>NW_022631026.1:8454219-8837775 GCF_010015895.1 Lontra canadensis | reverse complement strand
GAGAGAGAGAGAGAGAGAGAGAGAGAGTGTATGCGTGGGTGTATTTCGTTGGGATATATCTCTAGCAGTGAAATGATTTGATTATGGGCTATGCAAATGCTGTTTTAGGGGATATTACCAAAAACTTTTCTAAATTAATTGTGCACATTCACCCTCCCACCAGCAAGAGTTGTTCCCCTTCCTTACCATCACTTGGTCTTGATAGTTTTTGTTTGTTTTTTTGTTTGTTTGTGTGTGTGTGTTTCTTTTTTCAAATTCAGGCTTTCAGATAGTGGTGTCTTATGTTTTAGATTTTCATTTTTATTTACATCACCCTGTTCATCCTAATTCTGGAGGTTTTTTTTTTTTTTTTTTAAGATTTTATTTATTTGAGAGAGAGTAAAGGAGATCACCGAGGGAGAGTAGGGGGGTGAAGCAGACTCACTGCTGAGCAGGAAGCTCAATGTGGGGCTCGATCCCAGGAACCTGAAATCATGACCTGAGCAGAAGGCAGATGCTTAGCCACCACCCAGGCACCCCCAGATACAGCAGCTTCGTGCCACCATTCCCCTGGTCTCTCCTCTGCTGTTTTTTCTCTCCCTCCCTGGCTAGAGGAGGGGCAAGGAGTGGAATTCATTGTTTGTACAAGCATTACAGAAAAAGAGACCATAGAAAGCCTTTTTTTCTACTTCCTTCTATACTGTCCTCTGTCTCATAAGATGACCCAACCCCATCAAGTTTTCATCTTATTTTGTTGTCGCTGTTCAGTGAAAAGAATTCGTTGTGATCTGTTTCTACTCTTGTCTTCTCTTAAGGATAGGAGTAAATTGTGGAGGACTAACAGTTTTTCCTTCTTTGGAGTTTTTCCCATCTATGGTGTTGGGAAGAGGCATGGAGGTTTTGGAACAGCTGCATTTCTTATGTGATGGCTCAGGGCTCCAAAGGGAGCATGTTGGGAGGCACAGAGACAGGCCCAGAGACAGAGAGAGGCAGAGTCTGTACCACCTTTTCTCATCCAGCTTCATAAGTCACACTTGTCCCTCTTGACAACTTGTCCTTGCTGGGCCAGCCATTAAGGGCCCCAAAACTCAAGGTGACCATAAATATGTTATGTCTCCTGATAAGTTTCTAGAAGTACATGTGGGGACAGAACAGTTGTGTCCATATTGTGGCCATAAAATCTGCCATACTGAGCCCTACCTATTATTTCAGGCATTCAACTTTTTTAGAACAAGAACACTGTGGCATAAGCAGTTCAAGAAAGAGACAATGGTGGAGGCATGGTGAGTTTTATCCCCAAAAAACAAGGATAAGCTCAAGACCCTCTCAGAAGGGAGGTGGTAACACCAGGGCAGGGATCACAGGGGTAAAGATTTCACAAGTTCCCAGAACCTTGCCAGTCACCCTGTGTGTTGCCAGCGCAGAGGACCCTGGCACTTGACTTTAGGATCAGTGGGGAAGAGTGTGAGTTGTAGACAGACTCCAGGCTACAACCATTTGTTGAGATGTGTCTCCAAGGAGATCATGAAGGGTGTCTACTCTCAAACAAAGTGTGACAAACAAAGTCTTGGGTCTGCAGCAAAGAATCACAAAGCAGGATGCTATGAGGCCAGGACAGCCAAGCAACAACGATGACATGGGGACCAGTGGGTCAGCCTCTTCCTTTGTTCTGTCAAACCATCATGGCAAACCTGGAAGCTAGCTAGCTTTCTGAGTGGTACTAAAGGAAACTGTGCACCCCAGGTCCTAAATTCCCACAGCTATAAAACTGAAAAAGGACATGAAACCACATGGGTCTCCCTGAAGGTCATGACCTTTTCAAGGCAGAGTCAGACGCAGGCCACAGGGAAGACCACACTGCTCATTCCTTGAGGGCATGTTTCTTCCTCCCTCCCTGGAAACAAGACGGCAGAAACCAACAAAGAACCAGAGAGGTTGTCCTGAGGGAAGGGACAGTCACGCTTTCCTTCACATGAAGAGACATCCAGCTAACTCCTTTCCAACTATGCTTTTGTCAGCTGAAGAGGGGTGTACTTTCTGCTGTCAGTTAGCTGATTTATACTCAGAAAGAAGCAGAGATTAGTCACTAAAGAGGAATAAAAATAGTTCACCAATGATTGCGTGCCCTTAAACTCTGCTAGGTGTTTGAAGTTCCTTATTTAACATTTCACAGCATCTCCTAAAAATAAAATAAAATAATAAAATAATAAAATTTTGCAGCTTCGATTTAAGGTTGTGGTCACCTATCCATTCCACAGGCAGGAAGCTAAGTCTTAAAAGGTTAATCATCTTGCCAATGTCACATAAGTAGCAAGTGGAAGAGTGAAGGCTTATGCCAAACTTGTCTGATCTGAAGTTATTTTCAGGTCTCCAAATGTGCATTGAAAGAGAGGCTACACTGGTGGGAGAGAGATTGGGGAAGAAGACCCCGTGTCCTGGGACTACTGGTCCAACAGAGGCCCCTGGAACTCTTCCACTGTCATAAATGTGGAGGGGATCAGAGCAATAGTGAACAGAGCTTTACATCACCCTCTGGGCTGGGACTGGGCACCATGCTTGACAGACACACATTCAAGTGTATTAACTAGAGATTTAGAAACCTCTGTCAGGATTTGTTTTCATCCATTGTTTGAAGGCAGATATTTATTCAATACCCCATCCATAAATTGAGGCACCAAGCTAACTGTTTCACACACGCACTCATCCACAACATGGCTCTGGGTTGCCTCTTGTCCTTGTGTACAAGTATAAAAACTAAGAGAGAGAGAAGCTAAGTAACTCCCAGCCTTCTACAGCTGCAGGGCACTTCCTAGTGGAGCTTGAATTAAGATGCACGTTTGTTTAACTCCAAAACCTGAGCTCCTTCTGCCCTACCGTGATCCCATTGGAAGAGCCCTTTTCCCATTAGCCACCCCCCCAACCCATTTAAAGGATAATGCATGCTTTGTGGGTGCATGCTTCTTTTCTTGGAGGATTTTTTTTTTCCAGGATCCATTTATCTTGGCTCCTTGGGACTGCTTCTTCCTGACTTATGATGCAAGCTTTTCAGCTCATGTGTCCTTCCAACCCTTTATTAAAGAGTCTAGGGTGGGGAGAATTCTAGGTACAGTTATAGCCTCCCCCTTTCCTATGTTGCTTTTATTTTTAACTGCACTTCTTTCTGACAGGAACTCTGTTTGTCCTGACTTGAGTCTGGTGTTATGAGTCATCGGGGAGATATCATATGCTGATTGCCGAACCACGTTATTATTTTTCCTTTTTTTATGACTCATTCTCTTCAAAATCTTTAATTTATGATAAAAGTCAGTAACATGTAAGCACAGAAAGTGTTCCAAATGGGCTGTCTTATTATGTTGGGCTCCCTCTGTGTAATCTAATTTTTGGGGTAGAGAATGGACATCAGTACACCTCTTACAAAGCACTAGAGCCAGTGGCCAGGGCTCAGCCCTGCACCTCCCCAGGCAGGGCCACAGCAGAGCAGTGGCTGAGCTTGGCTCGTAGGACAAGTTAAACTTATGGCCTCTGTTGAAAGAAGAGGGAGGCTTTAATGAGATATTATGAACACTCCCTATAGATGCACAACAAAATGCAAAGAACCATGAATCTTTTTTTGATATACGATGTTTCTAATGAAGGAGACTTATAAGCTGTCTTCCTCTTAAAATGCCTCTGAAAAATGAAGCCAACTCCTAAGTAAAATAATAGTATAGTTCCTGAGATTGTTGTGTAAACTAAAAATGTACTCAGGCATGGAAAGAATGGGAAGTTTTTTTCTGGTTCACTTTATGATGTTCTAAATGAGGACTCGACTAGGAAACCAGGACAGGAATTTTGAAGGTCTTCTCCAAAGAGTCACTGCCTTCCACGGCTCCTGGGACAGATGCAGTCTCTGTGGGGAAGTCTGCAGTTGCGGGGGAGCTCGCCGTGTGCTCGTGTATACAACCATCTGAAATGCACTGACAAATGGCAGGACACGGACTCTGTGCCTGGATCGCTCCTAGGAATCAGATACGAATGTGACCTCCATGTCTCTGAGCCATCTTGGTTTTAGGAGTACAAACTCCTTCCTTAGTGCCCCCCTCCCCTGTTAGTCCCTGGCTCCCCAGCCTCACTTTAGCCTCTTTTTTTAGCCTGAGTGGTGGCCCAAGTAGGAGACTGAAGCAGCTTCAGAGAGCTTGGCCATGGCCTTTCATTCCCTGGGTCGCTCGTCTGTGTCAGCCTCTCTCAGGCAACATGTCCTGTCAGTGCCACCACCTGGGACCTCCCCGGAAACCCCAGGGCAGGCATCTCTTGAGTTGCTGTGGTGCAGTCGCTGGATAGCTCACATCCCGCTTCCAATTTAGATCTTCCCTTCATGTTATGACTGACTTGTGTCACCCTACAAATTAACACATTGAAGACTTAACCCCAATGTCGCTGTATTTAGAGAAGGGGACTTTAAGGAAGTGATGGAGGTAAAGCAGAGTCATAAGGATAGAGTTCTGGCCTGATAGGACTGCTGTCCTTATAAGAAGAGACACCAGGAATCTGAGTACTTTGAGCAAAGACCATGAGAGCTGGACTTTGAAGGGTAGCAAGGAGTTCACAGATGGAAAAGAGAGGAAAAGGATCCTTGTGAGAGGAGTGGTGTGTGAAGCCCAGAGACTTGGGAAGCCAGGAGACTTGGGAAGCCAGGCATGTTTGAGGAAGGGCAGGTGGCTTTGTGTGTTAATAGCCCCTCCTTCTAGGTGATGAGAGCAAAGGCCATGGTTGGTGGCATCAGGTAGGTTGTGATCACTGAAGATTTCCTAGCACAAGTAGCCAGCTTTCTCCAGAAGGGTAGGTGCAGTTTCTGGGCTCACTGAGTCCACCTTTCTTCTAAGAAAGTCTTAAATGCATGGCAAATGAAAGGCAGAATGTATTTTGTTTTGTTTTTTTTTAATTTAAATTAAATTAGTTAACATAAAGTGTATTATTAGTTTCAGAGGTAGAGTTTAGTGATTCATCAGTTGCATACAACACACCGTGCTCCTTGCATCACGTCCCCTCCTTAATGCCCATCATCCAATTACCCCATCCTTTCATCCACCAACCCTCCAGCAACCCCAGTTTGTTTCCTAGAGTTAAGAGTTTATGGGCCATAGCACCCTAAATGTGCCTGATCTCGAGTCTGACCTGGGAAGCTAAGCAGGGTCAGGCCTGGTTAGTACAGGAGGTATGAACGGTTAGACGGGAGGCAGAATGTTTTTGACCAATAATTAACCTACAGCGGCCAAGGAAGTCCTGGTAAAACACAGCTCCTTCTCTTCCCTCTCTTAAACTTAAGGGTTGGGGAAAGGACCACCCCAAAATAAATAAATTTAACTTTGGCTCTCACTCATGTGTCCTCACTGACACATTCACTGTCCAATCGAGACATGAGGAGGAGAGGTCTGTAGCTTTGTAAAGTCTTCTGGTAAATAACAGAACATGCATTTAGTCTCAGATCTTTGTGGGTCCAAAGCTGTTTTCCTGAACTCTGCTCCCTCCCTTAAATGCTGAATTTTTATAACAAAATAAAAGCAATTCAACATATTCTGATAAATTATTTTTCTGACCTTAGGAAAATATGCAGCAAATACCTAAATTATGTATGACAAAACAGCACTAATTTGGAATTTGTGACTCTGTCCTTCATGAGTTAATTGAATTATCTTATAGGTTAAATGAATGTATGTGTTTTGAAGAATATGTATAAGGTGCTTAGACCAATAAGTTACACACAGTTATTACTCAATAAATGTTGGCTAGTAGTGATAGGAATAAATAACAGTATTTTCCTCATTGTATCTATTTCTATATACTAAGTTCACTTATTGTATATATTAAAATAATATATAGAAAATATATATAATATACAAAATTACATTAATTTTAATATACTAAAATAAAATGTATTTTCAGTGTATTAAATTCATATATTCCCTAAACATCGATATTCTCTAAGCTTTTGGATCAGATCTTACACCTTTATGGAAAGAGTTTACGTTCCTTAGCTATGAATCAATTAGCCTTTTTAACAAAATAGTATGACAAATGGTATAATCTTTGATAACTTTTTCATCTTTTCTCTAAAAAGAAGAGAAGGATAATTCAGACTCTTTTCTCAACAAGTTGGTTGATTTCTTTTAGTTATTAATAGTTCAGGCAAAATTTCAGCATCATGACTTTTTATAAGTAATGCCATGGAAATACTTACTATTGTCAAATTTGGAGCAAACACCATCACACTTCTTTTATCTAAAATCTCTCAAGTTTCAGGTCTTTTCAAGTTTTTCAAGTTTCTTTTTAAAAAAGTTTGAAGCGACAACGCACATTAACCAGCCTGTCACGTTGTCTTCGTCTTTGTCACGATGGTGTATTATGAGTTTGTTATTTTTGTTGATGTTAGTATTTCAGTCCCATCAACAAGGATTTAAAGAGTTATCTTAAGAATTCTATTGGAGTTGGGGAAAATCGGATTGGAGACAAACCATGAGAGACTGTGGACTCTGAGAAACAAACTAAGGGTTTTGGAGGGGAAAGGGGTGGGAGGTTGGGTGAGCCTGGTGGTGGGTACCAAGGAGGGCACATATTGCATGGAACACTGGGTGTGGTGCATAAACAATGAATCTTGGAACACTGAAAAAATTAAATTAAATTAAATTAAAAAATTAAAATTAAAATATTCTATTTCATGTGATTCTCCTCTAAAAAGAAAAAAAAGTATGTATGGGGTATTTTGATTGTATATGCTGTGCTATCAAGTATATTCTTGGGAAGGATAGAACTTCTGTTTTAAATTATCTGCTTCCAGTTCTACATGTTTGTTGATTGAAAGGATTTCCACAGATGAGCTTCTGGCTCTGCACATCTTGAGAGCTGTCTCTCTGCTGCTCCCTGCATATTTTGATGACTGTGGAGTGAGGTTACGCTGTGAACCAGCCTCTGACCCTGCACTTTCATGTCATGGCCCTGCCTGAGGCAACACCATGGGGTGATAAGAATATTTCTAGAATTGGTTCCTGCACCCAATTAGCAAGAAAAATGTAACTGCTCTGGAAGTGACTGAGACACATAAATTCATTTCAATAAACCCAGACTAACCCCAACTTTGAGTTCTTCCCAGTGAGATCCTCAAAATGCTGATGGCCACTTTAATGCTATCCAACACAAGGGGAAGTTTGGCACAGAAGACGGAAAGGAAAGAAACAGCTGTCTTAGTTGATTGGGGTTAAAGTACCCTGCTTTTGCAAATTTTATAAAACTGTATGACTCTAAAACCCTCAGTTTGTTTCTCAGAGTCCACAGTCTCTCATGGTTCATTCCCACTCTGATTTTCCCCGATTCACTTTTCCTTTCCTTCTCCTAATGTCTTCCATGTTTTAGAAAGGAGGGCGTGGGAGGATGGGTGAGCGTGGTAGTGGGTATGAAGGAGGGTACGTGTTACATGGAGCAATGGGTGTTGTACATAAACAATGAATCTTGGAACACTGCATCAAAAACTAATGATGGGGTGCCTGGGTGACTCAGTGGGTTAAAGCCTCTACCTTTGGCTCAGGTTGTGATCCCAGGGTCTTGGGATCGAGCTCCACATCGGGCTCTCTGCTCAGCAGGAAGCCTGCTTCCTCTCTCTCTGCCTGCTTCTCTGCCTACTTGTGATCTCTGTCTGTCAAATAAATAAAGAAAATCTTAAAAAAAAAAAAAAAAGCTAATGATGTATTTTATGGTGACGATCATAACACAATTAAAAAGAATCTTGATGCAAGTAAGAGAAAATGGGGAAACAAACAAACAAGAAAACAAACCCATATGACTCTAAACATGCTGTCAAGACCCATGCACATACACCAGGGCTCTAAGGCTTACGTTTACTAAGTGCACAGAAAACAAACCTTGGTTCCATGTTTGGAGACTTTGTAGAAAGGCAATCTGATGTACTCCCCTCTGAAAAGCCCTAAATGGGATAATAAGAACATGTATGAAGCCCCAGATCATGACTGGAGTCCTAGACCTTTCTATGAAGATCTGTTGTGATCATGAAACCTGTCAGGGTCTGGACATAGAAGTCACTTCCGAGTCCATGTGCTTTTTGGCACCCATGCTGTCTACTTACCGCTATAGTCATTTAAATGGTTCTGGGTCAAGAAAAATAGCTTCATGACACGGATCCATCTGCCTTCACCTATAGCTCCTGAACACTGTGGTCTGATCAAAAGCAGAGACTTGGAGAAACCATGCCCCCCACAGTGGCCCAAGATGATTATCAGATGATCTTACAGTAGGGAGGAGGGAGGGGGCTCTGCAGAAGAAGAGGGTCTGGAGGGCTGGGAGGTGGAACATGTGACTTCCAGATGTGTGGAGGTTTAGCTGAAAGCTCCAAGGAGTTGTTCCCTTGTGGGTCATACTCTCTTAAATCTAGTTTCCTTGGAGATCCATCCTCCACACTCCTATAGTCAGGGTGGTTTTCAAGAAAATAAAATATGACCATTTTATTCCTCTCCCTTAAAACTAGGGGTGCTAATGAAACTTAGACTAGAACTCTAGAGCCGTCAGCTGATGTCAGAGCCCTTCATTGTCTAACCTCTGCCATCAATAGCATCATGTCACACACTAGTCCTGGCACCGGCGGGATTCACAGTTCTCCAGGGAAACAGAACCAATAGAATATCTCCATCTGTATCGTTTCTGTAATCTGTATCTATGTCTATAATGATTCCTACCTATCCAGAGAGTTAAATTACCCATCACAATACCCTTCCTAGTTTGGTTTTTAATGCATATTTCTACTTTTGCCCATACCATATCGCTCTGCAATTTGAGTCTACTGGGGAGGCTTTAAGCTCCTTTAAGATTCTGTAAGTCAGTATCTAATCAAAAACCACTTTAGGTGTTTCAAGAGAGTATACAACAGGGTGTGTGTGTGGGGGGGGGCGGTGTTATTAGGGCAGGGAGAACAGAAGAGAAAAAGGAAAAATGGTATAACCCAGAGAGAGGAATATATGGACACTTGGAGTTGAAGTCCACAGGACTACACCTGCTACTGAGCTTTAAAGACATTCTCACAGTCCATCCTGGGTCTACCACAGGGCACCCCGTGGGCCATGGCTAGAGCTACAAAAAAGGGGCTACTCCTACTCCAGCCACTGGAGTCTGCAATCCCTGGATGGTCATGGCCAGCTCTATCCAACAGCTTTGATGCTGTCAGAAGCACAAACCTCCTGCTTCTCTCCCCTGCCCTGTGGTCTGCAGTCAGCCCCTCTCACTAGCTGAATCTAATAGGAAACCCACCAGCCAGGGTGCTTGGCAAATGCAGTTTGCAAACTGGTAGCTTTAGTATGTAGGTCAGTGAGTCTTCTACTTTGCAGGGTCTCCTGGAGGTTCTGATTCTGAGGATTGTGCTGTTGCCTTCATGTTTCCTTTTCCAACCTCTTTTGTCAAAGCAGTGGTAAAAGTTTTAAATAAGTTAATCTGTTGCCAAGCAACTCACTTTTATATCAGCACACTTCCCATTGCCAGTGCTGGCATTTTTAATTTCTTCAGTGACAAAGTACTGGCAGGTTTTAAGGAATTAGACATACACCTACGATACTCAGAGCTTGCTTGCTTTATTTATTTATTTATCTATGCATGTCCTAAAAAAGTGCTTGTTTTCATTACTTTAGATATAGACCTCTATGAAGTTGAAGTGTGAAGTAATCTCTCTTTTCAGTTGTTTATACCATATATTTTATAGGCTTTTCACTCTTTTTTTTAAGATGAAGTAAACTTAGTGACTTAAATAAAGCACTCTCCCCCTTCTTCCTTTTCTTCTTCATCTCTTCCCCCTCCACCTACCCCTGCTCCACTTTCCTCTTCCTCTCTTTCTCCTTCTCTGCTTTTTTCCCTACTACATTTTCTTCTTCTTCTTCCTCTTCTCTTTCTTCCTCTTCTTCTTCATCTTTTCCTTCTCCTTCTGCTTCTTCTTCCCCTTCTCCTCCTCCTCCTTCTTCTCCTTTTCCTTCTTCCTTTCCTTCTCTTTCTCCTCCTTCTTCTACTTCTTCTTCTGTGTTTTTCCACTAAGTATTAATCATATTCCAGATTTGCCCCTATTTTTTGAAAAAAAAAAAAAAAAAGAACAACAGCGCTCAAAGCTAAATGAGAAATCAGATATTTGGGACAATGCCATTCACCTGCTATTTGGTCTTTCAATTAGAATAGTTTCTACGTATTCTTCACTAGAAGATATTGACACACACACACATACACACACACACACACACACACACAAGTGTGCATTTCTTTCAACCTGTATAATTGAAAGATGGTGATTTGTTGAATGTTCTGTTGTTGATAAATGTTCTATCCAACACTTTCCATCCATTAGTTCAGCCCTGGGTGGGTGATTCATTGTTTTCCTTTTGGTCATATTGAGCCCATTTTACAGATGGAGAGTGAGGATCACAGAAGTTAAGTAACTTGCCCGAGTTGCATGTGTCATTGTTGGAGAAGGAATCAAGCCCAGGCGTGCTGGTGTTAAGGTCTGAGACCGTGTCACTGTCCTATGATTGTCTCACGTCACAGGGGCACATGTTGTGCACATCTCATGCTTATGATCATGGCGAAGTTGATGAGCCCCACGGTCTTTTTAAAATATAAGTGTCTAAACTATCATGCTATTTTAGTTTTGTTTAAAGTTATTTCTTTCTTCACTGTGCTCCTGACCAAAATACTCTTGTATGCTCAGTTACAGCATCACAGTGAGCGTCCAGAAATGAAGGACAGAGCCATGAACAATCACTCAAGAATTCATATCCTTGCGACAGGGTCCACTTCATGAGATTTTTAAGACATGGCATCGAGTGATGGCAGCATATCAGCCCATATGGTTGTCCTACCAATTGGACATTTTGACCTAACATTCTGGAAAAGAAAATAGGTTGCATCATTCTACTGTCTTCAATGTCCCCAGACTCAGCTAAAATTAACTATATCTTTGACTTATTCTATCTCAGATCTGTTTTTGTTTTGTTTTGTTTTGTTTGTTTGTTTGTTTTTGCTTTGCTGCCACAACCACACAGTTTGAGGGCAATGTCAAAAACAGGAGTAAGTATTTCCTTTTGTTTTTTTCTTTATTGGACTGACCAAGACTTAAGAGACAGGGAAAGCAAGGCCGTGTTTTGGTGATGTGTATTAGAATCCTACAACAAAAATACCAACCTTGCTGCCCATTATCACCTAGGGCTACCGTCAGCCTCCCAGTGGAAATATTGTCAATTGCTTCTTAAAGTACTTTGCTTTATACTACATGTGTTTCAGTGTGTTAAAATGTTTGCACCCTAGGAGATGTGAAAATGTAGCTATAAACCCTTTGACCTTTCAGAGGGAAGTTGGGGAGTCCTTTTGCATGCAGATTGTGGAATAAGAAAAGGTCATTGTCAAAGTGAATTAGGGCACATTGAGGTCAATGCCAAAATTAAAAATTCCTCCTTTCAGACCTGATGCCATTTTTATCTCTAATTCACACCTTTGAAATGCAAAAATCTGAAATATGTTCTGCGGAAACAGCAAGCATCTGATAAGTGCATGCTGGAGAGAAGAAAAAAGCTGCTAGGAAGAAGACCAGGTAGGTATACACTTACAGAAACACCTTTCGCCTGCTCTTGGCCTGGGCTCTGGGGAAGCTAAGCTGGAGAGTTTTCTTCCTTACTCAATTTTCTAATGTTTGATCACTGTCCTCTGTATCTCATGAAGCATTTGAAAGTGCATTAAAATGCGTCAGCATCTTTATGGGTGCCTATGTGGCTTGGTCAATTAAACAGCTGACTCTTGATTTCGATTCAGTCATGATCTCAGAGTCCTGAGATCTAGCCCCATGTTGGGTTCTGTGCTGAACAGGGAGTCTGCTTGAGATTCTTTTTTCCCTCCCCTTCTGCCATTCTCCACCACCCCCCACTCACTTTCTCCCTCTCTCTAATAAATAAATAAATCTAAAAAATAAAATAAAATAAAATGCATCAGCATCTTTCAGGATAATTATTCATTCAAGTCTCATAGCAGCCTTATCCTTCCAGAATGTAAACTGTTAAAGTAGGGATGAAATCCCACTATTTCTTCCTCCACTGGCCCCACACTCACCATATGGCCCCCAGCACGAGCAGAGACTCTGCTGGCCATTTTAGCAGGAGCTGAGAATGCCCTCCTCCTCTTTCCTTTGTCTTCAGATCTACCTACCTGCAAATAGGACAGACTCTCAGGGGTCAGCTGTGTCTTGCATGGTGGCCATTCACTGATCATGATTGGGTGAATAAGTCTGTCTGATTCTAGGAATCAAGACAGAAGGCCACTGCTGCCAAAACCTGTCATATTCTCCAGTGTGGTCTTTCTCAGTATATTTGGATTTTCATCTCCCTGGGTCCTGTGACTGTCTCTCTCTTGATTCAGAACTTTGTTGAAGAGACAGCTGTTGGCTTCTCCAACTCTGACGTGCCAACTGTGAGTCCATCATGGTACTAATTCCGTACGTTTGCTCATTTAATGCTTAAAAAAGTTCTGCAAGTCACAAATGGAGAGAAGATACTTCAAGGGCTTAAGGAAAAAAATTTGCCAGAGCTAAATAGCTCATCAGTGGCAGAGCTGAGTGTTCATCCAGTGCTGCTTGTCTGCAAACCCCAGGTCATTTCTACCCCTATCCAAGACCTTTTAATTATCTCTGACTTCATTCCATCTCTCCACTTGTGTTTCTTGGTGAGCCACGATACCTATCCCAGATGTTCTGGAAGAAAGTCTCCACTGGGGGTCACTTCTGGAGACGGCCTTTTGACACCATGTTCTTTCCATGGCAGTACGAGGCAGAATCTGTAGAGGGGCAACTGGACTCTGGGGTATCCTCCAGCATTTTTTCATTCGGTGGGAAATCTCAGATTCAGTCTGTGGGTCGTCTATGGTCACCTCTTTTCTTTGCTTCATCACAGGGACCCGCGTTACTTCTCAGTGGTTCTTACTCTTGTGACACCTAGCAGATTCTGGTGGGAAAGAAGCCCTTGCAAGCAGCAGAGTGATCTTCTACAGTCCATTACTAGGACCAGGTCTGTGCATTTCTTTTCCATTCATTTATTTATTATGTCCTTGTGAAAAATAAAAAACAAAGAAACAAAGAAACAAACAAACAAACAAAAAACATGTTGGGCCCATGTAATAGAAAATATTCTGTAAGTGCAAATTTAAAATAATAACATGTGAGGGGTTAAATGTTTGTGTCGCCTCAAAATGTGTATGTTAAATTCTAACTCTTAGGGCATTAGGAGGTGGGGTCTTTGGGAGGTAATTGAGACATGAGGGCCGAGCTCTTATGAATGAGGTAAGTACCCTTATAAAAGGAACCTCAGAGAGCTCTTTCGCCCTCATTGTGCACTGTGAGGACACGAAGAGGAGTCAGCAGCCTTCAGCAAGGGAGAGAACCTGCCTAACCAGAGCCCTCAGCCTCATCTCAGACCTCCAGCCTCCACAATGGTGAGAAATAAATTGCTGTTGTAAACAAGCCATCCGATCTATGATATTTTGTTATAGAAGTCTGAGCAGGCTAAGATACCAGAGGAAGCGCCTTTCACAATTGTTTCTATGCCTTTTCTTAAGTGAAAATGGAAACTGAATACAATTTCCAGATCTCTTCAGAACCCCAACCTGCCAAAGGCAGATACAATTCTTGATGTCTTTTTCAGAAAAAAACAGTTAGGAGGCAGAGTTAAGGTTTGGAGTAGCTGTCCCTCTCTTGGCTTTAAAAGGCACATCACTAGAGTGGGTTGGAGGGAAATTAGATACTGTGTTGCTTCTCTTTGAGGAGATACCTTGAAGCGGCTGGTTACATTCCATGACACAAAAAACAGGCTGCAGAGAGAAGAATCTAGAGTAGGAGAAATAGTCCAGATCCGTCTGCCGGATGAGACTTTTACCAGCCATGTGGAAGCACTTTAGGTTACTCAATCACTGCATCCCTGAAATATTTTAAAATTCCAAGCCATGTGTTGCCACATACTAAACAGTTTCAGCAAGCCATCCCCTGTGGCATTCTCATGGAATCGGTCTATGGATTGTCAGAGTTCTGAATTTGCAAACCAGAAAGAGCAGCACTTCATCAAGGCTTTGAGAAGGCCCCCCAGGGAAGGGAGGCATTCCTGCTTTCTTTTTTCCTTTCTATGTAAACTCCCAAAACACTTACTTTAGTCACCTGGATAATAAGTTATTGCACTGAGTTTCTTCAACATTCCATTTAATGAGAATCACATAGGTTGTTGGAAGGGTTTGAGAAGAGGGAGAGGACCAGAGCAAAGCAGAACAATGGGGCGGACCCTCCTTGGGGACGGGATGGTCCCCACTTAGAGGGAGAATGATCATTGTATTTCTGGTCTAAGAAAGCTGATTTTCATAATAGAAAGAGTATTTTTTCATGTTGATATTTTTATTTAGGGCTGAATCCTAAATTTTTAAAATTTAAAAATTTTATTTTTTTCATACTCAGTTCCCTCTTCTTAAAATGCTGTTCCTTTCCATATCTACCCTGTTAGTTTCTTATCCGTGATAATCAGCTCAAATGTCACCTCATAGAAGCATTCATTCCATGGCACATATCCTTCTCCTGTGCTTTCTGGTGTCTTGTGTAAACCTCTATCGTATGGCATTACAGCAGGTAGTGTACTTGTGGAGTCCAACTCTAGGGAATCACTCAATATTATTAACTTCTGTGCCCCCAAGAGCCAGAATGGTACCTGGAAAAGAGTAGTTACCCAGAAAGTATTAATCAAATAAATTAGTGGAGAGATGAATGATAGCAATTGAAAAGGTATTACCTGTATGTGTATTCTTGCTGTACGATCCAAATCCATAACAGTTTTATCCAACTTACTCAGATTTCTCAGTATGACAATCATAATAGACCTGACATCTAGAGTTTGCCAAATTCTCATGAAATTTGGTCAGAACCATGGATGATGTTGGAAACAGTGGGTCAAATCAGCACCTTTCTACCTGCCTAATAAAATTAAGTTTTATATAAACTTCTTCTCAGTTCTGATACTCTGTTTATAGGATTTTTATTACTTTGAAATTTAGCATATGTAAAAAGAGTATATGTCATGTTTTTGTATGATTTAAGGGATGATACTTGTTATGAAAAGATAATAATGAAATACACACTCATGAACCTCCAATCTTAGGAAAGAGTGCACTGTGGTCTTTACCAACTGGGACATGAAATTCATACATTTGACTCTGTCTTAATTATAACTACAATTTATAAAAGATTTATATTTTGTTTAGTGAACATGATTAACATTAGTAAAACCATATATAGTCATTCAAGACTGTTATTAAGATCTAGACAGCTGATGTAATGCTCTTGTCATCTCTGTGCTATCCATTGTATTTCATGCTTTATTTCCTTGTTTTCTGGTGTATGGATTGTTCCCATGTGTGAGTGTGTGTGTGTGTGTGTGTGTGTGTGTGTGTGTGTCTTAACTACCCATGTAATCTTTTGTCTGAAACCTATGCTTACAAATATCTGTCTTTTTTTTTTAAGATTTTATTTATTTATTTGACAGAGAGAGATCACAAGTAGGCAGAGAGGGAGGCACACAGAGAGAGGAGGAAGCAGGCTCCCTGCTGAGCAGAAAGTCCAATGTGGGGCTCCATCCTAGGACTCAGAGATCATGACCTGAGCTGAAGGCAGAAGCTTAACCCACTGAGCCACCTAGGTGCCACAATATCTGTCTGATGGACATTTCTATCTGTAGACACCACAGGTCCTCAAATTCAATGTAACTAGAACTACACTCCTTAAATTCTCTCAGGACCTCCCACAACCTAATCCTCCTTCTCCATATCCTGGTTGGGTCACTGACTCTCCCATAGTACACATTTGGAGTCATCATGACTTTCTCCCTGTCTTTTCAAAAATGCAATGCATCACAAAATGCTTTTCTCCTCATGGCTTCTTTTGTTCAAGATATCCTGCACACAATTTTTAAGATAATGTTTTTAAAGAATTTTCTAGCCAATAACTCCTCAGGTTAAGAAATAAACAGACCACAAATTTTGATGGATCTCTGTGGCCTATGATCTGCAGAGACCAAGATGACAACTCAGAAGTCATCATGAGGGAAATCCAGTGTATAAAGGTGTGGCTTTCTGACCTCAGACTGGGATCATAGACTGTTTGTTTGGATCTAGCCATCCTAGAAAGGAGAGAGACATAGTAGCTCTCATGCAGGGGAAGAAGGAGCCATGGCCGGTCAGGACCACAGACTTGAGGTAAAGCAGTGCCCAGGATCACTGGGCCACCCCATCATGTTCTATCAGAGCACATATTTTGCCAACATATTGCTTGTCTTCTAGAATACATAGTCTTAATTTCATCCAAAATATCCAGAACTTTCTCCTCACCCAAACTTAGCAAAGACCTGTAAAGACTGGTTATTCATTTTGTATACCTGGTACAGAAGAAACTCGGCAAAGAGGTCAGTGTATTTTCTTTGAAGAGCTTTGTGTGAATGAATTTTTTTATTTATAATGACATGATTGAACCAAACCTGCCCCAGCCAATCTCACCAGTCAATCTCACCATTCCCCCAAAGGTAAGAACACCTCTAATGGCTTCACAGACCTATAGAGTGCTTGACAACTTACTGGGAGGTTCCATACACATCAGCTGCATCTATTTCTCTACAGAAAGAAAGACATCTATGATTATGCTGTTTAATAGAGTTTCCAACAGAAAATAGAGGTTTCCAGGCTACCTCTATTTGGGGAGGTGCTACATTGCTAATATGCAAGAAAGACCAGATGAGAAGCCAGAGTTCTGAACTTCACAGTGTCATTGATTAGATCATGCTCTATTCCTGTTGTTGTTCTTATTTCTTTTCTCTAAAGTGATGGATCCTGTTGTCTTCACCTCATACTTTATTCAAGACAGAATTGTTTGTTGGAAAGGGCTATGGTTTGTAAAAACCTGGATTAAAGTCATGCTCTTTTGATGTGTTTGCTGTGTGACAGTGGGTGGTTTATTTACCATCCCTGAACTTCAACTGCTCATCCGTGGAAGATCAGTGTTACAATCAGTATCCTGGCACCATGGTGAGGATCACACAGGTCACTGTGAGGACACTTGGAAGCACTACGTGTATTACCAGTGTTGGGGGTTGCCAGGATGATGGCAGCTACAAACTGGAGGGTCCATATGTGACCATCAGGCAGCTTGTCCCTAACATCTAGATTCCTGCTTTCCATTTGGGCCATATACAGTGAAATTCAGTGCCATCAAAGGGGCTTCCGTGTGATACCCCCTCTGGGTGTCCCTTATTCCATAGTTCATGATTAGACTTAAGCCTTACTAAAGGACTGTGTTGTTAGATATCATTAGAAGCCACCCATCTGAATAGTGTTAAATTACAAGTATTATTCCATTGGATTCAACCAATATTCATTGACTACCAGATATCATGTGTATAAAGAGAAATAAGGCAGGGTTTCTGCCTTCAAGAGTACAATGTATATGTAGTTAGGAAGATAAATGTAAATAATGATGTAACAGAGAGTGACAAATATTATATGTACATACCAACAGCTATAAGGACACAGAGGAGGGAAGAGTAAATGGCTCTGCTTGGTCAGAGGACATTTTTCAGAACATGTGAACACAGAAGAGATGCATCAGAATAGGACACCAGAAAGATTGTCTGGGTAGGGGGAAAAAAAAAGGGAAACAAAATATTTTAGGGAGAGAGAACAACACCTAAAATATCAACCAAGGTGTTTTGGTTGGAATCAGAACCAGTTTGTGTTCTGGCTCTCCCTTCTTCCTCCCTATTTCACCTTGGGTAAGTTAATAGACCCATCATCTACTTTTCTTATTTGTGAGCTGATTCTCATAATGTCTACCAAGAAGGTCTTATTATAGATGAAATAATACTGTGAAATTTTACCAGTTTAATGCTTGGTATGCAGAACTTCCTTTATAAATGTCTGGTCTCAGTGGGCAGATGAGTGGCTTCTTCATGGAAGAAGAAGATAAAGACATGAACATAATGACAGCAGTGTGGTTTGGCATTCTACTGAAGATCTCTGGGGTTAAAATCTCCTGGAGACTCCTGGTGCAGATTCTTGGCTGGATGTTGAAGCTTGGGATAGCAGAGGTTATAACCAGGTTTTGCTGCATGCTTGTTTCTCATTCAGACCACCAAACTACATCATTGGGGTGCATATCTCCCCTCTGCCCCAGAGACTATTCCCTGTTTGCAACATTGAGGCCTTTGCTGGGGTTCTAAGAGCTGAAGTCTCTGGTCTCCCTTGGTATGGCAGCCATGACCTCAGCACAGCAATGCATTCACTGCAATGTCGTGCATGTGGCTAGCCAGACAGCAACACAGCTGGAGAAGCTCTGCCAGTGATGACCACCATCCACCCTAGGTTAAGGATTCATGAGATTTAGGTTATATTAGTGAAGGCAAATTCTCAGAAGATTCAATTATGCACAGTGGTTTCCCAAGGTGGTGGTCTAAATTTCTGTGCTGGGGCCCCTTTGCTTTCCTCCCACCCATGGGCACCCCCACAGGGTTGTACTCCTCATCTGGGAAATACTCCTCCAGGAGACAATGTGTGAATTTGGTTCTTCCTACCAGGCACCCAATGGAAGACAAGTCAACCATTCATGCCCACTGGCCAGCTCTCTTCAATTTTAAGTCCTCCTGAGCAGCAAAACGGGCCACAGAGCAAACACCCTGAATCCATGGTGTTAAGTCACCATTAATAGTGCTGCCTTCAGACTACTGGGCTATGGACTGGTCCTCCGGTCTGTGTTTTGTTTTTTAATTCCCAGCTCAGGTTGGGAGCAATAAATTTAGCCACCTGAAACAACTTTTGCCTAATCTAGAGTGATCTTTTTCCTCAGTGAAGATTGCTCTTTGCGCTATTTTTATTTTTAAAGGGAGTTAACATCTAACGTGCACATTAGCGGGTTCCTGGCTGCCTGAATAGGTCTGTTTGTTTGGGCATGTCCAGCTACCAGGCCGCTGAGCCCTGCTTCCCTCAAGGTTCAGGAAGCTCTAAGTATTAATGAGGGCCAAAGACCCGTGCGTTTGGCAACCTCTTCCCCACCACGCGCTCCATTAAACACAATTTCTGAAGGCATTTCATAACTTAGAAAACCTGCCCGGGAAAAGCGTAGCACCATTTCAGTTCTGCAAGATGGTTATTTCTGAAATGTCATTTATTCAGGTGGAACTGGTGATCTGACAGATGATTGGTCAGTGGTTGACACTAAGCACCTCATGGCACTTGTAGAGATGATTGGTTCTCAGAATGTGGTCTCCACATCAGCAGCATCAGCATTGCCTGGGAAGTCTGTTAGAAATGTACATTTCCAGGCTCTAAGGCCAACCTTCTGAGTCAGAAACTCATCCTGCGGTGGGGCCCAGCCTTGTGGTGATTGCACAATGATGTGCAAATACTGCCTTCCTACTCCATGGAACCAGAGTCATCAGGGTGAGCTAAGTACAAGTGTCCTTGGGGGAGTTTAGGATTGGGGTGTGGGCAGACCTAGATTCCATTCCCTGCTCTTCCAATGAGTAGGTTCTTACCTTAGTCATATTTCTGAGCCTCACTTTGCTCATTCCTAAAATGGTGTCAGTGATACAATCTTCACCATTTAACTACTTGAGTTGTGACATTGTTCATAACAAATAACGAACTAATTCATTTTACTCTAAATAATAAAACAAATACCAGTAAGGTGCCTTGAAAACTTAAGTGTGTTTCACGAAGTTAACACCTATGTCAGGATTCCCTTCGGTAATCAGTCTCACTGGCTGAAATGGGATGATATCTGAGACGCAGGACATGGAGTCTAACCGCAGTGCCATATTTCTGTGTCTTAGCAAAGATGACAAGAAACATTCATTGCAGGTGTCTCTTAGATGGACAAAAGAAGAGGGTGTTCAGTGGAACTGAGGAGACTGGAGAGATGACGTAGAGGAACAGCAGGTGCCTGTTGGAGGCAGGAGTGCAGGATGAGTTCACGAATGCACAGTTGAGTGTGCCTGGAGCAGAGAGTGTGCATGAATGTGTTTAAATGTCTGTGTATGTTTGAGCACGTGACTGAAAGAGGACAGAGGTAGACGGGGCAGGGGAGGGGTGTGGGAGAGAAGGGACAGAGACAGGGAGGGAGGGAGAGATGGAGCAAGGGACACCTGGATGGTTCAGTTGGTTAAGTGTCGGGCACTTGGTTTTATTTCAGGTCATGATCTTGGGGGTTATGAGATCTAACCAGAATTGGGCTCTGTGCTGGGCATGGAGTCTACTTGAGATTCCTTTTCTCCCTCTCCCTTTGCAGCCCCCCCACCAAAAAAAAAAAGAAAAGAAAAAGAAAAAGAAACAGAGATGTAGAGACTGAGACAGATATTGACAGACAAAGAGAGATAAGAGGAAGAGGGGGAAGAAGAGACAGGAAATTATAACGAGGTAGCAGCATCTTTATGGAATCTTAACAGTGTTCACACAATTATCAGTAACAACCCCTAATTGTGTCTATCCTTACTCCACTCAATCCTTACACCCAGCCTATGAAGTTGACCTGGGGAAACTGAGGCCCAGAGGACACAGTTTCCTCTCTCACCCATACCAGCATGAGAAGCTGATGAGAAGCCCAAGGAGTGGCCACAGAAGCCGGGGCTGAGCACGGCTCACCTGATGTTCCCGGCTCTACTCTGAGGACTCCACATCAGCCTTTGTGCAGCTGGAAAAGGCTGGGGCAGGACACCAGCTGGGGTGCAAGCAGAGCTGCCCCAGGCCAGCTCTGTGTAGATGCACACTAGTCCAGGCCAGCTGCAGTACTTATCCACGATGATATTCCAGAATGCGGTCCTTGTAAAACCTGCAGGACACCTCTTTGTAAGCCAAACATTGGGAAAAGTCAGAGAGAGTTTTTAATTTTGCTCCTCTAGCCCTCTCCATTCTTACTGAAATGATACTATAACAGTTAGACTATTTAAATTAAAAACGCTCTGTTTTTCCCATCACCCTGAACACATAACATTTCTTGCCCTATTTCCCTCCACCCCTTTCCCACAATTGTTTTTCACACAGTGGTAATCGTAATATATGTACTATGGTGATATATCTTTTGACCCTTGCTTTTTTCCATTATTACTGCATAATAAAACAATTTTACTTGTTGCTATGATGTTTCCACAATGTTCGTTTTAATAGCTACATAATATTTTATTCAGGGAATGTGCCATAAATTATTGAACTATTTCTGTTGTTTTCTTAGTTAAGTCCCTGTTCCATGATAAAACATTCATGTCAATACACATAACTCATTTCACTCTTACTATGCCTTTTGGTACTTTGGCTCCCGTAATTTTCTCTTAGAGCTGGATAGAATTTGGAAGGTAACAACCCCATTTTTAATAGGATGCTCATGGTTATCTTAAGACATTCCACAAACATTCCAAATGCTGTGATCTTCTATTTATATCCATCTAGTCAAACACACCAGCACCCGTCTCCCCTTTTAGGGAGTTTTGTGCACGTTGGCTATCCTCCTTCACCTTCTCCCTTTTCATTTTGTGCTGGTTTAGTCTGGGGGGTCTGACGCCCGCCTTTGAAAAACAAACACACACAACTTGCTTCTTGTGTTTTGTTTTTCATCCAACAAAGAAATGAGCTAGTTTGCCAGAGCTTTCCTTCTCTCTTCCTCATTATGCCTTTTTTTTCTCCTTGCCATAATTTCCCAGCTCATCCCTTTCTCTTTAAATTCAGTACTTGATTTCATCCCTTACATAAGTCCTCTCTTCAGGAGTGTTTCCTTCTATTGAATTATCATTATTAATGGGTTTGAGGACACTCGGGGACCTCTGTCAGAATCAGATATTCAGACTGGCATGGAAGGTAATCAGGTGCCCAACGTTGGAGGCTCCTTTCCTTACTTTGACCACCATTAAATAAGACCATGTAGACCTCTGTATTTCACCCTCTCTCTTAGAGACACACGTGTATATATTAAATACAGTATCCTCACTTCTAGCTTCCTTTAATTTTACTATCAATAATGTTACCTTTTCAAGTTCCTGGCTTTGTTATGTTCTTACTGGATTTTGTGTATTTTGCAGGCTGCTTCAACTTATCTTGTGAAAGAAATGGAAAGATAAATAAGTCGGGGTCCTGGGTGGCTCAGTCGATTAAGTGTCTGCTTTTGGCTCAGGTCATGATCCCGGAGTCCTGGGATCAAGTTCCACGTTGGACTCCTTACTCAGTGGGGAGTCTGCTTCTCCCTCTGACCCTACCCTCTCTAAAGATCTCTTCTTCTCTCTCTAACAAATAAATAAAATCTTAAAAAAGAGAAAGATAAATGATTTCTGCATGATTGAATACACAAAGATTTTCTTTGATCTCTGCATGATTGAATACACAAAGATTTTAAAGTTAAAAAAAAAATCATGGAAAGACATTCCATGATGTGATGACTCAGATAAAGTTGAATTCCAAAGCCATTTTAGCTAAAGGCCAGTCATTATTATTCCTTATACCCAAACCCTCATCCATGTTGACTAGTTGAAAGTCCCACTTTTGATACTAACTCCCTGGAAAAGGGACCCCCAGCGAGGGTCTGATAGTCTGATTCCTGGGGTCACTGCTAAAAATCTATCCTAAATGCCAGTTTCACACTGAGTGCTTATGAACTGTGGCACTTGCCATGCCTTCTGACTGGAAGAAGAAAGATGGAAAATTGAGGGTATTTTCTTTCCTTTGGGGCAGCAGAGCCAGGCTAGCTATGTACCAAACCCATTTCTTTTTTTCACAGAAAAGGAGACCTTTCCAACCTTCCTTGAAGTAGGTGAAGCCCTGTGACTGAATTCTGGCCAGCGGGCTGTGTGCAGAGGTGGAAAGGACTGTTTCTATTCTGGTCCATGGAAGGCTACTACCTTCATATGCTTTCCTGTACTCTCTCCTTTTTTCCCAGCTTCACACAGATGGATCTGGTCATTGTTTTGGAAAGCATGTACTGAAGATAGCAGAGCCACCGCATGGGAACACAGCAGGTCCCAGAAAGTCTGTGCCGTTAATGAGGAACATAAATTTTGGGATTTATGTGAGCAAAAAAATAGATTTCCATCACGTTGTTGCTTATACATTTTTTCCACTTGTTTGTGACATGTAGTGTTATTCTAACAAAATGCACCATCAACACAGTAAGTTAACTGAGTCTCTTCATAAATTCTAAGTCATTTATTATCATTGTTGTTCAAATCCAACCTATTGGTGTAAGGGCCATGCAAACGCTTTTCAGAATCCAAAGTGCATAATTTTGTTCCCTTATTTCGGGTTCTGCTGAGGATCCTGCATCATTTTTTCTTCTTCTGAATGATTTCATAAGCATTATTATATAAAGTAAAGAGAAAAGGTCTTTAGAGTTTTCAGTGCCTCTCCATCTTCCCAGGAACACTATATAATAATCATTTAAAATATAAGACAATCCAATAAAATGACTTGAAGATTTCCATGAACTCAAAGAACCAATGAGAACAGACTTTTTTTATAATATTTGCAGGCAGATGAATGCTTGCCGGAGTCAGAAAAATGCCCTTTAATTTAATTATTGTACTGACCAGGCATCCTATTTTCTTTTGTGTTTCACTGCTTCTCCCTGACAAGTTCAACCGAACCACTTTTCTTTTTTCAAGTAATAAGTCTGGCTCTGAAAAATGTGTATTTCTAGCTTGACATGGCATGACTTTCTCATTTGTCATGTATGAATGATGCAGTTTATTTTCCTTGGAATCACTATATAAATCCTCATTTTTTGCTCGTGCTGGTGGTGCGCATGCACACACACGTTTACACGACTATCTGTGCTGAGGAATTCTGTGAATGTGGAGATTTCCCTTCAATGCAGACAGCAGTAGATGGGAGTGAATGAGATGAACCTTTCAGGGTTATCAGCCACCAAAAATGCAGGAAGAGGAGATCCAGTGAATTTGCGGGTGTTGAGCTATTGGATATTCTCGATGCAGGTTTTTTAAAATTTACTGTTTAATAAAACCCAGCTGACACCAAGTCTTTTTTTGTAAATCATGTTTATGAGATATGAGTCAATGATGACATATCCCTAAGTTATTCCAATGAAAGGAAAGCCTCTAAGGCAAGCAGCCGTTGGTTTTGTGGGAAGCTGAGCCAAGCTTGTTGCTCGAGCCCGTGGGGTGGATTCTTTCCTCATTTCAGGGAGACTAGGAAATCTTCAGAGTAAGTTCCAAGGCAGATTTTTTTCCTGTTAGAAAGTGCAGCCAGAGACCAATTTGGTCTGTCCATCGTCTTTCTGACCCCCCTCGCTGTCAAAGCAAGGACTTGGCTCTGAACGTGGTCATCTTGAGGGTGAAACAAGCTCAGGGATCAGTGGGACTTTGTTTAGGTGTTGTTTATGTACTCGAAGTTTTTGGAAGTCTTTCCTAAAAGAGGTCCTGTGTAATGAAGGAAGATGGTTTTGCAAAAGCAAAGATGCTTTCCTTGTGCCACCATTTAATTCCTGTCAGGGATGTTTGTCCTCCTCAGACTCCCTTCGTATGTCTTCAGGGGTGACGCCACAGTCCCCACGTGGCCTCATGACATATCGGGCTGGAAATACCAACACAGTTAAGCAGCACAGGAAACAGTAAACCCTCTTCATCTTCTCAAAAATAAGCTGAGCATTTCCCTGGAGGGAAATTATTGCAGGTGTCCACCTGAAGGAAGAGACTACACCCTCTCTAAATTAAAACCTCTTGTTTTAGTTTTCAAAATATCTTATTTTCATTAGGAACTGAGAATAAGGCCAACTTTCTCCTTGGACCTGAAGACACAGAGTGACAGACACGTCCCAGACATACAATGGATGAACGTTTGAGAGTGATTTCTTTATAAAAATTTATCTGTGGACTGAAGGTACCCAGCTTGACTCAGTTATAAAATGCTTTTTTTGTCATGATTAGATATGGCATTACATTCACAGCCTAACCTACACTAGACATAGAATGATTCAGGGGTTCAAACATATCTTCAATGATCATGGCTGGAACCAAGGAAGTTTAATGGTAAGGCTGCTTTTAGGAAAGCTCTTTCCAAGTATATGTATAATATATTATTTGGAATTAATATTTAATGGATTCTATTATTCAGGGGGCCAGCTTCCAGCAAAGTCAATTATATACAGAATAGAACTTAAGACAAAGAGGTTTGAAAGAGAAAGAGAAGATGAAGATGAAGATGAAGATGATGAAGATGAAGATGAAGAGGAGCAGGAAAGGGAGGGAAGGAGGGGGAGAAGAAGGAGAAGTAGGGAAGGACGGGGGAAGGAGGAGACATCGAGGGAGGGAGAGAGGCGGTGAGAGAGGTCTGCTTCTGACAGAGGTGTCAGCTGCAATAACACCATTGTACTTTACCCCACTAGTGCTGATCTTGGCCTTCTTGACCTGACTGCAGGAGAGATTTCGACATACCGACACACTGAGACCCTGGAACAGAGCCGCTGGAGGTGAACTAGGCAGCTTCCTGCATCCGTTTGCTCCATGACGTGCACCAAGTACATGCCACTCAGGCCTGAGCTCCAAAGTGTAAAAGGAAGACTGACAAATAGGACTTTGTCCAGAGAAGAGCGACTCGTATATTAAGTCTGGTCAGGCCAGAAAACCACCTCTAATGAGATAACAACATTGAGAGAAAAAGAAATATTTAGTCGAAGACAGAAAACTCAGTGGAGACCCTAATTCTGTTTTCAAGTGTAAGGAAGCTGTCAAGAGAGAAAACTGGTTGACTCACACTGGGTGAGCCTCCGTAGGCAGGCAATTCCAACAGGAAGATTTCAGCTCACTGGGATGATGACTTGGTAACCCAAGATGAAATGATCTGACCTATACATTCCTTATCACAAGAACAACCAGAGATCCGTGGTAATCCTGACAAGGAAACTGTGGGTGAAATCTGCAGCACATGTGTGAGATCAGATGTTTTCTCTGTTCCTTTTCTGCTCCAAACTCCTGTGGTTTAATGAACTACTGACCTGTTTTTTGGGTTTTTTGTTTGTTTGTTTGTTTTTTGGTTTTCTTTGCTTAAGACGACTCTACTGAATTGATGGAAAAGGGCCAAGTTTAGAGTTAGAGCTATACTTTATGCCAAGAAAGGCCTGTCAATAAATTTGCTGTCATGTTAAACTTCACATGACAAAAGCAAGAACAAGAGTTTCTTATTCCTGTTAGTCTTTGATATTGACTTGATATTGTCCAAGTTCTTCTGTATAGACAACTAACCTATCCCGGGCATTGGATGTTTATCCACACACACACACATACCCCAATCCACAGTGATGTCATTAGAAGAGAATTCAGTAACATCTAAGCAGAAAAATACAATTCTCCATATCTCATCATTGAAAGTGCTATATATAGGGGCGCCTGGGTGGCTCAGTCAGTTGAGAGCCAGACTCTTGATTTTGGCTCAGGTCATGATCACAGGGTCATGAGATGGAGCCCCTCAGAGTCTGCTTGAGATTCTCTCTCTCCCTCTCCTTCTCTCCTCACTCTCTCTCTAAATAAATAAAAAAAATAAAATCTTTATAAAAAATTAAGTGCTATATACAACTGAAACATACACTTCCCAATTACACTTTATAAAAACCACACCCTGTTGTTACCATCCCCTTTCTACAAATGAGAAACTGAAGAAATTGGAACTTGTCTACTTATAGCATTTTAATATGGCAAATATTTTGGAATGGATAGGGAGGAAGGTTTTTCTGTTTCAATAATGTTAATTCAGAAAGTCCAGAGAGTACCTATTCTGTCACTTGCTTAGTAGGTCCTGTAGAGAATTTATAAATGTTCAGATGGTGCAACTTCAAGAAAATTACTTGAAAAACAAAACTAAAATAAGAACACCTCATAGGCATGATAGAAAACTGCATCTTTATCTGGAATAATTTTGCCTGTGTTATCTATGCATTTAAGACTTTAATTCTTCATTAAATCACCTGTAATAAAACAAAGTTTTATTTTTGAACTCCTCTAAATCTTTGAAGGATTCATAATACCGTCAAAAATATAAAATCTTAGGGATAAGTCTGGTAAAAGATGTGCAATCCTTGTATGCTGAAAATGACAAAATATTGTTAAGAGGAAGTAAGGAAGATTTAAATGAATGAAGCGATATACCATGTTCATCTACTGGAAGACTCAATATTACAAAGTATATTCAACCAAATTAAGCTGTATCCTCTGCACAATCCTGATAAAAATCAAGTCAGGGTTTTTCTAGAAATTGACAAGCTCGTTCTAAGATTCATGCAGAAATACACAAATCACTCAGACTGTAAGAGGTAAGGACAGGACTGTGGGCATTGGGAGTTCAGTCCACTTTTTCATCTATGTATTCCCAAATCCAGTACGGTTCCTGCCTCCCAGAAAACAATCAGTAAGTGTTTCATGAATGAATCCATATTTTCACTTTTTGTTGTTGTCGTCATTGTTGTTGTTTCCTAAGCAAGCTAGATTAGATAGTGATACAGTGGATTCAGTTAATGTCTAATCTCCGACAATTTCCAAGTTAAGTCTGTGAATGCACAGTAGAAATATAAGGGAGGTTCTTGTCAAGACATGTGTGCCCAACATTCATCTCCTAGACCCAAAGTGTGTTACTGGTGATCAAGAAAAGTGGCATCAAATGGTTCTTCTAGAAATACTCCATTTCAGAGGAAAGATGGCTGACTCACAGGGAGAGCTATAAAGACTGGCAGTGCAGACAGAGGATGTAGGGCTGCAAAAAATGGAAAGCCAGATTTTGGTCCCAACCTGAGTTTTTAGTGTCCTAATGAATTCAGTGTCCTCATTCTGATAAATACTTCCCTGGCCAAGAGCTGATCAGAACCTTCCAGACGTGCTTATGCATGTGTTCTTCTCAACCTCGGCCTCTCCTCCACGTCCCCATTTTTGACTCTCATGTGTATCCCTTTTAGACCTTCGATGCTCATAGCTCTGACACTGCCTCTCCCCACCTCTTTTAGGCTAATTTTTCTGGAAATGAACTGAGAAAGGAGCCTATATGTAATTGCCCAGTAGGTTTTAAAGAGGTTTTTTTTTGTTTTGTTTTTTGTTTTTTTCCCCCCTTCTGCATTCTGTTTTGACTCTCACTGATACTGTATCAGTCATCTGCTGGTGTGGGCTGAATTGTGTCGCCCCACAAATTCAAATGTTGTAGTCCTAAACCCAATATCTCAGAATGGCCTGTATCTGGCGATAAGACTTTAAACAGACAGTTAAGGTGAAATAAGATCACATGAATGGGCCCCATTCCACTGACTGGTGTCTTTACAGGATAGGGATATTAGGACACAGACTCACCAAGAGGGAAGACCAAGGAGAGGGAGACCTTCTCCATTGATCAGCAAGTCCAGGAAAGAGGCGTGAGATTTGCCTTTAATTTTTCTTTGTTATGCAGTTTTTCTCTGGTTATTCTGTCAGGATTATAACCAAATGGGTGTGATGATTTGGACATACAGACTCCAACTGTGAGTTTTATAACAATTATATATATATGCCTTAGATTTGATTTGTGTTTTGCTAGAGTCAAAATTCGTATAAAACTATGTGAAATAGTTTGTGATCACTACAGATTCTGAGGCCTTCAATATTTAGAAATATCCTTATTTTGTTTTCTTTAATTTATTTAGCAGATTTCAAAAACTCTATTTCACTTTTTGTGTAAGTTTTGGTTGGCTAATTTGCTTCTGAAACACTGTGTTGTCAAAATCATTTGAAAAAATGTATTTATCATTTATTTACTATTGTTTATATCTGTGGCAATATAATAGACACTGTTTATTTGTGCCTCATCTTTCATTTATTTAATGAAACCCCTCACAAACTTTTCTCCTCTTGATCCCCTTGGAGAACCAATTTTTGCCATGATGAATCCTCTTGTTATCTCTCAACTATTGAGCATGATTTTCTATTTCAATATTTAGTTTCTCCTTTCTTGTGCATGGTTTAGTTTGTCTCATTATTTTTCTGGCTTTTTTGGTAACATAGCTTTTCAGTGGTTCAGTCTCTCTCCTTTTTTGGTTTTTTTAGGGTATTTCTTCGAGGTTATTACATTCTCCCAACACACTGCTTTCTCTGGAGCTTGTGGATTTTCAGCAGGTGGTCTTGTATACATGGAAAGATCTTTACTTTCAAACTTCTGTCATGCTGTCTTACTTGATCTCTGCATTTAAACATGTGTTCTCCTTAGCATTTATTTTTTGTCAACAGTGAGTTTTGAGTTAATCCAGTCATGGTAATCATCATTCCATGGTCGGTACAGGAGTTTTATCTTATTTTATGTAATTTCTCCCTTGTATCCCCACTGCCCATACTCATCCTCCTTCCGCCAGCTACTGTTATTCTCACAGTTGGATTGGCATCCTTCTGTTTATGTGTGCTTGTGTCTCGATATGTGGAGGCGGCATTGTTTCAAATACCACTTGTTGCATCCTCTGTTCCTTGACTGAGTATGATGTTCAGGTACCCACACCTGTTTCTGTGTGTCCCTCAGCTCAGGCTTCATAATGTGCACTTCCCACACGTGAACACGCAGATTTTCTGCCCGCAGGTTATTGGGGGGGGCCACCCCCACAGCTCCCGCCACAGCTGGCACCAGCCCCTTCCCTACTCCTGCAGACTTGTGAGTGTCTGTTTAAACACATGTATGTCCACAAATCTATTTATGCTGTAACTGGGATGCATTTTGATTTTACTCTCACTGTGCCAAATTTGTACAGGATGGTCTACCTTTTCCTTACCTTTTGTTTGTCAGATCGCTGCAGAGTTTCCGTTTCTTTACATGTTTCTCAGCCTTAGTTCCCTCTCTTAAGTCAACTGCCTGTAACTGTTAACACTGCTTTCCCGGTCTCCATGCTCTTGCTTGTATCCAGGTATCCTTTCTTGGATTGAATTCGTATTTTCCTAGAGTCCAAATGTGAATGAAACTTCCAGAAATAGCCTATTTGTGCTACATGGTCTGAAGACTTGGCTGCAGATAGAAAGCATCTTTACTATGCCCTTACATGGGTATGCTGGATGGATTTATTGGGAATAAAATTCTAAATGTATCCTTAATCTTCTCAGAATGGGAAAGATCAGCATCCATCACTTCCTCCACCTGGATGGCAGTGAGGGTCCTTCTGTGAAAGTTGCCATCATTTGTTGATAGCCTGGATTTTCTCCCTAGCTCCTGTACTTCTGAAGCCACACCATGTGGAGACCATTGCAAGCGTACCAGTACCTTTTCATCTTATTTAGCATTTTTCCTTGTTTCTTTAATTCTGGTGTCCCTGGGAAAATTCCTTCCCTCTTGCTTTGATTGTTCTTTCCAGGATGTTTGATATGTTTGGGATGTCTATTACAAGGATGCTGGCTTTCTGGGTGCATCCTTTATATCTCTAAACTTTTTCTATACTATTTCTCATCTTTTAGTCCCTTTGGGTTGCATGCTGGAGAAACTTCATGGCTCAGATTCCCAAGGTGCTAATTTTCCTCTAAGGAGTCTGCTGTCTGCTATAAAGACCTGGCAATTTTTGTTTCAGGATCATGCTTTTCATGTCCAAGGTCACAGATGAATCTTTCTTTCTTTTCTTTTTTTAAGTTGTATGTATTTAAGTGATCTCTACATCTGATGTGGGGCTTGAAATCCTGACCCCCAAGATCAGGAATTGTGTGCTCTTCAATGGAGCCAGCCAGGCACCCCAAATGAATCTTTTTCTTAAGAGTCTAATTTTTTCTCCTGTTTATTTGAAACTATTATTTTTTTATAATTCTCTTTTATTTCTACATGAATTCTCATTTTTGGGGTGTGACTTTATCTTGACTTTGGTGTCTTTTACTTATTTTCCTAAGATATTAGTTTATTCTTATTTCTCCATCTATCTTATTCGTAGATCTGACCTTAGATATTTATATCTGTATTTCAAGGATTTTTGTTTAGTTTATGACACTTTTCTTTGATTTCTAGTAGAGCTATGATTTTATTTATTTTTTTTTTCTGTCCTTCTTAGGGGTCTGGGAAAAAAAGGCAAGTGGTATGTATATTTCATCCAGCATGTTGATTCAATCTCCTCTCCAGTGTTCTCTAATTGAGTATAATTGAGTAAGTTTTAGTATTTGTTATGCTAACATATGAGTTTTGGGTGGTGTCTTCACTCTTTGGGGCTCAGCTGTGAGAACAGAGACCAATTTCTGTGTAGCTCTGAGGGGCTGAGCCATCCGATAGTTTCATGCAAGAGTTGTTCTACTGAAAAGCATATTGTCCAGGTTGGAGGGGTTTCAGAGAGAGATTTGGGTAGCCTGCTAGCTTGGAAATGTGGGGTGCTTCCATAGAGCTCTGTTTAAAATATACAATTCTTGAAAACTAGTCCTTTGTCTGACTTCCAGTGTCCTTGCCTCTCATAGCACTTGACCAACGTGATGGAGATCTCTGGAAGATTTCTAGGAAGGACTAGCCATCTTAATCATTTAAAATTCAGATATAATTCTGAAATTCCCTGAGAGATAAAAAATAATGAGAATGTGGTAAATTAAAAAGTTATAGTGGAGTTACAGACTATTTAAAAAGTAGTTCACAGAGGGCCTGGGTGGCTTAGTTGATTGAGCAACCAACTAGATTTCGGCTCAGGTCATGATCTCAGGGTTGTGAGATGGAGCCCTGCATCTAGCTCAGTGCTGGGCATGGAGCTGGCTTGAGATTCTTCTTTCAATAAATAAAACATTCAAATATATATATATGTGTGTGTGTATGTGTGTGTATGCCACGCAATTACAAACAAGCGCCCTCAAATAGAGATATACATCTTATCAGAAAATTACCAAGTCATAAACTGAGGATTTCTTGTTTTGAGACATCCTTTTTTGACAAAATACTGTTATATAAAGGAGGTTAATGGGACAAAGAGAATAGTGTTAAGATTTCCTATCTGAGGAAATCAGTGTTTTGCATGTGTTAATGTTCATTAAAGAAAAAACATATCTTGGATGGTGAAAATATTTTTTAACAAACAACTTGCTTCTCCAAATTGTTAAATCAAATTCATAATCACTTTCAATTTCAATATCAAGTATGAGGGGATATGATATTTACAGAATCTGGAAGACAAAGAAATATCGAGTCAATAAAGTGTGACCTTTGTGGGTGTGTGTTTGAAAATATTTTCAGCTTACTTAGAAGCAACCTAGAACGTTTTCGGTAAAAAAAAAAAATTTTTGAAATATATTTTAAGATGCTGTGTAGATTTGGTTAAACACCTATTAAGGGGCCACTTTCGGTACTTTTCTTGAAATCACTGTCCACTGTCTGATACTCCTCAGTGATCTCAGAGGCTTTCCTGACCCTTTGGATCTCTCTCTTACAGCTTCTCATCTGGTTTAGTTCTGACCTTATAAATAACTAAAGACAAACCAATTCTCCATCAGTGTCTTCAGACCCTTATCACATTGTGCCATAACTTTAATGTAGCCATGGTCTCTCAGTCTTCCTCCTCATCAATTCTTTAACAGCAAAATATGAATTCAAACTATTGTTTTGTTTTACTGGAAGGCGCGTAATGACTAGAATTTGAAACAATGTTTTGCAATGTCTGTTTCCTATTAATTCTGGGATGAGCTTTTGGATATATATCCATCCATCCATCTTGACACCAGTAAAATTTAGAAATATTACAATTGTAGTTGCCCAGACCCATAATGTTATAGTCACTCTGGCAGAAGTTGGCTAATATTCTGGTAGCATGACAAGACAATGGAACGTTTTGATATTTCAGCCAAAAACTATTTAAAGGCTGTTTAAGAAATGAACATGAATCCTGGTTGTTGTCTGAAAAGTTTTTTCTGACACTTTTTGGTAACATCAAATATCTACCAGGATTAGAAGTTGCAGAATTGATGTAAGTGGCTTGGATATAAGCCTTGAAACAATAGTGGAAAGTTCTTGTTGACACAGAGGATGATATTATGTGAGGAAAAAAAAAAAAAAAACAGACATCAGTAAGTAGTTGAAAATTGTTTCAGACAAGTGATTCTGAGTAGGAAGTAATTTTAGTATCCCTTAACCAATTAACTTTACTTATATTTCATTTTTCATATTTGCATAAGTGGTATAAGATTAAAAACAATATCTCCCATGTCTGAAGGAACTTTTTCAATAAATATAATATATAAATTTTCTGTGTAAAAAGGTATATGCCATAGTTGAATCACCAGAAAATAAGTAAGTGTTCATTGGATTATTTGAAATACCAATTCTTTGGTATTAAGCTAAGAGCAGAATATGCAATCATTTGAAAAGCTTAAAAATATTTTTGTACAAAATTTATATAGGCTTTATTCTATATAAGTCCCTGCATTTGGCCTGAAGAAAGTACAAACAGCTTGTATAAACCAAATAAAAAGCAATTTACAAAGAAGCAAGACTGTAAATAAATACTTTTAATAGCATGAAACTGATAAGTGCTTTGTAAATGGTCATCTGTGTACTATGAAGAGTTCAAAGATAAGAAGGTGATGTCCAGCCTACACTGAAGATAAGCCTTCATGATTCAAGACGTATCACAGGGGAAAGGTGATCACCTTGAGAAATGTCCTCAGTAAATGACAAAGAGTTGAGGTTACACCTTACCAGTCCGCAGTGAGTACAGGGCAGTGAGGAGGTTGGCACAGAGCAAGGCACCAACCAGCTCATTAATGGTCTCAAGTCCATGACATATGGAATTCACTGTAGGATCCCTTAGAAACCATTGAACGTATTTACATAGTAAGCACGTCTGATCACAAATCCTCAAAGAAGGATTCTAGTATCACTTGCAAGGTAGATTTTTGCTGGGATTGGGGCAGGGAAGGAGGAAGTAAGGAACACAATGGAAGAATAGAGGAGATGGGAGAGAAAGTCAAGTTAAAACTTTCCCTGAGAGATCTTTGTCTTGAAATGGTTTGCAGATAGTCCCCTAACAGTACCTGCAGGCACCTATCGGTGGTGTCATAAAAACCTACACAATGGAAGGAAATGTCGTCACAGTAAGTCCATACTCACTGTTACAATTTGCATTCTTTATTCAAAAGAGTTACCATCTTTGAGATATGAACTAATTTCTCTCATCATATTGTGGTCTCAAACCACAGCGATGAATAGCGGGTGAGATCAGGGAACTACAAGGGTTTGTGGAGGGCCTCATTAAGGACTCCCTTGGCTGTGGCGGCCATCAGTGGAGAGAAGAAACTGAATATGTAGTCTCCACAATATCTCCACAGTATTAGATCTCAAACTACCTGAGTTATGAATCTTTATCTTGAGAGAGAAAAATAGTAGGATGGAAAACACACACACAGTCATATGCACACTTACGCACGCACATGGACACACATTCATAGACACACATGCACACGCACATGCACACACGCACACACACAGGCCTATGGATATAAAATATAGAAGCTCAGAAGAACATTTTTCTATGTCTTTTAAAGTAAAGCAATGAAGAGTGGTGGAAAGAGCATACATTCTTTTCTCAGCTACATTTGAGTTCAATCCTGATTGTACGACTCCAGGCAAGTGATTTAATGTGTATGTCTGAGCCTTTGTTTATAGTTCTGTTGCAAGTCGGTCACGCTCACTTACAGTTATTTCTTGGGAAGGAAAGTTTCCTCCCAGCAGGGGGTTAAACTTGGCCCAGGTGCCCTATCATGCATGGGGTCTCAGCTCATCAGAGACTTCTCAGCAAATTCCTTGAAGTCGGCGTGTCATAGAAGAGTGAGGTCAACCAAGGTCAGTGAGCACCTAGTATTTTGGTGAAGTGAAACAGAGAGGTTCCGAGATAGACGAATCAGGCCCCAACATGAGTACTGCATGTTTGACCTGAGGCCAGTCACTTGCTTTCTCTGATCCTCCAATCATCAGTCTGTAAAAGAATCACAGTAGGAGGGCACCTGGGTGGCTCAGTGGGTTAAGCCTCTGCCTTTGGCTCAGGTCATGATCTCAAGGTCCTGGGATCAAACACACTCTCTGCTCAGCGGGGAGCCTGCTTCACCTTCTCTCTCTCTGCCAGCCTCTCTGCCTACTTGTGATCTCTGTCTGTCAAATAAATAAATAAAATCTTAAAAAAAAAAAGAATCACAGTAGGATTGCTAACAGGATTCAATCAGTTTATGGTATCTGCACGTAGTAGGTACTCAACCAGATATCCCTGCCTCTGAAGGGAGGTTTCACTTTTGGCCTCTGTTGTAAGCTGATTCTCATACTTTCTCTCAGCACCTCTACCACATTCTGATGTTATCTCACTCAGCAAAGATAGCTGTTGGGAGCTAACCTTGATCTTTAACTGTCAGGTTTTTTGAACAGCTATCCCTAGAACGTAGCAGTTCATTTAAACCAATCCCAGAAAGAGGAGACACCATGCACCCCTCCATATGTAGTGTGAGGCTGGGCTGTATCTCTTGACTGAGAGAGTTCTTGCTGACAAAGTTTGACTGGTGGAAACATGAAGGAGGAAGGGAAAGATAAACCCACACACACACACATACACACGCTGTATCCTCATCTGTTAAGAGTACATCTTCCAGAGAACAAATCCAATGTTCTGTCTTATGATCAATTAAAGCCCATTTACTCACCCCTGATGAATGTCCCATGCCGTGGTGCTTGAACAGTTTCTAGTAAAAGCAATGGATTCAGTTAAACCTCAAGTCAGATTTTGGGACCATGTCTTCACACGAAGGGCTCTGGAGAGCTCAAGTCTGATGACAAATTTCTTCTATCACACGCCTCTTGAGAAGAAACAGCATTTCATACCTCTCCACCTGCGTGGATCTGATTGAGATCAGATTTTAAGTCTTATTTCTAGTTTTCTTCTTTTCAGTATTGCTGTTGTCTCAGTGTCCTCTTCCCTCCCCAGTTATGCAGGTCAGCACCCCCAACTGACTCTGAGGATTAGCTGTATATCCTCCATCCAGGTTCTACTTGTTGAAAACAAGTGGTGTCAAATGCAGTTGCTTTGGATAGAGATTTGCTTGTTGTGGATCTGGACCACACGCATACTCCTGGGCATCTGTGAATAGGATGCCATATTCCAGTGGTTAAAACAAGAGGTAACGTTTCCATTCATTTCATTCAGAAGAGCATGTACCAGTAATTAGACTCTGTGCTAGGCTCTGAGGTGGGGCAGGACGATAGGCACAGTGGTGGCAATGTACACTCCTTGCCCTGAAAGAGATAATATTTCAAGTCCGGTGACTGGTGTGTGGGGTCCAATAGAAGCCCTATGTTCCTTGATCTCATAGCACAGTGAGGACAGGGGCCCCTGATTAAGCAAGTATGATGAGTGTTGTGGTGATGAGGCTCTCAAGGATGAGGACTTTATAACAATTTAGGGAGATAATCTAAGGTAGCCCAGGTTGGAGACAGTGGTGGCCTGAACAGGTTGGTGGTTTCCAGGGCACAAGAAAGGAAATAGACATGTGGAGTATTTAGGAGGGAGAGACAAAGGCTTTTGTGAATCACCATATGTAGGGGCTGAGGTTAAAGAAAACTTGTAGACAGGATGAACCAACCACACGTAGATGTCGCCATGGATGAAACAGAAATGCAAACCAATCTTATGGCCTCACCATGTGGTTTAAGGACAGCCTCACACCAAGTGGTCTGGTGAATGCCGTGTTGTCTCAGAATATATGGTGTTCCTCCTGGTTGCACTTGGGAAAGCTCCAGCTGCTAGAGCCGGTGGCAGTACTAGTGGCAGAAGCAGGACTTCTCTGTAGGAACTTGTGTAACTATCTTCATGGGACCATCTGTGCAGATATTTGTTCCTGGGATTTGGCCCATGGACCCTGAAGCCAAATTCAGAGTTATGGGTAGCAAGGAGGGCACATGATGTGATGAGCACTGGGTGTTATATGCAACTAATGAATGAACACTATATCAAAAACTAATTATGTACTTTAAGTTGGTGAATCGATTTTAAATTAAAAGAAAAAAAAAAAAAAGATTTCTCCTCAGAGCTGTGGATCCAGGGTGATGCGAGCCCAGGAACAGAAATGCCCTTACCAGACCTAGACATAGGTGCATATTAGAAGATATGAGGAACTTGACATGCCTTTGGGGGATGGGGCTGGCATTTTGATATTCAAGACTTGAAGAACTGGATTCCAGGTCTAGTTCTTGTTAACCCAACATTTTACCTTCTTGGTTAAGAATATGCCCTTTCTAGCTTCATTTTCCCCTCTATAAATTGAAGTGTTGGACCACATAACATCAGGGAACCTCTAGCAATATGATAGCCTGTGTTTTTTGTTTTATAATTAACAGATGACAGGAAGATGCTGTTCATTGTCACAGGCCTGACTCTGAAGGCTGTATTTGTGTTATTTCTATTGGAGGCGTTTGTGAATGCATACACAGAGACACTCTAGAAAGCCAACTCCATGATAGCCAAAGAATAGAGCCTATTGAGAAACTAATCATTAGCAGTTGTGATTTCTGAGCTTAGAGAGAAACACTGGCTGGGGTGGAGTTGTGGGAATTAAACCCTCAAGAATGAAGTGGCTAATATTTACTGATTTTTTTTTAATTTAGGAAGTAACCACACATTCTGAACCAAAATTAGGGACACAGAATTTAATAATGAGGCAAATATTTGTTATTTGGACTATTCTTAAAAAATCTAGAATCCATTATTTACATTTCCAGAGTTGATAAAGTAATAAGAACTTATTCTGGGCAAGGCAATCTTCTAAGTGCTCTGATAATTTTCTGTAATCCATACAGTACACATCATTTCCAGTAAACAGCCAAGGGAAGAGTCTCAGAGATGCTATGACCTGCCTCCAGTCACACAGTTACTTCCTATCAGAACTGGTATTAAAGTCAGTCGCATTGAAACCAGACTCTATCGTATTTCTTCTCAAAGATTCAGAGGCAGTGCTAAAGGTCCTGCTATAATCTCCTCATTCTCCATTTAGGAGCTCTCAGTACTGGGGCTTAGTCAGAAGAGCATGTGACTCTTGACCTCAAGGTCATGACTTTGAGCCCCACACTGGGTGTAGAGATTACTTACATAAACAGAAACAAAAAATTTCAGTATCTGCAAAAAATAATTCCATAAACAAAACCAACCAACCAAGAAGAAATGGAAAAGAAGCCTTGGCTAATGTGGGGATCTCAAAAGAAACAAAGGCAAACGTCTCTTGTTGGAATTAAGCTGGAATACTCAAGTGTCAGGCAGCTGTGGTTCTCCCCAGGAAGGGGTCTGTGAAGACGTCCCAGAGGCAGGTGTGGTCCTAATGCTGCTGTGTAGACAAGGCCCCAGGAGGACTCAGTTCTGACACATTTGATGAATAGCAGTGACCTCTCTGGGTAGTTAAAACCAGAGAAACCTCTTTCCTCATAGCTAGTTTGAAGGGCTGCACTAATCTGAATCTGGGTTAGGTTGTTATACTCTGTGCAATCTTAACCATCTTCATCCTTATAAAGGGGATGATAATGCTTTAGGGGAAAAAGGTGGGGATGATATAGGATAGTTCTGGATATCAAGTGAAAATTAGTAAGTAAAACCACATTACTTAATGCACTCATGCTAGCTACTATTGTTTGGATTTGAATATTATTTTCAGTATCCAAGAAAGAACTAAGGGTGAGTAGAAGGTAGTTGAATGAAGACTGCCCACATCACGTAATCATGGAGCTGGGACTTAAAGGTCTCTCATGTGAAGGCAGTGGGGGTTACACCATCCCACTGTGGCCACCACAAAGCACTTCTGCGTGCCCAGATCCATGTGGCTGCACATTCTAACACATCGTATTCAATTTGGAAAACATGTGAGATTTGGACAACTAGCTTAAACTCTGAATTACAGGGTTCCTCCCTGTAGAGTTGAGTCAATGCTGAGATAAATGTTGGGAATTGTTATCGCTTCTAGTCAGAGAGTTCTTTGTAATATGTGTGGAAAAGTCAGCTTCTCATTCACAAATGTCATGGATCTCCCAAATACAAAGCTAGCAATGTGACATGCTTCTCTGATAAGACACATCAAAACAGCAGACAGGAAGTGCATTAAGTTCTCAGGCATCAGACTATAATCCGTGCCAACAGATAGTATATTTTGTGAATATCTCTTTAATTCAAAGGTGGATACTTAGTTTCCTCCTTGTTTAGCCCTTTCCTGTAGGGCCTAGGGGTTTGTTGAACGCATACTTCCTCTTGGCTCTCATAAGGAGTATGTAGTAGATCAGCCTCCCTGCCCAGGCTAAGTGAGGTTGAGTGAATTTGGATCCTTCAACTTAGCTAGGATTTCCTGACCCTTAAGCTGATGAACTACATTCTAAAGTGATGGGAAACCAAGCTGTGTGCAAAGAAGAGCCAGATTCCCAATCCAGAGACTTTACTTTTCCCCCAACATTAAATAAAAGTCCTACTTCTCTGCTGAATTTTGATACCAGGTCTTATGGTTGATATTAACAAAGTGACATTCACTTACAGGTTTGACGCACTCTGTCCAGTATGGGAGTCATCAGCTACAAGTTTATTTTACAACTAGACATTCAGTTCCAGAGTCACAGAGGCCACAATTCAAGTGTTCCATCCACACATGTGACTGGTAGTTGACACACTTGATAGTGCAAATATAGAACATTTTCATCACTGTGCAGAGTTCTTTTGGAAAGCGCTGATCTAGGCCAAAACATGAAGTCATAAAAAAATCATGAAGAGAGGAATTTTTAAAAGGAATGATATCATTTCTGTAAGAGACATTTCCCCTTTTTAAGCCAATCTATTTTAACTCACCTGTAAAACAGCACCGTGAAGGACACTGGGGCCTGGACTTCAGCCCCGAACTTTCTAGCCAACAGATCTTAGGCATGGTGGGAGTTTGAGAGAATGTTCCCAGATCTGAAGACTGGTGGTATTCAACCCTTTTTCTTCTCCCTTTCTTCCAAAGTCATGTTTTGGGGAAATATTACATGACATCTGGTCTCTGGAAATTCCTCACCTGGCTCATAAATTCACTGATGACTCAGTGAGCTTAAGAACATGAAATCTTCCAAGGTCAGACTCATGGTTTCCTTTCAGGCTTGTTTAGCCTTTTGTTGCAAAACCAATGCATCTGCTAACCGCAAGGACATGGTTGGTGCACACTGGAGACAGAAAAGCTTAGTGTCATTGCTCCTGAGACCTGGCTGTGGACCAGAAGTCACAGTCAATGTGGGAGGATACCTTTGTGGCTTCTGAAGAGTGTTCTTCCTGCAGAAAGCCCTGAGTCTTTCCACCAGATCATTCTTCTACATCTACTTGGCCAACAGTCAGAAGCAGACTTTTTTTTTTTTTTTTAGAAATAGACTTTCTTGAAATTAGTACAATATGAAGACCTCTGCCCAAAAAAGTCACCTTTTACTGCCGTATTAGAATGCTACAAATTTACCACTCTGTTAACTCAGGTTATTAAAATGTCTTGGATTCATGTAACCTGCAAACATGTTCTCTCATAGGGCAGTATAATTTTAACCTCTTCAAAAGAAGAAGTCCCTGCTGGGAATTCAATAAAGCAAGTCTCCTTCAGAGTTAAATTGCACAGGCATAATATCCTCATGTCCTTCAGCCTGGTGGGCTCTAATGGAGGTACTACTTCAAGGTGTCCCCCCAGCATTTTTGAGGAATATTCTAGTGCATGTGCTGGGCTTTCATTCATTGTTTGCTTCCCTACACCCCCAGTAGATTATGAAAACTCCTTGAAGGCACTGATTTCATACAAATCTCTAAATTTCTAGGCTCAGGACTTGACATTAAATAAGTACTCTGAAATGACTTAGGGAAAATGGGAGAGGAAGAGGGAGTGTAAAAGAAAAAAAACAAACTATGGGTGGATCAGTTAATGTTCTCAGTTAATTTCCCAAGATACTTATTTTCACTTATTTTTTAAGTCAAGAGGGAAGCAGGAGCATATGGGTACAATGATCCGGAAGCAAGTTTGGAAAACCAGTGTTTGAATTTTAGCTCAGCCGTTCCTCCCATAATGCCATAAGGCAGGAATTTGAAATTATTTATGTGCCATTCAAATTTTTGCTGTCTGGGTACAAATTAGGATTTCAGACTTATCTCCTATCATTTTCCAATATCATATTCTTAAAGCATCATCCAAGATAAAGTTGTCATTTGTATCTGGTCCTTGTGATGGGTACAAAATTGTTCTTCTGTCTATATGTGCTCATTGGGGATCAAAACTACCTTCAACAGATGCCTTAAAAATTGCTTCCACCTTGAAATCTTCCCCAGGCACAATTATTTTCCTTCTGCCTGTGTTACCATTACTCTTTGTGCCCACATTTATTGTCATGCTTGCCAAACTCATTTTTTAACCACCAATCTTTCTAGCTGCTCTACTAGGCAGTGTGGGATTATTTTTCCTAGCACAAATTCTGTTTTATGTATTTCTAGATCTTCTGTGGAGCTTGGATCTCTGGATGCATGGAGAAGAATCCTATAGATGTGGGCAGACCCACACTGGACTGTGAAATAAATGACAAAGATCCCATCTCTAAGTAGCTTCACATATGAAAGTTGTCTTCTGGGGACACTTGGGTGGCTCGGTCAGTCATGACCTCAGTCAGGTCATGATCCCAGGGTCTTGGAATCAAGTCCTGCATCAGGATCCTTGTTCAGCAGAGAGCCTACTTCTCACTCTACCTGCTGGTCCCAGTGCTTGTATTCTCTCTCTCTCTCTCTCTCTCTCACACACATTCTGACTAATAAATAAATTTAAATATATCTTTTAAAAAGAAAGGTTTTATTCTAGTACCAATGTGCATGCAATACTGACAAAAAAAACAAAACAAAACAAAACAAAACAAAAAATTAGTTTCCAGTCCCTTGTATGACAAATGAAGACCCTAATTTCTGTACTGCCTTCTTCATAGTACTAGTGTGAAAATCAGGATAAAGTCTTGTCAGATGTAACATTCTTTATAAATGCTGACTGACATTATTATTGACTTTTTGTCATAGAATTTGGGCAGAGGAAAGGCAATTATTTCAGAGCAATTATATTCCACTGTGAGAGACCAATCTGGAAAGTGTAGATCTTATTCCTGCTGTGTTGGAAACACTTCCTTCTATTTTAGTGAAGCTTTTGGGCTGAATATTCTTTGTTTTGATAGTATCATCTCTCAAATCCATTCAATGCAGGCTTGGGATCTGGTGAAGATGCTCTAGAAACTATCCTCCATCATCTGGGCATATGCTTCCTGGTGTGTGATCCTGGGTAACATACCCTTTCTTGGGATCTCAGGGTCATTATCGACATAATGAAGGGTTGAATTAGGGGCCCTCACAGCCTCTGCTATCTTGTTGACCATCCCCTGCAAGGACCCAGCTCTCTATTCCTGGACATGTTTGAGGACAGTACAGAATATTTGGGAGACAAATACAGAGGAGATTCTAACATCAGGAGGATCTCCTGATCTGTTGTCCTTCAAAGTCTTTTTCAATCCTGAGATTTTTGAGATGACTGTGGGACGTGGAGGATTATGAGTCACACGATTTTCTCATTCTATTTCAGGAAACCCGTGGGAGGCAGTGTGGTGTTGTGGGAAGGAATAAAGACATTGGAGTCACCCAGACCCAGGTTTAGAATTTGACTCTAAAACTCACAAGCCATGTAACATGGAAACATTACTTTGACTCTGAGCCTCAGTTCCCCTCTCTGTAAAATGGGAGCAGCAGCTCCCACTTCCAAGTTGTGTTGCGTACTCACAGAGGTTGCTCTGTCAAGTACTATCATGGTGTCTGGCAAGGCACAATACACTCTCTCTGGCACATGCTGGTAAGGAATATCCTGGCAACTTTCCTGAATCTCCATGGATTCTGAATATAGGGCGAACACCACCTTTTTTTCTAATATACTAAGTTAACTTCTGTTAGCATTACTAGAATACGTTCATATATTTATCTTCATGGTTCAAGCCACCAAATGTATTATTCAGAAAACTACGTTTCTGAGTTCTCAACATGGCCTCAATTTACTCTTGCATGTAATAGGAGTAATATCTATCACCAGTGTTCTTTTTTTAATAAATTATATAAAACCAAGTTTATGGGACATCAGTAGGATATGTCAAATTCATTTCTTTGGGGATCAAATAGTTCTTGTGTATTTTTTTTTCTTTTTTAGTTCTTGTGTATTTATTGTATGTTACTCACATCCTGAGCCACAGGATGGGATTCAAGAACATAGAAATCTGAGCTAGAATATCATAACTAGCATTTATCAAGTACTTACTACCTACCAGGCACTGTGCTAAGTGCTTTTCTCATTGAGTCTTCAAAACAAAGTCATAAAGATGTATTACTGTTTTAATTTTGAAGATGAGAAAAATTGTTATATCTTTCCAGGTTATGAATTGTTAGAACCAGGATTCCAACCTGGGATCTCCAATCACAAAGTCTTTTCTTTGACTGACATGTGTATTCCAACTCCGGTCTTTCTGAATCATGTAGTGGAATGGGTGAGCATTCATCTCCTCCAGGTGGGGATCCCACGGCTGGAGCGGGTTAGGGGAGATGCATTCAGTTCAGCTAAGGATGACAAGACAGTGCTGAGGGATGCCCAGCTGGGGGCGTCCTCCAGTGCTTCACTGAGTTTCCTCCATCAGAGGGCTGAAGGCAGAGAATTTGGTGCTAATCCCTTCCACCCTTGTAAAATAATTAACTCAGGGGATGGGAAAGACACATCACTGATAACAGAAGCAGCAACCATTGTCTTTCCAGAGCAGCCCTGGAGATTTAATAGCAGGCTCCTACATCCCCCTCAGGGAATGTGGGGGGCTGGTTGTCTAACGGAAAAGCAGTCAAAGCCTGACATGCTCTCTGCATCGCATCCTTCTGTGAAACCACCATCAAGAGTGCATGTATGAAAACCTTCAAACCCCAGGCATCTGTTTCCTTTTCTCTGGATTTTTGGGTGATTCTTTTGACAGCCCTGGGTCCCACTGACTTGAACCTGTGGTTTTGGAGCTCTTATTGGTAACCTCAAGTCAGATGTTTCATGTGGGAGGTAAAAGCCAGGGGAGGCATTTTAGGTGTGGAAGCAGACAGGTGGAATCAGGGAAGGTTTCTGGGCTGTGCTCTCACATTCAGATGTGAAGTTCCCGGTGGCAGTGGCAGGTGGAGAGCTGAGCCAGGGACTGGGGCAGCTCTGGTGTGGTCTTGATGTGTGGCTCGGAGCTGGTCAGTTACTTCCTCAGCCTCGGGCTCCGCTTCTTTTATTTTATTTTGTTTTGTTTTGTTTTGTTTTATTATTTTATTTTTTCAGTGTGCCAGGATTCATTGTTTATGCACCACACCCAGTGCTCCATGTAATACGTGCCCTTCTTAATACCCACTACCAGGCTCACCCCCACGCCCCCAAAACCCTCGGTTTGTTTCTGAGTCCACAGTCTCTCATAGTTCATCTCCTTTCATTTTAAAGCTCCCTACCCTTTGCCAGTTCTTGGATTTGGTTTTCAATTCCAAATTTTCTGATTTCAACTTCACGTCCCATTTGCCCCTTTCCAGAATATTCTTACACCTACTTAACATCTGCTAACACGTGCCTTGAGTTTATGAGTTCACAGGTCTGTATACGTTAGTCTCTAATCAGCAGTGTCTCTTCCCAGCTCCTGAGTCTACCCAGTCACCAAGGCTCAGATAGCACTTCTCTCAGACGGCAACCTTGAATGGTCTGCAGTCCTGGTCTAAGTCACTGTGCTAGATTTTGCTTCCCTAAGAAATCAGAATTCAGCAAATGTGGGTCTTGTGCAGGGCTCCCAGAAAGCCCCTAATTTTGCACAGGAACTAAATGAGACCTGATACAGTTATTATACATACACTTGATACATAATAGACACTCCAGAATTTTTTCAATGGTGCTGCATATTTCTAGACCGTAATAGAAACTATCTATTTACAATTTCCCTCCAGGAGATAACTTTTCTCTTTTGTAGTACTAACTCTTTACCATCAAAGCTCGTGGTAACCCTGAAAAAAATCCAAATGTTGATGGGGCGCCTGGGTGGCTCAGTGGGTTAAGTCTCTGCCTTCAGCTCAGGTCATGATCTCAGGCTCCTGGGATCAAGACCAGCATGGGGCTCTCTGCTCATCAGGGAGCCTGCTTCCTCTCTCTCTGCCTACTTGTGATCTCTGTCAAATAAATAAATAAAAATCTTAAAAAAAAAAAAATCCAAGTGTTGGTAAAGCTCACAGTTCCACCTCCATTCAGACCATATTAATTCAGTGGTATGATGAACCTTGGGGTCAAAACCTCAAGTTCTTGCGTCTGACATTGGCTGGCTGTGCAGCCTTAGGAAAATCAGTTCTCTTGTAGGGACAGGACTTCTGTTTCTTTATTCTTATTTTCCTGCTTAATGCCTCCATGAGGAAGCTTCGACTCAAGTTTATGAACACTCTGTAGAAACTGTAAGGAGCTGTGCAAATCCAAGGTACTTTTGAGATGCATTGATGCTGAATCCTGCATATGGTCTAACAGTTGTCTATGTGTGCTCAGGGGGAGGGTGTGATTTTTTTTTATAACAGCTTTATTGAGATATAATTCAAATACCATACAATTCCTCTAGTTCATGTGTATTTGGGATGACTGAGATGTGCACTCCTGCCAAGCTGACATGGCTCCGAGTCTTGGTTTTGTTTATTTTATTGACTTTTTTGAATAGTTGGTTCTACCCAAGCTTCGAGAAGCAAGAGCCGTGCCAGGTAACCTTGATCTGCCAGAGCCTGGGCTCCCTGGGCTTTCGGTATGAGTCGTCCTGACCTTCTCTTGCTTGTTCAACCCGTGGAGGGGCAGGAAGGGGAAGGGTGGAGGGAGCTCCCACCCTTTCCTGCAAAACAGCAGAGACCTCAAACCCGCACCAGCAACCAAACCAGAGAACAAAGGAGGAAGAGTTTCATGCATTTTATATTCCTTTTTGCCAAAACCATCTTTTCATCTTAAATTATCCATCTCTCATTCTCTCTCTCTCTCTCTCTCTTTTTTTTTTTCTTTTTCTTTTCACAAACTCAAAATGCCCAGTTACTTCCAAAGGGATGTCAGTAATACGAAAACACCACCAGGGAAGAAAGCTGCACCAATAAATATTGGCATCCTCTTCAGCTTTAGACAAGGATTGTTGAAATTACCCATTTTCACTAATTTTAACATACTATCTCTGACATGAAGTACCTTTTCTCCTGGCTGAGACAAAAAGGTATTCCAGTTGGTCTTGACGGAACATGAGACATTTTTATTTGGACATGGCACTGTTATTATTTTTTTTTTTTAAATAACCTTGTTTATCACACTTAAAGTGGCTCCAGACCAAAAAACAAGAGAGCTGCCAATCGATGACTCATCGGCGCACTGGCTGGTGCTCTGAGGAAGAAGGCACAGTTGGGGCAGAGCCAAGGGGCAGTATGGACGTGCAGGGGCCTGCATCTAGGACCTGGGAACCCAACCTTCCATTCCTTTCATCCTCTCTGGCTGGGATGATTCCATTTCCTCACCTGAACATCAGAAGGAAATTGGAGTCTCTAGAGTGTCCCTGGAGCTGTGGGACTACGCATTCCTATAGTTCTAAGGTCGGGCAGAAAAAGAAGTGGCAGGAGCTCCCATGCTTCCAGAGGAGCATGCCTTCCCATCCTCATGAGGTGTCAGACACACAAGGACTTCTTCTATCCCTTGACCTTCACATTCTTTTAGATATCTGAGCAAAAGTCTCAAGCTTTCTGCATACATATAAATTACATACTGAAGTTGGTCATTTAGCCTGATCCTATCTCATTTAGTGAGATCCTCCACTGCCTCAGATTTGATGTACCATAAACAGAGCATCCAAGTCTATACCAGAGACACCCTCTGTGAGTCGGTGGTATGGAGACAAAGCTGACTCATGCTCTTTGACCTTCAGCAGCAAGTCAACAAAAAATATTTTTATAAGGAAGAAGGCATTTTTATACCAATTACTTTGTTAGATCATTATTGCCACTCTATGAGGTTATCTTATAAATGGGTGAATGGATGCTCAAAGTGATGAGGGGACCAGAGGAGGGCAGGTAGCAGAGGGCCTTGAGCTCCTGAGTCCTGTGTTCTGTCCAGGCTGTCCTCCTTCCTTCAGATGTGCAGCAAAGTACCTAAAACACAGGTGTGATAGATGGCGTGTATGTGCACTGGGAGCCCTGAGGGGGAGGCCTAAACCCAGCAGGTTCCTCTCAAGGACAATGCTTATCCCCATAGCCATGTCTGTATCTGCAGCAGTTGGGCAGAGCCTGAAATCTGGGGGCTTCCCACATGTTGGGTGAGGAGGTGATGAGCCCGTGAGGGGTAGAGAAGTCCTTACAGAGAAGCGTCTCTGAGCTGGACAGTCAGGGTCAAGGAAGGGCTGTCTGTTCTGAGGGGAAAGTATGTCTAAGAAATGGATCCTCCCAAGGGCAGAGGGTGAGCTCATGCTGCTGGAGAGTACAGGTTATGTGGGAAATGAAGAAGGGAAGGCCAGATTATAATTGTGGAGAGACCGAGCTGTTTACATGAGACGTTCGAACACTGCGGTCTAGGCAATGCAGACCCTAAATCTAATTGTTTTCAGGGAAGTCATGACACACTCGTGTGAACAAATAAAAGAGGGATTACAATAATCAGGCATTGGAGTGGGCACAGGCATTGTGCTGCCAGGAACCTCTCAAATCCACTCTACTGGGGCTCCTCCTCTCTTGACTCTAAGCAAACCCCCTTTTTGTCCGCTAACTTGTTTTTTAAAAGAGTTGGAAAACCCTTTATCCTTGACCCCTTTGGCAGCCCATTCTCCAGCACATTTGCTCGTGAAGAAGATGTGCAACTCATGTGGGTTTGCCAGGCATGTCCCTGGTTTTAGCACTGGAAAGTCCTGCCTCCTGGGAAACTGTTCATACCTGGATAGACTTACTAAGTACATATAGACATCTCCCAAATTTCGGGTTTTAGCCCAGTCTTCCCTCCTGAAATCCATATGTATATATCCAACAATGTCAAAGCAACTTCACTTGGGTGACCCAGAGTTAATTCAAATCTGGTATATCACCAGCTGATCTCATAGTTTCCTGCTGTCCAAACCCGCTCCCCAGCCATTGTTCCAGTAGGATCTACCCAGCTGAGCAAGTGAGGAGCTTGGGAGAGTCCCAGGACCCCTCTGCCTGGCTCAGCCCACTCCATCCAATCATCCCTTGAAGACCTCTCTTGGACATGTCCCTAGTTCCCACATTGCCACCATTATCCCAGCCAAGCCACTGTCATTCCTTCCCTAGTTTTTAGAACAGAATCCTAATTTTGCTTCTTGCTCCTCTGTAAATAGCTTTTATCGCAATCAGAGTAATGACTTCAAAATACTAATCTAATCCTGTAACTATACTCTTGAGTAACCTCCAGTGGTTTGTATCCAGATTTCTTGACCCAGCTCCCAAGGTCCATTGTAGCTGTACCATGCTTGCATGTGCGTACATATTCTCCCATTCACTTGAGTTGGGGAGGGATGTCAGGGAGATGTGGGATGCAGGGGGAACTCATTAATACTCTACTTGTCCTCATTAGTAATGTGAACTCTGGAAACGAATTCCCCCTTCTTCCCATTGGAGGGTGTGATTTAAGATAACCTGCTACCCCCCATTTCCCCAAAGGTAGAGGCTTTATTGATCTGAGAGTGGGAATTTGAATTTATGAGGCCATGTTTTACTAGTGAGCCCTGTCTTCCCATGTGGCGTTCTGGAACCTCTGAAGATGTGCACACTCCTACCTTCCATTCTCCAGTCTCATTCATTGAAATCCGGACTCCTTCTCTTTCCCCTTCTTTCTTTCCAGACATCAGGCACACCTGAGTATACAGAGCTAAAATTTTAGATTCAGAAACCAAAGTCCAAATTGAACCTCAAGCATAAGTCACAAGTTCTAAACCAGGTTTTACCAAGGCTTTGTTTTTGAAATATCAAATGCTTGCCTGGCTGCAGCTTGACTTTTCCAGTTGGCAACTGCTGTTTTCTCAGTCCCCATCGAAGGGGCCAGGAGCAGAGTCCTCAGATCCTGAGAGCCCCTGCATCTGCTCTGAGGTTTCCTCAGTGATGCCATCCATGACCATTACTATTAGATCTCTTTCTCCTAATCTTCTATACCAACTTCTTTGCTTCTGTAAAATATATCAGAGTTGTAATTCTCTGCTCAGAATCTCTTCCCTGTTGGAATATAAGCTCCATGAGGGCAGTGATCATTTACTTCTGTCTCCTTGGTTCTAGCTAGAGAGGTTAGACTATATCAGGACTCAGCCAATATCTGTGAAGTTAATGCAGGAGACAACCTCTGGCCTATCTTCCTTTCAGTTCTCTTGGAAGATCAGTTAGGGATTAAAGGAGAATAAGAATGTGAAGGTGTTTGAAGGTCTAATAAACAACAGGCCTAGACATTGGACTTATTTTGGAATGCTGCTCTGTGTACCATCACCTGCCCTCATCGGGCCTACCTCATAGAGCAGAAGTGATTTCTCATTCCCCCCAATTTATCATTTTATGTTCTAGAAGAACTGTCTTAGAGCTTCCCGGATACTGCAGAATTAGTATAGGTTTGGTTGTGTTTTGACCAACTTTGCCCTGTGTGACCACAGAGATAGTCTATATCTCAGATTATAACCCCAGACACCTCCACTTTTATTGGAAGGTGAGAGGATGTATCTCTCTCTCCCTCTCTCCCTTTCTCTATATTCAGTCAGAGTTCTCCAGAGAAACTGAGCCAATAAAATAAACATAAAATCATATAAGCCAATTCCTTATAATATAAAGAGAGATTTATTATAAGGAATTGACTCACACACTTATGGAGGTTGACAAATCCCAAGATCTAAGGTCAACAGGCTGCATGCACAGGAGAGCTGATGGGGTGGCTCTGGTCTGAGTCCATGTCTGAAGGCAGAAGAAGAACCCATGTCCCATCTCTAAGACAGTCAGGAAAAGAGAGAGTATCCTTCGTATGCCCTCTTTTTGTTCTCTTCAGCCCTTCAACTGATTGGATGATGCCCACCTACACTAGGGAGGAACATCTACTTTACTTAGTCCATTGATTTAAAGGTTAACCTCTTCCAGAAATATTTTCACACACATATCCAGAATAACATTTAACCTAATATCTTGTTCTCCATGTCCCAGTCAAGTTAATACATAAAATTGTCTCTCTTTCTCTCATTTTTAGTTGACAACACATAGTTGACTTAACATTAAGAGCTGTAGTATAAAATGTGTACCACCTGTTTGAGGAACCAAGAGGAGGAAGCTATTTACTTTGCCTTAGCTGGGGGCAGTGTCATGGAAGGCTCCCCAGACAGCTCTCCCTTAAGAACAACGCACAGACAAGGCTATCCCATGGCAAGCTGGAGTTTGGGGCTGCAACCTAGTCGAGGAGCGTCTCTCGACACTCTTTAGGCATGATTTGAATGAAATAATGGATCAAACTGACAAAATTACTCTTAAATACTCATCTCTTCAGATGGTTTTCGCTTTTTCTTCTCTGTTTCTTTCCAGGAAAGGCCTCACACCTCAAGAATAAAATAGTACCTTAAAAAGAAAAGGTGTTGGCTCAGGAGCCAGAGAACCTGCTTCTAACTAGAGGATGTTAGGCAAATTACTTCCTCTGTAAACTTCTGCTTCCTTATTCGGAGGAAAAAAAAAAAAAAGGAATAAAACTCTCTACTGCTCAGTGTCCGATATGATTTAAATAAGATGTAGTTGAGAAGCAAGTGTACACAATTTTGTGCCCAACCCAGACAGAGCTCAGGAAAGTTTGTCCCCACCCATCCTGGACAGTCTGAGGTGCACAGTCCCCACAGGGGGAGGTGAGCAGGCCAAACTTGGAGCCATCAGTGAGAACCAAAGCCCCACTTACACAGGAGGAGAGAGATGTGGAATGTGTTTTCTGAGAGCCACCTGGGGTGTGATAGAGAAAGGAAGCCAGAGTGGAATGCAGTAGCTTGTCAGCCAAACTCTTCAGGGAAGAATGTTCCCCAGGCATCAGGGAGGAGAACAGAGACCCCCCTCCACGTTACCCGATTGCCGTGGTCCTGTTATTCATTAGACGTGTGGAAGGGGGGATCACACGGGTGGGTGGGAGCACAGAGACTCAAATAGCTGAGCCAGCTCCCCCATGGGGCTGGAATCCTGCCTTGCTGGGGCTGGAAGATCTCTTCCCCTTACCGCTCAGGACTTGGTGCCTTAACCAGCCCTCCCAAGGTCTCATTTTCCTGTGAGCAACACCCAGAGCAGCAGAAGCTTCTCCTCTTCCCCTAGGTCTGGGAGGCAGCCCCCGACGGGGGTAGCATTTGGACCCGCAGAGGGAGTCTGGCCTTGTGAGCAGTGTGTGAGCGCAACAAGGAGCCCCCTCTTTTCCTGAAGAGGGTCCGCTTTGAAGAGGTCGGTTCCATCTATTCCTAAAACCTGGAATCCTCATTGTCACAGAGGCAGCCAGCCCGGGGGCCTGTCGATCAAGCCCAGCACCACTGTTCTCCAGGCACACACCACACTCCGAGGCCTTCCCAGGCTGTATGCCCGGGGATAGACCCTCCCGAACGGCCTTATTTCTGAACTTGGCTCACGCTTCCTTCCATCTGGAAGGTCTGTCCTTCTCCTTGACTTATTAGAGATTTCTCTCTCAAGGCCCAAGTCCAATGCCCCATTCTGCTTCTCGTCTTCTCTGAAAGCCCCAGTCATGCTGAGTTTTGCCCTCTTCCACTCACGTATGTACTTCCTATGTTTTTCTGTTGTGCCTGCTTATTCTATTTTGCCAAAAAAATAGTTAACACTCAACAAGCTTACCTTCCCCCACTGGATCGGACGGATGCTCCTTAAGGAAAAGTAACTCAGAGGAGGAAGCGGAAATCGGGCTGAGGTTATTAGATGCTGCTGAAGGGCAGGGGTGGGTTAGGTGAGGCTGGGAACGCACTCATCTTGGATATAAAATTTAAGTACATGCCCAAATCTCAGAAGTCAAGATAAGTATCTGAAGGCAGTATGATGTGAGGCTCGATCTCACGACCCTGAGATCATGACCTGAACCAAAATCAAGAGTCAGAAGCTTAACTGACTGGGCCACCACCCCCCTCCCCCGACACACACACCGGATGCCCCTAAAGGCAGTATTTTTAAAAAATCAAATTAAATTTAAAAACCCTTGATGAACAAAATACTAAAATTCAAAAGGGGGGTAGGCCAGTGTTGTTTAGGTGTTTTATCGCCCCCCTTTTTTTTTTAAAGATTTCATGGTGTGTGTGTGTGTGTGTGTAGTCAGCTTTTATTAGAATTTGCCACTTGGATCAAAATACAGAAGAATATTTTGGTGAGTATACATGGAGGTGCACATTTTCCCAGCTTCCCTTCCGTCTCGGGCTCCAGCCTGGCTCTGTGATCTTCCACTTCAGGGATAAAGTGGCCCCTGTTCTGGCATGTGGCATGGGGAGGACGTAGACTAGCAGGAAAGGACCCTTCTCCACCTCCTGCTCCTCCAGAGGGGCTCCATGCAAGAGGTCTGGCCCTACACAAATCTCTCTTATGTGGGGTCGGAGTCATAATTCCCACCCTAATCAGTTGAGAAACTTATGGAAATATCAATCCCTTCTCCTTTTACATTTGAAATATACCAGTTAGGGTTACTAATGCCTTCATAACAGCATCTTTATCCCACTTTTTGTTTATTAAAAAAAGAATGATTTTTTTTTATTCCATGTGCATTTTTTGAAAATTCTAATTTACATTTACTCTGAACCTGACACTGGGTTCCATGCTGATAACTCAGAAATAAGTTAACTCCCGCCCCCAAGTCTCTGGTCATTTAGTGTTTGTCCGTGTCCTGGTGGGTGGGGCAGGCAGGAACTAGGGCACAGAAAATGAAAATAATTATAATGTGGTGTCAGAAGCGTAATGACAGGGCTAAGCCCAGTGACCCCAGGAGCATAGAGGAGAAAGCCGCCATCGCTGCCTTTGAAGGCAGAGGCCAAGCAGGAGAGACCAATGATGCCAGAAGGAGACGAAGTGCTGACCTTGTCAGCAGAGAGCACGCACAGGGAGGAGGAAAAGGTAGACGGGTGGTGGCCTTCCTGACATGTTCAAGGGGAAAGGTGTCCTTGGAAAAGGCAGCTGCCTATAGGAAAGCTGGGAGCAAGAGTATGCCAAGTGCATACAGGGCATTGCAGTGACTCAGTGTTTCCAGCCCCTAAGGTAAGAGAGTGACGCAGTTAGAACTTGGATTCCCACCACGGAAACTGGACCTGTGAGGGGGGTGGGCCACGGATGGGTTTCCAATTCCAAGAGCCACTTGGTCAATTTTGCATTGTCAAGTTTGCCTTGGGCTCGCTGTGTGAGAGAGGGTGGGGCTCCACAGCGGAGAGAGAGCAGCAGGCCAGCCTGGCCTGTTGGAGACATGCTCCATGCTAATGAGAGGAAATAGAAAATGTAATTAACATGTCTGCCACCAGAAATGAGAGCTAAATCTATTACTCTCTTCCTCCCGCTTCGATTATAAATTACTGTGTTTCAATTATGATTTTGAAAGTATTTCCTTGAGGAAATATGTCAAGGTTCTGCAATGGGAAAGAAGGAAATGGGACTATGAAAGTTTAATTTATTGCAGCGGCCACATTTAGAAGAGGAAGAAAAAAATGAAAAAGAATAGAAAGGCAGAAAAATTGAGAGTGCCGCTGACAGGTCACCTGCTGGGAGCAGGGAGGTGGGCAGGAGAAGCCTGAGGTGTCTGAATATTTATGGAATTGCTTTATGGTATGCGGTGAGGAGGGGCAAGCCGACACTATCTCTACAGGCCAAGTGCACCTTTTCTGACTCTGGGCTCCCGTGAGCCTGCTCTGTTGTGTCCTGCAGACACTGAGGAAGATCTCAGGGAGGATGGAGGCATGGCTCTAAGTGCCAACTGGATGCCGGGGTGGGGTGCATTGAGGGAGGAGGACAGGCCCAGCTTTCCAAGAGCTTGCAGTCCGGCCTTGAGGGGCAGGAGGCTGATTTGATGGGAAAGGAAGTGTGGACAGACAGCTTCTACTTGGGGCTGGAACAGCAAGACTGCACCCAAGGGAAGGTGTGGAGCCGGGCCAGTGAAATACAAGGGGTACCAGGTCCCGATTCCCATGTCAGCCAAGGACCCTCTCAAGGGAGCAGACACCCCAATTGTCTTTAGAAAGGATGGGTGCATTCAAGGTACATTCATGTCTTCATCTACTCATTTAGCCCATAACTGGCAATTCATCTGAAAGACGGTCTTATCCTTGAGGACTGCACGGGCTCCTGGAGGGCAGACACATGGGGGAGTAATCGCAAAGCAAGGAGGTCCAGCTAAGACAGTCATTGGTACAATGTAACACTTAAGGGTAACAGGATCTCAGGCACCGAGCCACGAATTCTGTCTAGGAGGAAACCAGAAGATTTCTAAGAGAAAGAACGCTTGGGAATGAGGGTGGGAGATTTCCTGGTGGATGATGAGCAAAGGGGGCAGAGAGAAGGGGTCCCCAAAATACCACAGCTCAAGCCGAACAAGGCAGGGAGACTAGAAGCCGAGTGGGGACTCCAGCGGCCCAGAAAGCTGGGAGAATCACACACCACGGAAACCAGGTCCAGAAGGACAGGTTGTGCCTGGGGGCTTGTGTGTCATCCTGATGACACTGGAGAGCTCGGGGGTGTTTTTAAGCACGAGGGAGAACACCTGGGTTCTAGGAAGAACACTCAGGAAGCTCTGAGGGGGATGGCCAGGAGGGGACAGAGGCCGGAGTTCCAGAGCCCAGAGGGGACCCACATCAGTCCCACCAGAGAGACAGGGGGACCTGAGCAAGGTCAATGACAGCATGACCTGATGAGGGGACACCCTGGGTGGGGGATCAGCCTACAGATGCTTAACGCAAATCAGTGGAGACATGTCTGGAGACATTCTGCCACAATCCACCCTTCGGGGTTAAAGCCTAACGAACAAGAAAATTTTGAAGGGCGAGACACATTAGTTCTCAAGTGAAAACTGTTTTCGTAATTACCTCGTTCCCATATGTTCTCACTTCCATGTGTTGATCCTATCTGATCCCCAAAACGATCTGGCAAGATAAGCAACATGCTCCCCTTTCACCGATAGAGAAGCTAAATCGCGCAGAAGTTCAAGTTTGTCGGAGGCTTCTGAGAAGTCAGCTGTGGGCATGGAAAGAGAATCGAAACTCACTCCAGAACCAGCACCTATTGCCCCCTCCCCCTCTTTTTGTCGCTGTCCCCCCTTTCCCTTCTTCTGTCCCTTCTTTCCTTTTTTTCTGCCTCTGTCTGTCCTATCACCATTTTCGGGGCCCTTATTCTGAGTCAGACTGACGCTGGGCTCTGAGCATAAAGCGTCCAGGAGGGCACAGAGTTGGGCTGCCCAAGGGAAGAGACACAACTGAATGAGCCACGAAGGAAGGTGCCTGTGACAGGTGTGCTGTCATGTCAGTCTGCAGAGGAAGAGGCTTTCCCTCTGCCTAGGGTTTGGGTCAGGCTTTGGGAAGGAGACCCTGTTTGCTCTGGGAATGAGCAATGGAGTTCTGAGCAGAAGAATCTGCCTTCATCCTGGGATGATTCAGACGAAACTGCCTTGAATATGGAGCTCGTTTGTTGGCTTGCCGGCTAACACTTTTCCTGGGGAGCTCCTCTGCTTCTTCCTAGACAGCCTCCTTCTGACCACCCCGCCTGGTGGAGCAGTGGAGCGCATGAGCGTCTGGCGTCCGGGCTCTGGGGAGCAGGTGGGTGTGGTAGGCCGTGCATCCTGGATCTGGGAGCTTTCCTGCGCTCATCCTTCCGGGGCTGGAGGGAATGCCTTTAAGAAGAGCAGCACGTCACAGAGGTTAGTTCCAGTCCTCTGAACAGCCTTGGGAGGGGTGACTCCCTGGTCCTGGGGGAAGCAGCCCAACATTGTGAAGGGATGCAGATGAATAAAGTCACTGTTTACAAGAAATTCTAATCTTAGGGCAGTTCAAGGTAAAGACAGACACCAGCCAGGAACAGCCAAGAACAACACTGCCAGAACACACGGAGACAGACGCCTCCCGCCAGACGCTGTTTTTTCTCTAAATATTGTCGCCGAAACACTCACCCCGAAAATCTCTCCGTTCCCTGGACAGCCCCCAGCATATCAGTAATAATAATATTAAAAATAATTAGCTGTGATATTGGATTGCCTAGTATGTACTAGATATTTGTTTATATTATTTACTTTGACGCTGACCCTTAAGTAGGTGTTAGTACAGGAAGAAAAAAAAGAAAGGTTGAGTGATCAGTTGAAGTCACATAGTTAACGAGTAACAGGGCTAACTTAGGGGTAGGATGCGAGCTAAAGTCTATCCGCTTTTCAGATTCTTACTTTGGTTAGCCCAGAGAGGAAACTAGTTCTGCAGATTAAGGTTTTATTTATTTCTGAATCTTCTACATCTGGTCCAATGTGCCTCAAGTAATTAGGGTTGTGAGGACCCTTTAAAAATGTTAGAAGTAAAGCCCGAGTTTCCCCACAAATTACACCAGTACACATGGAAAGCTTTACATAAAATTGAAGGGTATTTATAGACTTTTTTTTTAAGGTATCTCTGACTTCATGTTAAGACACGCTGACGGCATGCTTTTTTTGTGAACTGATTTAGGATTATGGTTCCAAACCTCAGGTCATCATTCACAGCAGGCTTGCCCCTCCCTCACCACCTACTCCTTCCTCCCGTTTGCTCTGTGTATCCCCATGTGGGACTTGAGAGATTCAGAAAAGGGACTGAACCAGCTGTCCCTCATAGGACTTTGGGGTCACTGGAGCTTCAAGTCTCATTGATAGTGGGAACGTTCTACCTCTTCCATTGGCTGTGGCTTGTCCAAGTGTCTAGAGGTCAGAGGAAATCCTTAACTCCTCACTGATGGCAGATATGAAATGACAATGAACTTGGGACTTCTCAGGTTTCCCCAACACACCTTGGTCCTCTCCGTTTGGATGTCCTCCCTGGCCACTCTGTCCCTCACTTCCATGTGATTAGTGGTGGCTAGTCCTTTACCACTGCAGCCCAAGCTTATCAGCCCTGCCATTCTATGAATCTATCTGAAGAAATATTTGAAAGATATTAACAATTGGTTTTTATATAGTGTTTTGTTTTTGGGTTTTGTTTTTTTTTTTAATAATTGACCGTTCACTTTCCCATCTAAGATTTTACTGGTGCTATTATACACACGCTATGGTAATTGTCGTTGAAGATTCTAGAGGTAAATTGTCTGACACTGATTCGTGTGTCACTAACTAGTGGTGTGGGCTTGGATAAATTAATTAACCCTTCCTTGCCCCATAAAACTATTGAACAGATTAAACGAATTAAGCATGCACAGTGTTTAGAATAAATTCTGACCTATGCTATGTACTCAGTAAGTTATTATTAGCATCTGATTCACTGGATTATAATCGTGTGTCTCCTTTCCTGGAGACACAGGACTGAACTTGCTGACCCGGACTGTACCTGGTCCATCATTGTATGCTGAGCCCCACCATAGTGCCTAGCACATAATTAACACTCAATAAATGCTAGTTATATAGTTATATGGATTAATGACTGATTGAGTCAATAGTTTAGATCGTTTTCCAGCATCTAATCAGTCCCAGACCTCTCTTACTTTGGGCAGAGTATAATTTTCCAGGGGATTTGGGTTGACCCATTGGATTTCAAGAGGTCATAAATGTGCCTGTGTGGTCTGGCTTGTGTGGTAGGCTTTGATTATAATGATGATAATGACCCATGAGAACAGACCTCAGGTAACCACTGTTTCTTTAGCCTGCGTGCCAGAATCAACCAACTACAGCAGGCTTCTATCCTGCACCTTAGCTGCAAACCCAAACAACTGTACTCTGAAGCAAGCTGTCCCACCAAGTACAGCCCCCAAAGAAGTGATGCTTTCCCAGGTAGTGTTATATTTCTTTAGTGGGATCGTGTGTGCTTGGACTGCCAGAGTGGTGCTGACACTCTGATGTAAGGTGACTTACATTGTCTCTCCAGTCAGGACTGCACAAAATATCTGTCTGCTATCCATGCACTCCGTGGCTGCCCTGCCCCCCACTAAGTCCACCCTAGATCCCCTAAGCTGATAATGACCAGCAGACTTAAAAGCACAAGAACAGAAGTCTTCTGACACATGACTGAGATTTGAGGGTGGTTTTTAAAACAGCAATCCACATGAAGTGGTTGGATACAGTGCACGTATCATCTGTGGTATAATGATTATCATTCTTCCCATTTTAAAGGCAAGGAAAATGCCAAATTAACAAATCTAGAATAATGTAGGCAAATCTAGAATATCATCTAGAGTGAATTTGTCTGGAAATAACAGAAAACCCAACTAGTTGTTATAAATGACCATGGGACCTAAAAACATAGAGATCATGAATGGCTTCTGGAGAAGCCTGACCCAGGGACTCCACAGGGCCACCAAGGACCTTGTTTCTGCCTCTGTGTTCACATTGCTTTATCTCATGTTAGCTTCATCTCTACTGTGACCCCTTCATGTTTTCGGGAAGGTTGCAGGAGGTGATGACGAAAGGCACATGCTAATATGTGCATGTCTGCAGCGGCAAAGACCTTCCCTCCCCAGTGTCCCTGCAAGGACTGGTCCACACCTGGCCCTGAACTAAACACTACCCTATTCCCAATTCTACCTTGTACCCTTTGTTATCACCCATTATTTAGTAAGTATTATTCAGAGCCTCCTGGGTCAGGTGTTTTCCTGTGTGGCGGGAATACAGCGTCGAGTAAAGCTGATGCGATCACTCTCTGCACTGAGTTGACATACTCTGTACTGTACACAGGAAAAGACACAGAGATTAGGTAGTTAGGCAGATCGTTAATTATATGTACAGAAACACAAGCCTGGCTGTCGTTTGGGGAGACCAGCACCAAGCACTGCATCAGATGTTCTCAACTTGTGTTTTAGTTCAGCCCTCAACATGTTTCTATCAGTATTATTGTCCACATTTTAGCATTAAGGAAAATGCCACGCAAAGCTGAGAAATTTACTAAGCTCACACAGTGAGCAAGTATGGAAGTATAAATTTGTAGTTCTTTTTCTCTTATTGCTGTGTTCACTGCCTCCCATGCAAGGAAATAGCCTCTTCCCCTTCTGCCGAACAGTGAGTCATGTGCCAAATGGTGTGTCAACATAAAACAAACTAACCTTTTGTTAATTTCATTATGGAAATTTTGTTAAACCCTTTAGTACACTCTGGTTAAATACCATAGTGCTCAGAACCCCGCATATTAACCAATTTTCCAGAAGTGAACAAGTCATCTCTGTCCATAAATGCCACACATCTGTTCTTGCTAATATTGTTACCTGGATGATTTTAAACTCTTCCCATATAGCATTATGACTATCCTCACCCCTTTTGACTTATTAAAAAAATTAATGGAGGCACCTGGATGGCTCATGCAACTCTTGGGTTCGGCTCAGGTCATGATCTTGGGTCCCGGGATCGAATCCCTTGTTGGGCTCCTTGCTCAGTGGGGAGCCTGCTTCTCCCTCTGCCTGCTGCTCCCCCTGCTTGTACTCTCTCTCCCTCTCTCACAAATAAATATTCAAAAATAAATAAATGAATCTTTAAAAAAAGGGAACTAATTAATTTTTATTATAGAAAACTTGAAACAAAAATTATGAAGGGGTAAGATAAAAATCATCCATGGTCCAACAACCCATAAGCAACAACTGTGGCCTTAGATTTTCCTAGTTGTTTTTTTTTTCCTCCATACTGTACTTTCACAAAAAATAACATTCTATATACCATCTTCCACTATGCTCTTTCTACTCATTCTTCCACCTCACAATTTCATAGGTTATTAAAATAACTTTGTTAACTTTATTTTGTATGTCATAATTCTAGTGAATAATAATGCCATAATTTTGTCATTCTTTCACTGTTGGACATTCAGATTGGATGATTAATAAATCTATTTTTGTTTCTTCCTAGGGAAATATAAAGTACTTATATTTATCTATTCAATTCCAATTAAATTTTGCAGTGGAAATTTATGTTGGACATGCCTAGATTTTTCACTGTCTACATGTCTAAAGCCAAATTCATCAGCTTCTTCCAGGAGAAAGAAAAAAAAAATCACTGTTTCTCTTATATCTCCTCACTTGCAAGGTTAATTGCTCCCTGTTTTCCAGGTTGGCCTGACTCAGAAATGCCAAGTCAGCCTGACTCTCTTGCTCCTTGAAATTTCATATCTAATCAGCCTACAAGGCCGCTCAATTTTCCCTCCAGAGTAAAGTGACATTGCATTTGGCTCTTTCCCCTCATTTTCAGAATAAATATCTAGTCAGGCTCCTTTATCTCATGTTTTCTTTACTTAAAAGGCAGGGTTAGTACTCATGTAATTTCATACTTGTGTGTAGTAGGTTTTTGATGAACACTGGATAACATGAATGTTGAATGAATAATAATCTCTTTTACCTTTTATTGATTTTAAACATGAATACTGCCCCATTTCTCCACTAAGGGTTTATTAAAAACAAGAATCATAAACTGATAATGAAAATAACAACCAGTTAATAGGCCTACTGTGTGCCAGGCACCCGCCTAAGCATTTTACAGTTTTCCTTTAATGTTGTCACCTTTCCATTTGTAAGGAATGGCACTTTGTTTCACGGAGAGGATATAGAAAGGCAGGATGACCTGTGCAGGATACCACAGCCCCCTGCAAGGGCCAGATTTTAGTCTGGGAGATCTGCCTAAGTGTAGCGCCATCGTCGTGCCTAGCCCCAATACACTTGATAGAGTCAGTCACAAAGGATGCAGTCTACAAAGGGAGCCTCCATCATATCACCCTTGTCTGCTTTTTTTCCCATTTAGGAGCCTAGGAATGTTTGTTTGGTTTTTCTTGAAGATGTTAATTATTTATTTGAGAGAGAGAGGAGCACAAATAGGGGGAGGAACAGAGGGAGAGGGAGAAGACGAGTCCCTGCTGAGCATGGAGCCCCACACAGGGCTCAATCCCAGGACCCTGAGATCATGACTTGACCGAAGTCAGATGATTAATCGACTGAGCCACGTAGGGGACGGTGGGAGCCAACTAATGACTACTGACAGTGAAGTTTGGGAAGCCAAGAGGTTCAAGAAAAAGGAACTTTATTTTCTAATTCACTGTAAAAAATAGTTCCCAATGGTGTGCTATCAAGGTTTTATCCTCTGTCGTTAAGTCCCAGATTCTGGTGGGGATATTTGCACAGGTCATAGTAGAATGCATGCCCTCCAGTCTCTTAGGTGTGACTGCAAGAAGCCGCCCTATAGTTGAGAGTCACAGGCATTGGTTTCAAGACACTTACCCTCAAGTCCCATCAATGAAACTCACTAACCTTGTGGCACTGGGTGTGTTGGTTAACCCCTCCAAGTCCCAGTAACCTCATATTAAAAGCAATGGTACCTATCCCTCCCTCATGGATTTTGTTTCAAGAAAAATTAAAGAAAATATTTGAAAATCAGAGCTATCATGCCTAACACATGCTACATATGATTAATTTTACTGTGATGACCCAATGACTCCCTGCATATTCAGCAGTTACTCCTGATAGTGCAAGGTGTCAGTCACAAATGGTACACACTAGATATTCATTGCATACTGAAGAAGATAAGAACAAAAAGATAGGTAATAAACAGAGGAATAAATGTGCAGGCACATGGGGCTAAAAAGCAGTGGAAGGTGAATCATGAGAGACTATGGACTCTGAAAAACAATCTGAGGGTTTTGAAGCAGCAGGGGGTGGGAGGTTGGGGGAACCAGGTGGTGGGTATTGGAGAGGGCATGGATTGCATGGAGCACTGGGTGTGGTGTAAAAACAAGGAATACTGTTATGCTGCAAAAAAAATAAAATTATAAAAAAAAATCAATGAAAACTCATCTGTAGAAATAATATTTTCCAAGAATAATTATTACCTGTATTCGTTTAAGAATTTTTATTAAATGCGTTTGTTCAAGAGTGAAAAAAAAAAAAAAAGCAGTGGAAAATTGCAAATAATTTGTTACTTTTCAAACCAATGTCATGAACATAGCAAATAGCCTTCAGTGGTTTTTGCAGTGAAAGTTAATTTTTTGATAAATGGGTATCACTGTAAATACACACACACACACACACATACACACACACACACACACACACACACACACATGTTTCTGTAGACATATGTTTTTGTAACCAACATCAGGAGGAAGAAAAAATATTCAACACCCAACATCAAAACTTCTCTACTCCTAATTCAATAAGTAATCATTCATGCTACCTCTCTTGCTTTTAAAATACATTTTAAAAGACACTAATCATCTTCTGTTGTCTGTAATTACAGAAAAAAAGAAGAATAGAGCTTCTTGATAATAAATTATGATGTCTACTTCATATTGAACTATAAGATAGTCTATATCTCTAGAAAACTCCTTTCAGTATAAAATCTATAAAACTCAGCATAAATCCTATTAAAAATCAGTTTCTCAAATAGGTAGCTGGGCTGACAAGGAAAAAGAGAAATGTTCAAAGTCCAAAGATTAGGAGAAACTCAAAACCAGAACACTTGGCTGTCTTTAGAGCTGGTATTTACTCTGGCAGCATTTCCTGACCCCTAGTGGGCTGGTGTCTAAGTTTCAATAGCTACACACTCCAAGTGCATGAAGACAAGAGAACAAAGACTGAGCCTCGGCACAAACAGGACCCCCCAAACCTAATACCCTCAACAAGTGAACTATAAAAAAAAACAAACAAACAAACAAAAAAAAAAAAACTTCCCATAAAGAGAAGATTAAGGATAGTTACCTGGTCCCTCTTCAGCTCTGGGTGGAATATAATAATATCTCTGCATACTTCTTAAACTGCAATCTAAGCTTCATAATGGTTTGGGACGGGTCAGTCAGCACAAAATTCACACCAGCTGTATGTTCTGCAGTGATCTTAAAAAATTTCAAGTGGCTTCCAAGTCAAGGTCCCAGGTCAGAAGAAGAAAGAAATGAATGAGGGATAATAGCCTTTAGCTATTTAACTCCTGAAGTAACACACATCTCTTCTCTTCGTTGTCTGTTGTCCTGAAGTAGTCACTTGGCTCCAACATACCTTCAAGGGAGGCATAGAAATAATAGGAGTGAGCGTTGGAATGTTTGTGGAATACTATTTCTGTTTCATCATCTAAAATCTTTGTGTTTCTGGAATAGTGGATATTGATTAATTTTGGACATCTAAAATTAAGACATAAGAGTTAAAATTTCTAGGATAACCACAAAAATGAGGAAAACAGTATGTAACTTCAAAATTAGTAGTGGGATGAACATTTTTTCATGTGTCTGATAGCCATTTGTATGTCTTCATTGGAGAAGTGTCTGTTCATATCTTCTGCCCATTTTTTTTATATGATTATCTGTTTTGTGTGTGTTGAGTTTGAGGAGTTCTTTATAGATCCTGGATATCAATCTTTTGTCTGTCCTGTCATTTGCAAATATCTTCTCCCATTCCGTGGGTTGCCTCTTTGTTTTGTTGACTGTTTCCTTTGCTGTGAAGAAGCTTTTGATTTTGATGAAGTCCCAAAAGTTTATTTTGGCTTTTGTTTCCTTTGTCTTTGGAGACATATCTTGAAAGAAGTTGCTGTGGCTGATATCGAAGAGATTACTGCCTATGTTCTCCTCTAGGATTCTGATGGATTCCTGTCTCATGTTGAGGTCTTTTATCCATTTTGAGTTTATCTTTGTGTATGGTGTAAGAGAATGGTCGAATTTCATTCTTCTACATATAGCTACCCAGTTTTCCCAGCACCATTTATTGAAGAGACTGTCTTTTTTCCACTGTATATTTTTTCCTGTTTTGTTGAAGATTAACTGACCATAGAGTTGAGGGTCCATATCTGGGCTCTCTACTCTGTTCCACTGGTCTATGTGTCTGTTTTTATGCCAGTACCATGCTGTCTTGGTGATCACAGCTTTGTAGTAAAGCTTGAAATCAGGTAACGTGATGCCCCCAGTTTTATTTTTGTTTTTCAACACTTCCTTAGTGATTCAGGGTCTCTTCTGGTTCCATACAAATTTTTGGATTATTTGCTCCAGCTCTTCATCATCACTAGCCATCCAGGAGATTCAAATTAAAACCACATTGAGATATCACCTTACACCACTTAGAATGGCCAAAATTAGCAAGACAGGAAACAACATGTGTTGGAGGGGATGTGGAGAAAGAGGAACCCTCTTACACTGTTGGTAGGAATGCAAGTTGGTGCAGCCTCTTTGGAGAACAGTGTGGCGATTCCTCAAGAAATTAAAAATAGAACTTCCCTATAACCCTGTAATTGCACTACTGGGTATTTACCCCAAAGATACAGATGTAGTGAAAAGAAGGGCCATCTGTACCCCAATGTTTATAGCAGCAATGGCCACGGTTGCCAAACTGTGGAAAGAACCAAGATGCCCTTCAATGAATGAATGGATAAGGAAGATGTGGTCCATATACACTATGGAGTATTATGCCTCCATCAGAAAGGATGAATACCCAACTTTTGTAGCAACATGGACGGGACTGGAAGAGATTATGCTGAGTGAAATAAGTCAAACAGAGAGAGTCCATTATCATATGGTTTCACTTATTTGTGGAGCATAACAAATAGCATGGAGGACATGGGGAGTTAGAAGGCATTTGGGGGAGATTGGAAGGGGAGGTGAATAATGAGAGACTATGGACTCTGAAAAACAATCTGAAGGGTTTGAAGAGGTGGGGGAGTGGGAGGTTGGGGGAACCAGGTGGTGGGTATTAGAGAGGGCACGGACTGCATGGAGCACTGGGTGTGGTGCAAAAACAATGAATACTGTTATGCTGAAAATAAATAAATTAAAAAAAGATTAAAAAAATTAGTAGTGGGAAAGAGATAAAATAAAGAGAAAATCTAAAAACCTCAATCACTTCAAAAGAACATAAGAAAAGCAAAAGAAAAATAGATACTGGGTTAAATCAAGACAGATATAAATCACAAATTAACATAGTAGAAACAAAACCAAACATATAATTAATTTGATAAATACAAATAAGGTATAGTCTCCAGTTAAAAAGCACAGATTCTGATAAATTCTAGCAAACATTCAGGAAACAAAAAATTCCAAATGCTTCTCTTACTCACCAGTACATTCAATGAGACTTCTGTCCTTGATACTTGTATTCATTTTCTATTACTATGCAACAAATTGCCAGGATCTCAATGGCTTAAAAGAGCATCCATTTGTGAGCTCACAGCTCTGTAAGTTCCACCATATACAGACTCTGCTGTACTCTACACTCAGAGTACCACAAGCCTGAAATTAAGGTGTTGCCTGGTCTGAGTCCTCATCAAGAGTCTCTGGGAATAATTCACTTCTAAGATCATTCAGGTTGATGATAGAACTTAATTTCTGTAGGCTGTAGAATAAGGTCCCAATTTCCTTGCTGGTTGTGGTCTGGGAGTCTCTTAGATTCTAGAGGCCACCTGCAATCCTTTCCACATGTCCTCTTCCATCTTCAGGCAGGCAATGATGAGCCAAATCTACTTAGTACTCACAATTTCACTGACTTAGTCTTCTGCCTTCAGCCAGAGAAAACTCTCTGCTTTTAAAAGTATTCATGCAATTAAATTAGGACCACTTGCCTATTAAGATCAACTATCACATAAAACATAACATGATCAGAGCAGTGATATCTCATACTCACATATTCCAGGGATTAAGATATGGGATCTTAGGGACATTTTTAGAACTTTGTCTACCACAATATCAAAACCAGAGAACAGTTCAAGAAAAAAACATCACAAGGCAATTGTACTCATGAACCAAGAGGCAGAAATTCCAAAATATACTGGCACTGAACTCAGAAGAGCATAAAAAATACATAAGTTGTAACAAACCACTTGGTTGTTCCCCAGGAATGTCAAAGTATTTTAGCATTTTAAAAAATCTATTAACATGACAACAATATTTTTGTATTAAAAATACAATATTATCAATTTAGAAAATGCATTTTGCATAATAGTAGAAAATCTTAGAGACAGACTTCTATCAAGCATAGAGTATATAAAGATGAGTATATTTATGTGATCAAATACTTTATATCAGTGAAAATACGTAAATGTGTAACTAAATACATTAAAATGTAGGAATCTCAGGGCACCTGGGTGGCTCAGTTGGTTAAAACTCTGATTTGGCTCAAGTCATGATCTTGGGATCCTGGGATCAGGCCCCAAGTTGGACTCCACAACCATCAGGGAGTCTGCTTGTCCCTTTCCCTCTGCTCCTCTGCACTGCTAGTGCTCTCTCGCTTTCTCTCTCTCAGATAAATAATTTTTTTTTAAAAAATATATGAATCTCATAAAGTTAAAATTTCAGAGACAAAGAGCACAAAGTATACAATAACTTTCATTTATATGAAGGTCAAATATAGGCAAACCCAATGAATACATTATTTAGAAATAAAATAATATATAGGACAACTATTCAGAAAAATAAACCAATGGAATAGTAACATAATAATGAGTTTATTGTTTAACTCTTAGAAGAAGGAAAAGAGGTGTAACTGGGAAAGGAAAAACAGAGGATTTCAGGATTATGGCAATATTTTTCACCTCTGGTCAGGAGAATATGAATGCTCATTTTATCATTTTTTAATAGAGCATATATGAAAGATAAATTCTTTTATATGCAGGATATATCTTATTTTAAAAAGGCCAAAAAGTGAATTCTAAAAATGGTACCCTAACTTCCAACTAAATATAAATAATTGAAAAATTAAAAATTTTCCTGCATATTGCCTTACAAAGAAGTTTCAGAAACCAATGAATGTTCTCCATATGTGCCCTTGCTCCCCAACTTATGGAAAAGCTGGCATCTGAGTTTAAAATGGCAGACTAGAAGAAGAGGAGAATGGGCACATCATTTGGAAAGAAAATAAAAGCCTTTGCCTGAGGAAAATATTTTGTTTATTCAAATGGAGAACATATATAATTGAGAACTCAAATGAATGCATCAATTGAATCACCCAATAACTAATTTGCTAAACATTTTCTACCTGTTGAGAAAGGCAAGGAGACTGTAGATAAGACCATGACAAAGCCCCGGCTCTGGAGAATCTCATTCTTGGGTAGAAAGACTGTCACAAAAGTTGCATGACAATGAATTAAGATAATTGTCATGACAAAGGGATGTCCAAAGTAATATAGGTATATACAGGAGGAAATGTGTTTGGATGGGCCAAACCAGCACTCATATTGGAGGTGACATTTGATCTAAGGTCTTCAGATAACTTCAGATTTACTAGGCAGACAGAGGTTTGCTAGGTCAAATAGAGGAGGCAGCCTTCTATATAGGTAAGATGCTTATAAGGTGATAAATATGCCCCAGAAATTATAGGAATCCTAGTATGGTGATGAGGTTAGCATGGTGGGATAGGAAATTCAGGAGGGAGACAGATTCAAAATTCTAGATGGTCTTATTGGGGTTAGAAGCTTTTTGATTTTTAACCTATGCAGGCTCATAATCACATTTATGTTTTACTAAGTTCAGGTTGACTGTGGTGTTGAGTACACACTGAGCTGCATCAGACCATAGAAAGAAAACCATTAAGAGTCTATGGAAAAGGTTCAAATCAGAGATGGTAGAACATGCAAAAGGAAGTGGTACTGGGGACAGAGTAGATATGCAGGTTTAAGAAATATTTGGAAATTTTAACTTATATGATGGAGTAATTGATAGAATGTAAAAATGTGAAAAAAGAACCAAGGCTTTCAGGTATACCTCTCCAGTGGGACCTACCTTGAACTTTTCTGACTTATAGAACTTTAAGATTATAAATTTGTGTTGTTTAAAAACCATTGTTTAGGGTCATTTGTTATAGAAGAAATAGAAAAATAATACACAAAAGAACAATTATCTACTGAACGTACATTAGGTGCAAGGCATTATACTGGGACTTTTTATCCTAGTCAAGATGGAGTAAACTACACCAACAAGCCCTTTGACCATATAAAACCATATATATATATATACACACACATATATATATATCTTGTGCAGTCATATATATGACTGCACAAGATGAATGCCATAATCACCCATCTTTCTCAATAGAGGTAATTTCTGCCACATTGTCCAGAGAACTGGAGTCTGAGCAAAGGCAGTGATCTCACTGAGTTTGGGAGGCAGAGATCAGAGATAAGAGTACATAATCTGCTGATATGTGTAAGATGAAACATGAGAGAGAGGAAGCTATTTAGTGATGGGACCTGGAATTCAGTGTGGAGATCTTCCATAAATCCATGAGAAGGCTGAATTTTACATACATGGGACAAGACCATCTAAACATTTTTTCCAAAAAAAAAAAGATTTATCCATATTGATTGATTGATTGATTGATTGCATGGGGGGAGGAGTAGGGAGAGGGAGAGGGAGACAGAGAATCCTCAAGCAGACACCCCACTAAGTACAGAGCCCAATGCATTGCTGATCCCAGGACCCTGAGATCATAACTTGAACCAAAACCAGGAGTCACTAAGGCCCCCCACGACCATTTGAACTTAATGGAAATTAGCTGCTATAGGATGGAAAGAAGAACAGAGATACCAGAAGTCAGACAATGCTGGAGGAAGAGCATTCATGGAGTTTCAACCTTGAGAGTGGAGAGATCATGTCAAATGCAGAAAGTCTTAAGAATAAGGATAACGAGGGGCACCTGGGTGGCTCAGTGGGTTAAGCCTCTGTCTTCAGCTCAGGTCATGATCTCAGGGTCTAGGATCAAGCCCCAATTGGGCTCCCAGCTCAGCAGGGAGTCTGCTTCCCGCCCCCCCGCTTGTCTCTGTCTACGTGTGATCTTTGTCTGTCAAATAAATAAATAAAATCTTTAAAAAAAAAAAAAAAAAGAAAAAGGATAATGACATAGAGTTAAAACTACTGTAGATGCACTCCTTTTTTTTTAATTAATTTTTTCAGTTTGGAGATATTTTATTTTATTTTTTTACTATGTTCAATTAGCCAACATAAAATACACCATTAGTTTTTGGTACGGTGTTCAACAATTCATTAGTTGTGTAAAAAGCCTTAAACAAAGTCCGAAAAGGATGTTTGCATAAGACAGAATTAGGAAATTGAATCCTGCCCAACTAAATGGGTTTGGATATACCCTGATCTGTGCAAATATTTACTAATAAAGTGTAAAAACAAGTATACACATGTTCAAGATGATTATCTAGTCATTGAACTTCCTTCTGAAACAAGAATCAACATTTCAAGAAAGAATAATAGAATCTACAGTTTTTTATAACCTATTACTCATAATATCCATTAACAATAAAAAATTACTAAACATACAACAACAACAACAATAAATATGATTCACAATTGCGGGGTGGGGGGAAGAGTCTGTAGAAGCCAAATCTAAGATGGCTCAAATGTTGAATCTAATATATGCAAGCGGTGATTATAAATATATTTAATGAGTTAAATAAAAATATGTTCAGAGGATGAAAGAAGGGGTCTTAATAAAAGAGTAGATAAGAAACTTCAAAATAAATATGGAAAGTATAAAAATGAACAAAATTGAAGTACTGAAAATAAAAAATACAATAATTGAAACAAAAAATAACTAAATGTCTAACAGTACATTGGTGAGCAAAAGTAAAGACCAGCTAATTTGAAGATTGATGAGAATAAATTATCTGATTTGAAGAATGGTGGAGTGGGAAATGAATGAAACTAGAAGATCCTCAAGGACCTATGGGATAATATGGGATAATATAAGCATCTAACATATGTGTAATATAAGCATCTAACATATGTGTAATTGTCACATATGTGTAATTGTCCAAAAGGACAAAGTGGGAGATTGGGGAAGAAAGCATGTTTAAACAAATCATGACTGAAAACTTCCTAAATTTGATGAAAACAGAAAACAAACCAACAGATAAATAACATTGCTTCAGAGATTCAATAATTTCAATAAATCCCAAGGAGAATAAATGTAAACAAAGAACTAAATTTATGCACATTGCAATAAACCTCTGCAAAATGAACAATATGACAATGTTCGAGCAAAGGAGCATGGTACATGGTACTATACTGTTTTAATTTTATATATTTGGGAAGTTCAAAGTGTTCATCAAGAAGTTAGAAGTAGAAAGTATAAGGTATGAAGTGAAGAGAACAGAAAAATACAACACGGATTATATGTAAATTGAAGGATACCCATTGCTGGACTCTGAGCAATCACTGCAAAACAAATGATTCAATAATTAAAAAGACATTCTAAAAGCCAATAAAGAAAATAAAATGTAACACAAAAGAATATCCAATTAATCCAAAAGAAGACAGGAAGGGAACCACAGAGGAAGCAAACACAGAGGGACAAATGGAAAGTAAATGGCAAGTTGGCAGACTAAAACCCAGCAGTTATGTTGATTACATTAAATGTAAATGGCCCATAAGCCATGAGATATCTTGCAGGGATTGAAACCTAATGTGTGTGTTATCCTACTACAAGAAAATATAACATCCCGTCAACAGATCTTGAGGAAATGGCATCAGGCAATTGAAAGAACAGTTTTGAGCTTTTTTGTTCAATTGGTCATTCATTCCATTAGTCACCATCATTAATCTCGGTATGTTAAGTGCTCTTTGATGTGCTCTGAGAAATAACATTAATTATACAATTTCTATTAGCAATGACTAATTACTTAATCCCTAATCTCTGATTTCCACTAAAAATTTAAAGGCAAAATACAGCATGATGACTGTATTTTATATTGGAAATTTCTTAAGAGAGCAGATTCGAGGTGCTCTCACCAGATAAACACAAAAGAGGGCAACTATGTGAGGAGGTAAAGATGGTAATTAGCTTTCACTATGTACATATATGTCAAAACATCATGTAGCACATCTTATACGTACACATTTTTATTAAGAATAAATAAGTATTATGGTAATAATTTCATATATATATATACATATACATAAATATATACATATATATATATATCAGATCATCACACTATATACCTTAAAAATATCACCTGTTACAGCCTGAATGTATACAATTTTTATTTGTCAATAACACACACACACACACACACACACATACACACACAGAAACACAAACACACCCCTACACACAAACAAACAGGTGGTAAGAGATAACTCTCCATCCCACTCTGAGTTTCAACCTGGATATATTTTTATTTTTTTCTACAAAAGGATGAGGTAGTAAAGACATCAGGAGACACTCAACACTCACCGGCTAGATTATTTGGCAAAAACACTCCCATGGTTTACCCTCTTCTTTCACCCCGACCATTGTCAGTAAGTAAACAGAACCATCCTTATTCAGGATGCCTGAAGCTCTAGAAAGCCTGGAGGAAGAATATTCATGGGTACCAAAGCTAGTGTTCTGCTTGGCATCACTGACTGAGAAATGCCCCTGTAGCAATGGTTTCAAACACTTTTAATTTAGTGCTTTTTAAATATATTTATGTCTTTGGCCTTGTTTAACATTTTTCACTGAGTTCCCTTTTCCTTTCAAGAGGCCGAGGCCAACAAAAACAGAAAATGAGTTACAGGAGCCTTAGCAAGAAGTCTCCTGAGACAACACCGTCTCCTGGAAAATTCTCCTCAAGAGTTTACAAGACAAACATAAATATATGCTGGATGAAGTTTTCAGTGACCTTTAAACTGTTTGCATTTCAGGAAGATTCCAAGAAGAGTTCTGTCTCTGGCAGGTCCTTGGGTTTCTGAGCTTAAACTAAAAAAAAAAAAAAAAAAAAAAAATCTAAACCAGATCACACTTTAGGGAAAGTGTCCCAGAAACAGCATCATTTTGGGATCTGGATGTCAACAAACCTACTAGGTTTGGGGAAATGTGTTCAGTGCTTTTTCTGTGAGGTTCGTTTAATCTTGATAGCTTTAGAGGGAAGGGATCCTTATTTTCATCATACAGAGGAGGAAATGGAATTACATAGTTCAAGGTTACATACTCTGTAAGAGTCTCATACCTGTGGGTAAAATGCGCTTGTTTTATCTGTTTCGTAGGGTTGTTAAAAATTTAGCATTGAGGTAAAAAACACAGTAGGTACTCATTAAACGATAAATGTTATGACATGTGGGTAAGCCAAGATCCAAACCAAATCCTAGAGGTTCAAAGGGGTGGGTGCTTTCCATACACCACACAGGCTCCTCTGGGACCTGACCAGTCAGGCCTCCCCAATGTCCTTTGTTCCCTGGCCACTGGCACAAGAGACTGCTTTTCTAGCCCTCTGTGGGGATAGCCATTGCCCTCTGTACCCCCAGCTAGGAAGAGAAAGGACCCCTCTCACTGGAACTGTTATATTCTTTCTGTCTATTGGGAAAAAAAATGGGAGCTCTTCTTTTTCAGGACTTTTCTTTCATTCACTTTAGTGACAAGCTAGAAGTGACAAAAGTAGCCAATATGAGAGTCAGCCAAGAGTGTAGTCCTTGTGATGTGTTATCAGGAATATTGGCCTCCTGCTCCCAGCACTGTTGAATAGAATGTGACTGTAGTGGATATCTTTCTTCAGTCTTTATTCTACAAGGCCCATGGAGGAGTGCTCATCAGTATTTCCCAGAGACTAGAAAGGTGAGGTCCATTCCTCCATAACTTCTCCTCCTTCCATCAGGAAGATTCAGTTCAGGTGGTTTTCTGCTGTGTCCATTGTCTCCAGGGAACATTTGTATTTCTGACCCTCCAGATGAGAAGACACTTATGCCCTCCGAACCAGTCATATATGGGTACTTCCTCCACACTTGGTAATTTAGATGTGAGGGGGGAAAAAAAAGAAGAAGAATGAGCTGGGAAAATGTGAGCTGTATTAGAGCTAAAAGAAGGAAGAAACGGTGTTCATACCTACAATGTGATGAAATATTATTCAGTCAGATTAAATGGAAGAACAAACGCTTTAATGTAGCTAAATTCTCTAAGCTGGAGAATTTATATTCTGTAGTTTTTTTTTTTTTCCCCTCCTTTGGTTTTACATATTGGGTAACCATCTTTGAAAATACATTTTTAAAAATAGAGGAAACAAAAGTAGTAGGAAAATAATTGACTCTAATCCCTCATTCAGAGATAAGCTAAGGACAGTTAATATTTTGGATTTTGTCCTCCTAATATCTTTCTAGTCATTTTTCTCTTTGCCTACTTGAGATCACTGTGTGTGTGAGTGTGTGTGTGTGTGTGTGTGTGCTGCTTTCCTCATCCAGCATAGACTATAAATATTTTCCCTTATCACAAAACATGAAGAAAGACTGAGGAAATTTTACTAATTAGAACAGACTAAGGAAAAATGACAGCTTAATGCAAACTGAGATTCTGGATAGGTTCCTGGAACAGAAAAGTTTCATTCATGGAAAATCAAGCAAAATTCAGTTAAACTCTAGTTTAATAACATTAACTTCCTGGACTCAAGCATTATTAATTGCACTATCATTTAAGATGACCACAATTAGAGGACACTGGTTGACACTCTGTGGGAACTCTCTGTGTCACCGCAGCAAATTTTCTGTAAGACTAAAATTAGTTCAAAGTAAAAATGTCTTAAGAATGTTTCATTACGTAGTAACATATTCGTCACAGATAATCTTCCCATCTACTTTTTGGCATGCTGTCATGTGGCTGCAGTGAGTATCATTCTCCTAACTCTTCCATGACTTTTGAAACTTTGTCAAAATAAAGTCTCAGATTGAGATTACTGGGTCAAAGATTTTGAATATATTTAAACTTCTTGATACATGTTATCAAATCTTTCAAAATATGTTTTACCAAATAATATTCTGGCCAGCATTTTATTTAGGAATATAACTTCTTTTAAAGACTTTGTATTTATTTATTTGAGAGAGAGCGGGGGTGGGGTATAGAGGGTGGGACAAACGAAGAGGGAGAAGTAGACTCCCCGCTGAGCAGGGATCCCGATGAAGAGCTCAATCCCATGACTCCGGGATCATGACCTGAACCAAAAGCTGGTGCTTTGACTGACTGAGCCACCCAGGTGCCCTGAGTATAACTTATATAACTAAAACATAAATCTTTATCAACAGGATAGGCAAAAATAGGTTAGATATTTTTTTAGATTGCATTTTTTAAGATTTTATTTATTTACTTTGAGACAGAAAGGCAGTGAGCATGAGCAAGGGGAGAGGCAGAGAAAGAGGGAGATAATTTCAAGCAGACTCTCCACTGAGCAAGGAGCCAGAGACAGGGCTCAGTCTCTACCACCATGAGATCATGACTTGAGCCAAGATCAACAGTTGAACACTTAACTGACTGAGCCACCCGGGTGCCCCTAGATTGCATTTCTTTATATAAAATTGAAGACTGTGTGTTTTGATATTTGCTCTTCAGGGGCTTTCTTATTGATTGGAATAGGTGTCTATAAGTAAACCCCGACAATTATTTGTCTACCTTGTGTTACAAATTTTGATCGCCTTGGAAACGTTTAAGAGAACGTATTTTAGTTGCATCAAAGTACATACCTTAATAGAGACATGCCTTTAAATATTTCTTAAATAAAATTAGGGCTAAGATCTACAATAATGAATTAATATGATATATAAAGCAGTTTATCATCCTTAGTATGTAAATAAGCCCATCTATAAGGACTATCTATATATAGTTCAATTCATATGACTCTGGAAAAGGCAAAACTACTGAGATTGTAAGAGGTCGGTGCTTTCATGGATGCCTGGGTGGCTCAGTTAGTTAAACAACTGACTCTTGGTTTTGGCTCAGGTCATGATCTCAGGATTCTGGGATCAAGCCTCATGTCAGTCTCCACATTTAGCAGAGAGTCTGATTGAGGATTCTCTCTCCCTCTCTGTTGACCCTCCACACTCTCTCTCTCTAAAAAATAAATAATTTTAAAAAATGGTCAGTACTTTTAGGGGTTTGGGTAGAGAGGAATATTTGAATAAATGAAGGAAGGGGGTATTTTAGGTCAGCAAAACTATTCTACATGACACTATAATGGTGGATAGATGACACAATACACTGTCAAAATTCATAGAAATTTACAACACTAGGAATGAACTTTAATTTATGCAAATTAAAAAAATAGGAGTTTAACTTAGCAACCTTAGTTCCATCATAAAATGCAGACTGTCACAGAATAATCTAATTGAATTTCAAATGCATGAAATGACCTCACTGAAGAATGTGCGTTTGGAGGGGGGAGATGCTACCCTAATTAACTTTGGAAATGAGTGGAGGGAGAGTAGGAATAAAGGCAAAAGGAACTGTACATAAGAATTGTGTTATGGCTGATAAAGTTGTTTTTCATTGGAGTCCAGGTTGACATTTCTGATACTGCTAACCGTGTACCCCAGAATTGAAAGAGTAAGTGAATAGATGGTGGATGGTGGGAGCCAGATTTCTCATTGTTGAAGTGGGAGGCTGTAGATAAGAAAGGATATGATCCATGAGGCAATAGATTAGAGCTGGAGATGTCAGTGTGAATTCATGTTCAACTGAATACAGTTACTGGCAGTTAAAGGTAGAAATATTTATTGATACATTTATAGAAGCAGCTTAGTATACACACACACACACACATATATATGTGTTTTTACTTTGAGAGTTGATATAACGCAGAAGCAATACACTCCAGCCAAACAAGCACACCCAGGGCTCAGGTTTTGGATTCTAATACCATTCTTCAATAAAAATAACCAAGGCTTCTTGGAGAAATAGATGATTATAATGGCAGAAAGAAAGGAAGTGCTCACCACATGCCCGCACACACACACACACACACACACACAGTGATGGTGTACATTGAAGGAGTCAAGTAAAAGAGTTGCCCATGGCCAAAGCTAGAACATTTCAACAAAACGAATAAAGTCATATGGGATTCTAACCAAAGTATAAAATAAATGTCAAGAAGTCCACAGCAAGATAACAAATGGTTGAATAAGTAAATTAATTATGAGGGGAATAGACAAATTTCTCTCTAACATTTATGAGTGAATAAGCTGTATCCTCAATGAATAGTTTCACTCAATATTTTTGAGTGAGTACATGAGTAAATAACACGAATGGATAATTATTCTACCTTTGTCAAAATTGTCGGAGCTCTAGCAACTCAGGTTCAAAATACAATGACGACCCTCTTCTATTTTTTCTGGAAACACAAATACTAAATTAACTTTGAGTTTAAAGTCCTCCAAGTGCTGTCATTATTGCAAAGATGCCAAAGATTTTCAGTTTCTAGTTGCTGTCAGGCTCCTTTTAATGGCGGTTTCATCTCAAGTTTGTTTATTTTATAACACCAATAACAATAATAAAAAAAAAAGTGTACCTATCTCTGAACTCCCTTCCAGAATAACAAATCCACTCTGCAGAAATGTTCCAGTTTGATTATCCCGTAAGCCTTCAGGCCTATCCCAGCCACAATAAATGCCACATGTTTGGGGAATACATGGCATTTGCAATAGCATGTGCCCTTTGAAAACATGTGTGTGTGCTCCTTGAGCCAAAGACAGCAGAGTATGATAGAGAATGTTCTGGGTGAGGGAATGAGCCTGAGGCCAATGATGGGCTTCCATCTTGTGTAAACTTTCAGGCTGAGATTGCCTGTTTCCCTCCTTGATCTCAATAAAAGGGCATCCATTTTATTCAAAGTGCCAGTGTTGAATCTGCACAAAACCGTGTGTCCTTTGTCTAATTGAAAAGCCACTTCTCTTGCATTAAGTGTGTAATTAGTTATGCACCATCAAAGTCTCTCACATTCACCAAACAAACCTGTATGTCAGTTTTGCCATTAAGTCTTGACCTCCTGTACCCTGCCCCATTCCTTTCTACCCCCCACCCTTCCCTCAGAATCAGGAAGTGTGGAATGTTGGATTATTTTTGAGATTGAGGACAAGGAAGCTGATGGAGGGTAACTGACACCCAGAGGTTAAGGAAACCAAGTAGAGAAGCACCTGTGCAAATAGACAGTGAGCTGCTTATTTTGTTTTTAGGGACACAACTCAAATTCTCTAGCATGTGCCCTGATCATAGGACATTATTTGCTGTAAACCTGGCTCTTATACAAGAATTTCTGGGTGCTGTTTGGAAGTGTCTCCTTTTCCCCTCTCTCTCAGTACCTCCCACTCTCCTCTGGCTCCATGGATTTCTGGCTCTGCATGCATCACTGTCTGCATTCTAAGAATCACTAGGAGGGTGCACCTGTGCCCCAGTTGGGAGCAGCATGAAGGGTACTGCCCAAATGTGAATCTCCCCTGTACCTGTGTCGCCAATCCCACCACCAGTGTTAGTGTCAGTCCTGAGTTGGATGGTGTCCAGTAGTGACTGTGGAATGGGACTGGTTATGTTGAGCAATTTAAGGATGGGGAAGGGTCGGGGCTGGAACTAATGTGTTTTGATCCCCATTGCATACCAGGCTGTGTCCTGGGTCCTTTATAGCTATCCCCCATTAATTTTGGACTTAAGTATCATCACTCCCATCTTAAAGATGAAGGAAATCTCACAGAGAGGTTAAGTCACTTGGCCAGGGTCATTTAGCCAGTAAGTGGTAGCAGCAGCAGGGTTTGAACCCAGACTGGATAATTCAATCATTATTGCTCTTTGTACTAAAAGACAGTCCTGAGTAAATTAGAAATGTTATAAGGAATTTAGTTTCTCAAGGATCAAGGACTAATCTTATTTGTATTCATCACATGAATATAATACACCAAGCACCTGAGAAAGAAATAGGATGGAAAATTCTACCCATATTTCATACGTTCAAGGAACATTGGCTTCTATTGTGATTGACTATCTACACTTCTTTTTTATTTTTTTTTTTAAATTGAGAACAGCTGAATATTTTCCACTTGAGTATAAATGGATGTCTAAATTGCAAAGGTGCCTAGAGCTCAGACTTACTGCTTAGCTTTCAGTGTAGGTATCCACCCTGCATTGCACAATCATCAAATGGGATATGACGCAATTTTTAAAAACAGACTTTGCAAAACAAGTATTGGGTAACCCCAAGCTCTCTTTATCCTTGTATGTGCCTAGCAAACTTGCAGGTCTATTTGGCAGGAAAAAAAAAAATTTGCCCTTGGACAGCAGTTCAGCAAGATACTCAAAGGCTCAGAGAAAAGCACGAGGCTTGGGAGTGTTGCAATCAGTCAGCCTGACTGAGATGAACCGAGGAGGAAGTGCTCCCGCTCCACGGGGCCCCTCCCCGCCCTGTGTTAAGGCAGCAGGACTTAGAGAAAAGCCAAATGCATCTGACACATCTCAGGGTTTACACACTGCAGACGGCAGGGCCTGCAGCAGAGATGGAAACTTTCTAATACTTTTGTTTTCTGATGATAAAATGATGCAACGTTACAGAAAATTTGGGAAAAAAATTAATCACACCTTTGATCACCCCAACAAAAGTGTTTTCATTTCACGTGTTCCCTTCCAGACTTTCTTATCACTCATTCATATTTTATGCTGTGGGAGAGAATTGAGGAAGCATACCACCTACTGGGTGAGCAGCTGGACTCCATGACGTACATTTATAATCAAATTTATCTCTCACAAAAGTCCTCCAAAGTCCATCAGAAGAGTTTCTCCCATCTTACAGACGAGCATATAAATTAAGGAAATTTCAGCACCTGGCTGAAGTTCCCTGGGCAAGCCATGAATCTGGGATACAAACCCTGTTCCAAATTGTGGAAAGAGCCAAGATGCCCTTCAACAGATGAATGGATAAGGAAGATGTGGTCCATATACACTATGGAGTATGATGCCTCCATCAGAAAGGATGAAGACCCAACTTTTGTATCAACATGGAAGGGACTGGAAGAGATTATGCTGAGTGAAATAAGTCAAGCACAGAAAGCCAATTATCCTATGGTTTCACTTACTTGTGGAGCATAAGGGATAACACGGAGGACATTGGGAGATGGAGAGCAGAAGTGAGCTGGGGGAAATCAGAGGGGGAGACAAACAATGAGAGATTGTGGACCCTGAGAAATACTGAGGATTTTGGAGGGGAGGGGTGTTAGCAGGTTGGGTGAGCCTGGTGTTGGGTATTAAGGAGGGCATGTATTGCATGGAGAACTGGGTGTGGTGCATAAACAATGAATCTTGGAACACTGAAAAAATTAAATTAAAAAACAATAACAACACCACCAACAAAATCTTGTTCTCTATGACTATAAAACTAATGGTTTGTTCTTCATCATTGTCTATCAACTTTACATCTTTCTCATTTGCCAACATGTTTAAGCATGCTATTTTGCTGTATGTATCCAAATTAATATTTTAATGTATATAATTTAAATAGTAATAAATATATCACCATTTCCTCTAGAACATTAAGTTTTGCAGCAAGTACAAATCTTAGGCTACAAAAAAATTAAAGTCTACAAGAAATATAGTTTTATTTTCTAGAAACAGTCTTGAATGTCTACCTCAAGCTTCCATTTTCTAAGTGGTAAGACGTTGATCTCATCAATGAGGGACTTACACCCCTAGAGCGCTGTATGTGTTCTAGGTTATTAAGGAGTGCCTGGAATGTTGGGGAAAAACACATGTGGCTCTTAGATTTTACTCTCTATCCACTTTAACATCCCCTTTTAAGTGACACAAGATACCCATCCAGTTTCTAGTTTCTGTCCTTAAAGGTCACTCCCATGTCCTTCTTTTCCTAGCTGCAAAGCCTCTCTCATCTGGCTTGACACAACTCTACCCTGATTGGATGAATTATTAGTATCTTTGAGGCCCTGACTCTCCATGGCCTTGCTTCCTTCCATCTGGGCTCCTATTTGTAGTGAATCTGTTGTATTTCTTTCTTTCTTTTTTCTTTTTCTTTTTAAGATTATACCTATTTATTGATTTAGAGAGACAGAGAGAGTTGGAGGAGAGAGCAAATGGAGAGAGAGAGAGAGAGAATCTTTCTTTTTTTTTTAAGCTTTTATTTATTTATTTGACAGACAGAGACCACAAGGAGGCATAGAGGCAGGCAGAGGGAGGAAGGCAAGCAGGCTCCCTGCTGAGCAGAGAGCCCGATGCAGGGCTTGATCCCAGGACCCTGGGATCATGACCTGAGCTGAAGGCAGAGGCTTTAACCCACTGAGCACCCAGGTGCCCCTAGAGAGAGAGAGAATCTTAAGGAGACTCCATGCTGAGTGCAGAGCCCAGTATGAAGCCCAATCTCAAGACCCTGAGATCATAACCTGGGCTGAAACCAAGAGTCAGACACTCAACCATCTTAGCCACCCAAGCACCCCGGATCTGCTGTATTTCCAAAGCAGAATATCTGGCAGCCACAGGCTATGACTTCAGTAGCAGACACTTGTGATGTCTGGTATGAATCTTGGGATGTGTCAGGGCAAGAAAGGACACTTGCAGTGTAGCCATCTACATTTCATGGCCAGTGAGTGGATGGCATCTGTATTTGGTCAAGGTTCTTCAGAGGAGCAGAAACAATAGGAGACACTATTATCTCTATCTTTATCTGTCTATCTATCTATCTAGAGACTTTAAAAGGATTTGGCTTATGAGATTGTAGAGGTTTGGAGAGTTCAGTATCTGATGGGAGGGTCCCGCAGACTGGAAACAGGAAAGAGCTACAGTTCAAGTCTGAAGGCAGTCTCACGTTGAACCAGGGAACACAGATCATGAACATGAAGTCTGAAAGCATTCTGCAGGAGAATTCTCTCTAGCTCCAAACAGGTCATCCTTTTACCCTATCAGATCTTCCCCTGATTGCATATGGCCCACCCACATCACAGAGAGAAATCTGCTTTAAGATCCACTGACTTATGTGTAAATCTCATTTCTAAACACCCTCACGGAAATATCCAGAATAATGTTTGACTGTATATCTGGGCACTGGGTGGCTCAGTCAAGGTGACATGAAATTGACCACCACAACCTCCTTAGAATGAGCATGTGCTATGAATACATACAGCAAAGACAAGGATGCTTCTTCAGTGCTTCTCTGCAGATTACTTTAAACCAAGGTATCAACTTTTTACTCTCAGAGAGGGTGTTTTCTGAAAAACAAAAGTGAAAATGAAAACAACCTACATTTACAACATATAAATTAATTCATTCAGAAATATTACTTGTTCTAGGCATCGTGCTAATCTCTGCAGATTCATAAGTAAACAGATGACTCTCGTTTGTCCCAAGGAATTGACTTTTATGGAAGGACAGATAGCAAAACAAGAAGTTGCAAAATATTGCAATAGTTGCTAAAACTACAACTGCAATAATCAAAGGTGCTAAGGGACCCCATTATTTTGGCATTTCATTAATTTCCCTTTACTTGCTTTCATATGGCTGCTATGCCCATGGCTGCACAAGGGTTATTAAAAACAACAGCCATAGGAAACATGCCAGTGTTTAAGGGAGTGGCGGATGTTGTGCAGGATAACATCTACAGACTCCCATGTGTCCCATCTATGAAGGCCAAGGGTGAGAAGCATCTTGATCTTGGAAAACAAAGTTGGTGTGCATTCCCTTCGCAAGTGGCTGGCTTTTGCCTTAAGGACACAATTATTTCTATAAGGGATATATATGTATGTTTTCTTTGTTTTGGCAACAAAGGAACAAAACACTAAAGTCCTTCAGGACCATGCAGCATACATTTTGTATATTGGCTATACTCCAGTGCTCACATTCTCTCTCTCTCATTTCATTTTTCCTTCCCTAGATTAAAAAATAATAATAATAACTGTATTTAATGTTTTGTTGTCAGCCAATTCAAACCCACTGTGGAAAGACATAGGAAATTAAGTTGATGCATAGGTGAATGGATGGATGGATGGATGGATGGATGGGTGGACAAATGGACAAATGGACAAATGGACAGGAAGATAGGTTTTCCTTTGAGGGAGTTATGGAAAGTATCACTGAAGAAATGACACAGCCAAGCTGGTTATAGGAGTATGAGTGGCTGTTGGTTGGTAAGGAAGGATGGTTTCCACCTAGGGTAGACAGGACAGAGGGGTGGGAGTCTGGATTGCACTAATCTTTGGGGAACAGAGCTAATTAAATAAGAGACTTAGTAATCACATCATCTGGTTAATGCACTTCAGAATGGGTCCCTTATCCTTCAGTCATTATGCTGATGGAAAGCTTTTTGAAAACAACAAGAAGAGCCATCTCCTGATGCTCATCCTGTAATTATCCCTTTCTTGCCTACCTCTTGCTGTTTTTGATAAGAGCCATTAGGGTAATAATTACAGACTCAACTAATGTATTAATAATTGTGGATGTACACGTCTTTATGCCTCTGTGAAAGACTCAACTATGCCCACCTTTTCAATGTCCTCAGTCACAGGCTGTGTCAGATTTTTATTAATGGCCTGGTTCAGCTGCCCAAACTCCAGCTAGCTGCAAATGTGTGCAGTGTGCAGAAACAAAGCCTTTTCATTATGCCCATGGTCATTTCCCTTTTTAGGAACCTGAAATGAAATACTGTGTTTATCCTGTATATCCTAAGAATGTACGTCAGCTGTAAAGCCCGAAATAGACCTGGTTTTGCTGCCCTAAATATTTGATTCTTGAGTCAAGTTATTATAATTGCTAGACATCCTTCCTTAAATATAGCAGGACAGTCAGTGGAACTGCACATTTGAAATAAACACCATGCTCAGAGGCAGCACCATTTCTATTTGATTTTTTTTTTAAATAATATCCTCAGGCTTGGTGAGTGCAGCTGAATATGGAGCTATTTTGCTCATCTAAAGTCATGCAGCTTTAGGGAGCCCTGACAAAGAGCTCTTTGGGACAGGAGAAGGTGTTTGTAAGTAGTTAAGAGCTGTATGACAGAACATGACCTTTTATAAAACCACCCTTAATCAGCCATTGTCTCACAGCTCTATGGCTGCTGTGGCACTGATAAGTGGTTTCAGATTGAGCGGTGAAGGCAAATACATTTACCACAGACAAAAGCACATATTAGGCGACCTAACTGCCTTTGAACTGCTTGATAACTTATCTTCGGCAACCAGGGCACTGAGCTAAACTTGTGAGGTTTCTTTGACATCTGCAGAAATAGCCTTGGGATAAAAATATCCTCAAGCAGTCCTGCGTAGTACATACTAAAGTTAGCGGGGAAAAAACAAAGGACTCAAAGTTCATGTGTGTGTTCGGGGTGTGCTTATGAATGTGACATGCGACCCCTCAGCCTTCCTATCCTTCCTTTATTATTTGGGATTTGGCCTAATGATCACTCTCAGTCTGCCTTTCGATACTGGCCTTGAGAACCCAATTTTGAAATTTAATTTTGAAAGGAGCTTGATACAGTTTGATTCATCTGATTTTTGTGAAATTAAACTTAAAAATGAGACAGAAATAGAATTTGTTAATTTGAAGCAGTCATAATGAAGGGAGTTTTGAAGGCTGTTTTGAAATCAACGGTGAACCTGGGTGGTTCAGTCAGTTAAGGGTCTGACTCTCAATTTCAGCTCAGGTCCTGATCTCAGGGCTGTGGGGTGGAGCCCTGTGTCTGGCTCAGTGTTCAGCGGGGTGTCTGCTTGAGAAGCTCTCTCCCTCTCCCTCTGCCCCTCCACTGACTCATGTATTTTCTCTCTCTAAATAAATAAATAAATAACATCTTTAAAAAAATATTTAACCAGTATTTTTCTAACCCATGCCTTGTGGATAATACAAAGATGTAAAACACACAACCCTTTCCTCTATAAACTGACTGTACAGTTGGGATGGGCGGGAGGATGTATGATCAAAATACTCTAAAAAATATATACTTTGACAGAAACAAGAAAAGCAAAATAAATAACTTTGAATAAAAACAAAACAAAACAAAAACAGAGTGCTAGCTCAAGGATTCTCTGATGTAAGAGAGGGTAATTGGCCCTGGTCAAGAACCTATTATAGGTTATATTTCTTTGTTAGAAATTCCCCAATGTCCCATACATGAGTATGGGAGAGGGTGGGAGATTTCCAAGGGCAAAAGCTAGGAAACTTATTTGGAAAATGCAAGGTTTATTTAGGAAGATTAGATTGCTTTCAAGCATAGTTAGGGGGTAGAAAGAACACCAAAGTCAAAGCAAACCTAAACAATAAAGTATTGTTGTTCAAGACACACTAGACATTTAAGCAAACAGAAATTAGGTCCATGTAAGGATATCTATTGGGGCATAAGAAGTGATGGACATTTCTTAGAAATTCACAGTATGTAATGCACCATTTAATGTTTTAAATTATGAATAGAGTGGGTTTCCTATTAAGTAATCCAGTAAATATCTGCTGAGCCACCAGTATGTGCTCTGCAATATTCTATAATCAGGGAATCCCAGAAATGAACCACACAGACCCAGTTAGGTCATTATCTTCATGAAATCTACATGCTAGTGGATGGAAGTAGTTGATTAATAAATAAGAGCCCACAAATAAATAATCAAACCAAATTAGAAATATCTGATAATACAAAGGTATGAATCAGAAGGAATGCCCTCTCTGGGTGCACAAAGTCGAAAAAAGAAGTACCACTCCCTCTGTGATGAGAAGCTTGTCTACTCCATAGCACCTTTGGCTAATACAGAGGTGCAGTTCCTCCAGCATGCTGGAGGAACTCGTGGGTCAGATTTCAGCACCCCCACCCTCCCAGTGTGGAGCCATGGTAATGCTCAAACCACAGCTCAGAGGCAGTTCTGCACAAGGAAAATAGTGGTGGAGTGTCAGTGTGCTAGCGTGACCTGGGGTGGTCTCGTTGACTGTAGTGGTATTTGTCCTGAGATCTCCATGTTGAGAAGGAGCCAGTCATGCAGAGATGAGAAGAACAGCCTTCCAGAGTCTGGTGCTAAAAAGGCAAGCACTGCAGCCCAGGGTTACTGTGGTTGTTCCTGGAACCAAAGGCCAGTTTCTGGAGAAGAGAGGAGATAATGGTGGCCCACTTAGAGAAGACATGCTATGGCATTGGCATCTCACTTTCAGATTTATTTATATTTTATTAACATATAATGTATTATTTGTTTCAGGGGAATAGGTCTGTGATTCATCAGTCTTACACAATTCACAATGCTTACTATAGCACATACCCCGCCCCGGTGTCCATCACCCAACCACCTCATCCCTCCCACCCCCTATATTCCAGCAACTCTCAGTTTGTTTCCTCCGATTAAGAGTCTCTTATGGTTTGTCTCCCTCCCTGGTTTCATCTTGTTTCATTATTCCCTCCTTTCCCCTATGATCCTCTGTCTTATTTATCAAATTCCTCCTATCAGTGAGATCATGTGCTAACTTTCTCTGATTGACTTATCTCACTTAGCATGATATCCTCTAGTTGCATCCATGTCATTGCAAATGGCAAGATTTAGGGGTTTTGATGGTTGCATAGTGTTCCATATATACATATACACATCACATCATCTTTATCCATTCATCAGTTGATGGACATCTAGGCTCTTTCCATAGTTTAGATATGACATATACTGTGTATGTGCTGTTGTAGTTGAAATCACCCGGTCCTCGCCTCTGATCCCAGGAAGTTAATGGATCCAGACATCTTCCCCACAAATTGGTCAAACATTGCCCATTGATTCATACCAAGGAGTCATCAAATATTAAATTGAGCACATCCACCATATGAGGAACTCTGTTAGTCACTGAAAATGTTAAGAGGAAAAGCCTACCAATCTACCTGGAGTGATAGGGAAATTGATGATTCAATTCAGTGTAAAAGTCTGTTATAGAGGTAACTCCATGATGGTGTGGATCATAATAGAGTGACTTTATATGCCAAGTAAAGCTGAAGAAGTTTCAGAGGAAGGCTAACATTTGAATGGGCTTTAAAGGATGAGTAGGAGTTTGCTAAGAATGAACAAAGGGAAGTCTCCTACCTCAGGCTTTCTTAAAACTTTTATGACTTGAACTTCTTCAATAGTCTAGTGAAACCTGTAAAGTCCTTTGTAGAGTAATAACTTTTAAGCATTAAAATATGATACGATATTTAAATGTATAAAAGCACATGTCTAGACTTACAAAGGAAACCAATCATATGGTTTTAAAATGTTGTATTAAAATACAATCCTAAAATATTCAAAAAATTGTAATATATTTCCTTTTTGTCAATGTATTAATAGATCTTATTAAACATAATCCCTTAGCAATGGCCTAATAATTATCATATTTTCAAAGTAGTGGTTAGAATAAACAGGTATATCAAGCTATCTACCATAGATGAAATGTGATATAAAAAAAATCGATGCTACTAGTGACAAAACCATGAGTTACTAGTAATACTATTCCTGTGGTATGTTGCTAAATTCACAATGGAAGAAAATGGTAAGTATCCATGGATATGAGTGACAATAGACAAGTAAGTATTCTTTCCTAAGTTCACAAGTCCTCTATATGCAGCCTTACTGGGAGTCAGAAACCCTAGGTCAGAATTGGGTCCTGGAACACTAATTGCTAAGTGCAAACATAAGAAAGCAAGAGGAACACGGCAGGACTTAGAGGGGAGGAGAATCTGGCCCGATGAAAGCTTTGTGTGAAAACAAATGGATCAGAATTAAACCAAGTTAGGAAGCCTTATATGAACATTGAATAATTTTGACTAGATTTTTTTTTTTACAAAGAAAACATTGAAACAATTTAAAGCAGGAGAGCTGCAATGTCATATTTGGGTCCTGGAAGTTAAATCTGCTATCAAATTAGGGGTATTTTGTACAATTCTTTGGCTCTTTTAAAAATACACTTCTCTGAGGATATATAGCACAAGAGAGGACTTATTTCACTTGCAAATGTTCTTAAACCCATTCTTTTTCTATATGCAGTGAAGGAGTTACAAAGATGAAGACAAGATGACATCGCGGCATGGCCCATATTGACATTTAGCAATTCTTGGGGAAATTTAAGCAGTTTAAAAATATCAGGGAAATGTTTCCACCTGTCTGTTTAGTTATTCCAAGAATTTTCTTGAAGCTCCATTGACTTTCCCTTTAACTCTCCATTCCTCTACCCCGCCCCTCTCTGCATCGGGGTGGTGGGGGGGATAAAATATAAGTGCTAAAGGCCTCCTGCTTGAAAGGCACACAGTGGACATTTAAATTTTCCTGGAAAAAGCAACTCCTCTAATATTGGCTAGGCTTTGAAAATATCTATAAATGAGGACCCATATATCCTAACTCATATATTTAAAAGTTATAATCCAAACAAAACGTTTGTTCAAAAAAAAAAAAAAATGTTTGTTTGAACATCCAACTCCTTGCCTTGACAAAATCTCATCCTAGAAGGCTATGGAGAACTATCAGTCCCCCGACCCAATTTGCTTCATCCCACCCGTGAATCCTCTAACCTGTGTGCACTCTGCTCAGGCAGTCTTGACCATCCCTTACGTCCAGAATTTGACCGCCAGTGGCACCATCAGCCTGTGGCCACATGGACCCAGGAAAGAGACTTGTGCTAGTCTGTGACGGGAGGTCTCAGCAAAGTGGGCCGAGAACTGCAGAATCCTAGGCCCTTAGAAAATGGGTAGAAGGTAGGAGAATGATTTCTTGCCCCTTGGGGAAGATTGTGGTTAGACACCAGAGAAAAGACTATAAAGTGTGGAGCCCTGGACCAGGACCCTTCTGGGTCAAAGTTTAGTACTGGTTGTATGAAGGTCGAGGTTTTTCATTTTGGGCTCATTTTACTAAAAGATGAAAAAAACCCTGATTATAAATACAGTAATAACACTGACGTAACTACTGTATGTATCTAATCACTAATTTATTTTCATAAATTTATTGATCATCTATCATTACATATCATAGTATATGGCCCAGTAGCCCTAGAGTAGTAAAATGACTTTCTCAAGAATACACAGCTTTTAAATTCTAGAATCAAGATTCATCCAAAGTTTCCCAACTTAAAAGTCCCAAGCTTTAGGACCCCAAAGGAGATACAGTACTCCAAACTTTATTATTTATTTACTGTTAAAGCCTAAACAAATTGTTTTGAATGTTCTTAAAGAACTGTAAATCTTCATAACTTTCAGATAATTTTTAGATTTGATTTCTAGAAACAGTAAAAGTTATTTGACTCCTAGCAAGCTTAATTAATGTGGGAAGTCAGAGTTACACTATCTCATTGACTGCCCATTGCGTGACTGGCAATTTTGTTGTGATTTTTAATATTATATTTATATTAGCTTTCTTTCCATCTCACAGAGGGGAAACCAAGTCTCAGGTATTTGATGAATGAAACACAATTTCATAGATACAGAGGATACAAACCCAAGTATTTCCAATACCGAGTCCATTTTTCTTTCCATTAAGCTACAATATATCCTGTGTGGAATCATTAAGCTAGAAGAAATATGGAAAATTATTGTTCCATGGGGTTACACAGAAGCTCCTCTTGTCTAAGGATACCCGTGTTTAGGAGAAAGTTTAATTGGATAAGGAGTGTGAAATCAGAAACTGTCAATGAATACTGTCTTTTAAATGAATCAATTACATTAGATCCAGTGTTACATATCAGATATTCTCTCTGGTATTGTTTCTCCACATCCCCAGAGAAATTCATTTTATTTAGAGATACTTTTATTCATTAAAAATACAGTCCATGCTATTATGTCACAAATCAGTGTGTGTGTGTGTGTGTGTGTGTGTGTGTGTGTAAATGCTCTCCACTGAGTCCTAACCCATCTTTTAAGCTTGTATCATTTATTATCTCTTCCCAAACTGCCCTGACCCATCAAGTTAAAATCGATGACTCCCTCTTTGTTACCTCCATTGTTTCCTTCAGAAACATCAATGACAGCAATTCTAACAAATGTTTGAATTTTTTATTTTGGGAATTGTCTCTCTCACCAGACTCAGAGGCACTTGAAGGCAGTAACTATCTTTTCTTACTTCCATTTCCTCACTATCTAACACAGCAATCAGTACAGAAAAACACACAAGTATTTTTAAATATAAATTTTATCCAATTATCATTTATTTTAAAACAGCCTCAAGTTGCTGGCCTTATTATGCTGAATTAAAATTAGATCCAAACATAAAACAATATTTATTGAGAATATAGTGTGTGTACTGGGCACGATATCCTCTCTACCTTGCCCGGTTTTAATACAGTAATTTTATTTTTTTTTATTTTTTTTTAAGATTTTATTTATTTGTCAGAGAGAGAGAGAGAGAGAGTGAACACAGGCAGACAGAGTGGCAGAGGGAAAAGCAGGCTTCCCGCGGAGCAAGGAGCCCGATGCGGGACTCGATCCCAGGACGCTGGGATCATGACCTGAGCCGAAGGCAGCCGCTTAAACAACTGAGCCACCCAGGCGTCCCTTAATACAGTAATTTTAAATTATTTCATCTTCCCCTGGTCAACGCCCACCTTTTAATTTGTCGACAGGTGTGCACACACATGTACGTGTGTGGTGTATACACATGTGCACATGTGTGGATGCATATATCTGTATGTGTGGGTGTGTGGTATGCATGTGCACAGGTGTGCATCTGTGTGTGTGTGCACGCTAGCACTCCCGATGAGACTAAGAGGTTTGTACCCTGCAGGAACCACGTTTGCCAAGTTGCTTCTGCTCCCCCTCCCTTACTCCTCTTTGCCACGGTGTGAGCGCCTGGAAAACACGGTCACGTCAGCCCTGCTGAGCCATAGATGTGGCAGTGTCTGGGCACTTGAGGATACATTCATCTTCTTGTTGATCAAAACTTGTTTATGACTTTAAACTACAGCTGTAACATTGAGATTGTGTTTTTCTCCTTTATTCTTATGGACAAGCTCCCTAATCTCACTCTGAAAATGTTGGTTGCGACCAGCTTTACTCTATTCGTTGTAGAACTGAGTCCTTGAGCTCAAAAAGTCTCTAAACTGACTGGATCTACTAGAACAGAGATTCTGGGGGCTAAAATGTCTATAGCATGGACATGCCTCATTTTTTTAAGCCACTCTTATGTGCCAACCTTTACTTAAATGTTGTGGAGGGCAATAAATTAGATAAGATCCCTGCTTTCTAAGGTCTAACTGGGGAGACAGGTGCAGAGACAAATTATTTCAGTTCCTTTGGTGAATGCAGTGAGGGAGCCAAGAGATTAGGGACATCAGTGGTGACTCAGCCTATAGGGTCCTGGGAGGAGAAACCAAGGAATGAATGCCTGAGCTGAGTATTGAAAAGTACGAAACAACCATTCTAGTGATAAAGGGGAGAAGAAGGAGGTGTAGAGGAAGACTGACAGAGCAGACACTGGGACAAGGAAAGTCATGTGAGGCTGTACAGTGTGTGTCATTAGACTGACCATCAGTTCAGGGCTGATTGTATGAGATGCGCCCATGGACCCGTGTCCTCTCTCGTAAGCTCTAATAGCAAAAGGCCTCGACAACAGCAAGGGTATAGGTTTCTCTCCTAATTTATATTAGCAGCCGCAACAGCTCTGACTTGGTTCCATGCATCTCCTTTCTTCTAGATTCTGGGCTAAAGGAGCAGACCCTCTGTTCAGAGCGCTATTCTCAGGGTGGACGGATGGAGAGCAGGAATGCGGGAGGCATGCAACATCTCTGAAAGTGTCTGCTCAGACACACAGCTTGCACTGTGTTCTGCCATCATCCACTGGGCAAGTTGTGTTACCTAACCAAGCCTGACTTTGCAAAGGAAAGGAATTCTCTTTCACCAGTTAACTCATGGTGGAGGGTGGGGATGCACAGTCATCCTAAGGGAAAGGCAGGGCATTCTGGGTAAGAGAATACAACAGTGAGAGTCTGGCAGATCCGACACAGGACACAACCAAGGACAGCCTCAGCAGCTCCTGGGACTGTGCATTTGTCTGCTTGGGCTGCCTTTACAAAATAACACAGCCCCGGGAACTTAACAGAAATGCAAAAAAACAAACAAACAAAAAACACCTCACACACACAAATCCAAACACCCAGAGCTATATTTTCTTGCCATTCTTGAGGCTGAAAGTCCAAGAATAAGGTCCCTGCTGCCTCTGGTGAGGAACGTCTTTCTGGCCCACTCACCGCTGTTTTCACGCCAGGTCCTCCGGGAGACTCTCCTTGGTGCACATGCAAGGAAAGCGTGACAGCCAGTTCTCTGGTGTGGATACTTATCAGGAGTCCCTGCAGATCAGGACCCCACCCTCATGACCTCCTTCAACCCGATGCACCTCCACAGAGACCCCGTCTCCCAAGACAGCCATGCTGAGACTGAGTTTTTCGAAAGATGGATTTGAGGGCATAATCATTCAGGCTAGCATAGAGCCCCTCTTTGAAAAGCATTCCAAGTAGCCCCAGGCTTCAGAGGCTGTCGGAGCTGAGGGTAGAGAGGCCCTTCCTCTGGTGCTCCCTGGACAGCAATGAGGACAGGGACCCAGGTTCTTGTGTTGGCTTCAGGTGACCGTCAGGTCAGTGTTCACATCTCCATCATTTGGGATGACTCATATGCGGTCTTTTATCCAGCATCTAACCTTTGCCCATATCATTCCAGTTTTCTGAAATGCCCTATCTTCTCCAGTTAACTAATTCTCACATGCCTTGTTACTTTCATTTGGGTTTTAAAGGGGGAAAAAAATGGTGATCTGTTTTACGAAACCCAGTCAAATATCCCCTCTTCCAGTTTGGCTCCCCTTGACTTGACTTTACCAGCAGCTTCCTTGTGGTTACTTTCCCAAGAGTTCGGTAATTCTTTATGTATTTGAATTTCTTCTCTTCCTTAAACATTAAACGAAGTCCTCTCTATATCCCAAACATTTGCACAGACTCTAACTAGGTCAATAAAAAAATGCATGAATGAATAAATGAAAACCATAATTAAGAGTATATCCCTTCTTCCTCCAGCAAAATCTGCATGCTTCACTTGACCATTCCTTCCTTCTCTGAAGAATCCAGAACTTTGTCATTAGTGGGATTTGAGGCATGACCTGGAGGAAGGGAGGAGAGAGGAAGAGAAACCTTCCCCAAAGCTCGAAAGCCCATCAAATGTCTTACTTATTACTGTCAACTCCATCCCAGCTGCTGCCCTCCGAGCCTCCACCCTTTTGCTGTCTCTGGGCCATCAAAGGGCTCTTTGCAGCCGGCAATCTAATTAGCCAGCATGGAGGACCACAGAGGACCAGGGCAGGCACACTAGAGCTCGTTAAAAGCTCCCGTCTCCTGCTTGGGAAATTGCTCTCCATTTTACCAGGGCTGTTTGCATTTTGCAGCTCCCAAGGGATAGAGGGCAGTGCTGGTTGAATTCCTGGCTAAGCCATTTGGCCCAGAGCCTCCATAAAACCTTGGCCCCAGCCTTCCTGACTTGGGCTTTCCTCATTAAACCTGGAGACAGGAGCCTGCTGTTTGGCCAGCAGAGACCTACATGCGACAGACAGCTCTCCTCTCCCCGAGGGGACAGGACCCAAAGAGAAGGGAGGGTGGTGGTGGGAGCCAGTGGGAGCTGCTGACGGGAGGGTAAGAAGTCACACAAAAAGCAGAGAAATGCCAACCAGAACCTCAATTTCCAAATACAATATGAGCCGCACTCCTGAGAGTTGATGGTCGCCTGCTTGGAAAAGCTCACTGTAGACATCTCCCTTCTACCTCGAACTTGAGCCTGGATCCAGCTTTGCAACAGGATTTATCATTTCGTGGATGGTCCGTGCAGCACCTGAAGACCTTGTCCGTGTGCACAAGAGCAGCAAGGCACTGTGCACTTGTTTGCAGGGAGAGGAAGGGACCAGTAATGTTGTTATAATGTCATTTCAGCATGGTTAGTAGACACTCTCTGCCCAACCTCCAGCAGCCACTGGAGTGAACTTGGCAAAGAGGATGAGGACACTCTGCTCTGTAAGTGCCCTCCAGCAGATCTCTGCCTGTTCCCGTGAAGCATGGGTGCATTGGCTCAGAGTCCAAAGGCCCCTGAGAGCAGGTGGTGCCCCTTTCAGCCTCTGCATTCTCTGCCCAGCCCTCGGCACAGTGATTGCTATAAGGAAAGCGGGGTCTCCCTAAAGGCTCACCTCTGGGGACCTCCGTGGTGCTGGTGCAGAGTGTGTAGGAATCTGGGCAGTGTCAATTCAGATGTAGTCCAGGAACCAGGAGCTGAGGACAGTGGGCGGGAAGCTGAATCATTCTAGTCATGGGGGCAGGGGGCACAAAACGCTCTATTAACTCTATCACAAATTCAGAAATTCCTGATGCACATGCTTTTTTGAGGGGAAGCGTTTAGAAGAAATAAAAGGATGAATCTCTCATCTAATACAACGTGCTGTGGAAGGAGCTGCAATGTGACACAGTAAAAAAAATGCCTCGCTTTCCTTGAGAGGAAGGAGATCGGAGCCTAGAGGGGCCAGGAAGACCACAAGCCCCTGCCCCTCCCCCCAGACTGCCAATAATCTCTTGGCTTCCACTGCAGAGCGGCTGTGTGGAGCCCTGGAAACACAGTAGCTCCGCAGAGGGGCTGACTCAAGTCACACAGCCCTCCAGAGGAAAGCCAGAGGTGAGCCTCTCCAGAGCTGCCACTCATCCTTCTCAAGCAGCAGGGATGGTCACCACATCACAGTGCCATTTGTTGGGTGCCAATACAGAGCACAACGCTCCAGCACGTGGGGCAGTTATGGGGATCTAGCGAGACCTTATGGGTTTTGCATCCCGACATGCCTGGCTTCCAACACAGCTCCTCCCTTGTGCATGAGGTCACCTCAGGCAGGCTACGTGAGTCACTGAATTGCAGTTCTTCAAATGTAAACTGGGGTGAGGATCCCTCTGTGACTGCGTGGCTGAAGGACTGGAGATTGTCCGCATGGAGTGACTAGCGCGGCGGTACCCGGCTCGCGGTGGATGCTGAATCGCGGACAGCTGGAGCTATGCTCTCAGGGCGCATAAATTCATGAATGAAGTAATAAGTAGGTACTCCCTGAGAGGTCTTCCAGCTCTCCCACTCCCAATTCTGTGTCATGACGTTTCCCTTAGAGTATTTAAAAACAGGGTCTCTACCGTGTGCCGGAGTGCTTACTGGAACCTCATATCTGGGCCGGAGGTGAGCTACATCACGTTCAATAGGACTTTTGCCTCTCCAATTTCAAGATGCAGTGATTGATTACTAATTCCCCCTGCTGGAGGCTGTGTTTGCTTTTGGAACTCAGGATGAAATCGTGGTGTTTGAGTTGAATGTAATTTAAATGTGCCCTAAACGATGAGCCCAGGAGCTTTCTAAAAGCTAACCTAAAAGAACAGACCTGCACAAGAGTCCCTGTTTTGCTCCTAAATGACCGTTTTTTTCCAATGTTGTTCTGCTTGGTAAGTCTGAAAGTTGCACAGCTAATGTTACCACCTCCCTGTCGCATGCGGGTATTCATGATAATAGAAAGATGGCATTGTGCCTGGTTCTATACCTAACAAGAGCTACCACACAGGGAACATTCCTGCATCCCCTGCTCAAGTGTTTTACCTGTAGTGGTTCCCACTCTCCTGCTAGCCCCGTGAGGTAAGTATAACAGCTCAGAGAGGTTAGGGAATTTCTGAGCATTATTCAGCACGAGTCAGTCAGTGCCGTTTAGGGTCAGGTTCAAACCTATTTCATGGTGCCTTCAAAGTCCGCAAAGTCCTCAAATACACTGAGCTGGTACAAATGAGGTGAGTCCATGTGCTAACACCTGGCACCTAGTCACCTTAATGCCGGCTCTGGGACTTACTTGGTGAGCCACCGGAGCCCACCACCTTCGACATGGCTAGTGCTTCTCACAGGAAGCTGGGCATCAAACTTTCGCCATTAGCTGAACTTAGTCAGAATCTCCACAAGTGAGTCCTGAAATCTATATTTTGTTGTATCTCCTGGTGGGGTCCTCATGCACCCAAGGAAAGAGTCAGGAAGCCACTGTCTGTTTACAAACCAGACTACTCCTTTCAGATCTGGTCACTCTTTTCTTCCCCACATTTACAACTCTTTTGCTTTCATTTTAGATGCGTATTTTAATATGGGGAAGTTAAGGCAAAAAAATGGCTCCTAACATCTCCTCTAAGCTGTATTATCTTGACACATATTGACATATTTCGAAAATCGTATGTATGTGTATATATATGAATTTATATTTCTAGTACAGAAAGTTCCAAATGAAGAGTAAATGCCTTTCCATACCCACCATTTCCTCTCCTCAAAGCTTACCACCATTGAAAGTTACACAAGTCCCTATAATGCACAGTATTCTGCCATTTGGGGGGATCTTCTGGTATTATCACGTTAAGAGTTCATTAAAAAAAAAGATTCCATAGTATTCCAGAATGTGCCATATATTTTTTTAAAGATTTATGTCATCAGAGAGAGAGAGAGAGTTGCAGAGGGGATTGCAGAGAGAGGGGGTTGCAGAAGGAGGGGATCTCAAACAGACTCTCTACTGAGCTTGGACCTGGTCGCAGGGATGGATCCCATGACCCTGAGATCATGAACTATGCCGAAATCACGAGTCGGAAGCTCAACTCAACCAGCCACCAGGAGCCGTAAACAGTCTCATTTTAATCAACATCTTATTTTATTTCAGGTTCTGCTTATTTGCTGTTTACTTTTGAAAACAACATTGTACCCCTGGGGCTAATAATACATTATATGTTAATAAAAAAATAAAAAAATATTAAAAAAAAAAAAGAAAATGAACAACATTACAATGCATGTTCCTCTACACAGATCTTGGTGCCCATCTGTAAGTACCATTCCTAAATAACAGCATTGGTACACACAAAGCTAAGTGCATTTTAAAATTTGATACTTGTTATAAAATCATCTTTCCACCAAACACAAACAAGACTGCTCATCTTTTATATAACACCAGCCTTGCTATCATCAAATATAACTGAGACGAAAGGATGAGACAGTAGGGAAGGTGAATGGGGACACTGATGACCGATGCCAGTCTGTGACCAGGATCCTGCCAAGAGCTCACTGAGTTTTCCCATGAAAACACTGAAAACATACACACAGAGGAATACACACACACACACACATAACACATACCCACATGCATGTATATCTATGTACGTACACACACACATTTACATATTCAGTGAATGCCACTGGAAACAAACATATACAAGATGCAAATCACTTTTTTCTTAAAAGGAGAACTGGCTCCTAGGAGAAAAGTGAGAAAAGAGAAAAACGAGAAATATCCATTTGCACTATTTCTTCTTTTGTTCTGTTTGAATTCTGTGTACATATGTGCATTGCTATTCACAAAGTAAGTAAAATAAAAAGATCTCAGAAAAGAAAATTACAAATGCACCTAGTCTTTGATTCAGCAATTTCTACTCTAGAAATTTATTTTACAGCTAAGCTAAACCAGCATATGTTCAGAATAAAGTATATTTAAAATTATTCACTGAAGCATTTCTTATAATAAAGGGAGATTAGAAATAGCCTTAATGCACCTCAATATGGACCTGTAAAATAAGTACCGTACACACTGAAATGTTCTGCATCCACAGCGAGGAATGAATGATTTCATTATATATTGGTACGGACATTTCTCAGAAGGATGCTATTACATGAAGAGGTGAATTGCAAAAAAAAAAAAAAAAAGTGTGTGATATCTACCATTTGTATAAAAAAGCAGGCAGAATTCCTGGCTGTGTGAAGGGTACCTGAGTGGCCCAGTCAGTTAAGCATCTGGCTCTTGATTTCGGCTCAGGTCACAATCTCAGGGTCATGAGATCGAGCCCCACATCAAGCTTTATTTACCCTCAGCAGGAAGTCTGCTCAAGATTCTCTCCCTCTGCCCCATCCCCTCTCTTGTGCATGCTCTCTCCCTGTCTCTCAAATAAATAAATAAGTCTTTAAAAAAGAATCCTGGCTGTGTGCATGTATGTGTGACAAATACAGTATACAGGCACATATATTATATCATGCAAACATAACATATATTATACACCCCAACAAGTAAACACATACATTTATACACACATATGGATGTGCATATCCTTGTATTAGAATCAAGCAGCCCTGGAAAGACACACAAGCAGGAGATACCAGTAGAAGCCTCTAAAAAAATGTGTGACAGGGGAGGAAGGAGGGCCTGCAGTCTTTTACTGCATAGTCTTTCGTTCCTTCTGCACTCAAAATATAAATGAATTAAAATGAAAGAGAACTGTGTGCAGGCCAAACTTCCGACTCTTAGAACTCTTTATTCATTTCCTAATAACTTCGTCTTATTGACACAGATATGTCTTTATGGTCATCTTTGCAACGTGGATGAGTGCAAGAAAGGTGCTGTCGAAAGGTAAAGAGACTAAGCCCTCCTCTACGTGCACATCCAACCAGATATCTAATTGCAACCCAACGTGGCTTTCTTGAATGAAGGTCCCTTCTGTCACCTACATTTGACATTTTCCATTGAAAATTCATGAAGAGGAATGGCCCCTTCATGCTTCTTTGACGGTGGAGGAGTCACAAATAACCCAGTTTTCTAGAGCAAATTATTTGCAGATGGTTTTTGAGTAAGAGATGGGCACCCCTCCTCCCTGCCGTGGTTGTTACCGAGCAGAGCTCAATCTGAATTTTAATCTACTTTCATCTACTAACATTTGTGTGAATTCAAGTGCCTTTCCTAAATGAAATGGTATCCTCTACCCTTTATGAAAACAATTCAAATAACATTGAATGCTTACAAAAAGATATGTATAGGGGCACCTGGGTGGCTCAGTGGATTAAAGCCTCTGCCTTCCACTCAGGTCATGGTCCCAGAGTCCTGGGATTGAGCCCTGCATGGGGCTTTCTGCTCAGCAGGGAGTCTGCTTCCTCCTCTCCCTCTGCCTGCCTCTCTGCCTACTTGTGATCTTTGTCTATCAGATAAATAAATAAAATCTAAAAAAAAAAAGATTACCTTAAAAAAAAAAAAAAGAAATGTATATGCTCTTGAAAACACACCACAGTTTAACTTCTCAGGGCAGTAAACAAACAAATAAATAAATAACACAGAAAGAGCCGCCACGAAGTGAGGTCGTGAGAGGCGGGGAACCTCTCCTAATGCACGGGCTCTTGTGTACCGATCCCCATATATTTATGTGTGCTATTCATAGGCCTTTCCCACTTCCTTCAGACTCTTGGCCATGTTCCAGAGAGTTAAATTGATCTTCAGTTAAGAGATTTTTCACACATTTATATAACTCCAGGTCTTAGACACCAAATTCAAACACACTTATACTTTTAATGTAGCAGTTTAAATTTAACACAGTAAACATTTTATTAGGTTTATTTTTTCCTCCTCTCTCCGCCTTACTTCTTCCCTTCTGTGTTAGTCTACTCAGGCTGCTATAACAAGATACCATAGTGTGGGTGGCTTAAACAACAGACATTCATTTCTCACAGTTCTGGGGGAGAGGAAGTCCGAGATCAAAGTGCTGGCAGATTTGGTTCCTGGTGAGAGCTCTCCTCCTGCTTACAGATATCTGCCTTTACTCTATCCTCACATGTCAGGGACGGGATGTAAACACACTCTAGTCACTCTTCCTCTTAAGGACACTAAGCCCATCATGCGGTCCAATCTTCATGACCTCATCTAAACCTAATGACCATCCAAAGGCTCCACCTCCAAATACCTTCATTATGGGGTTAGGGTTTTGGCATATGAATTTGGGGGTGGGGACATATTCACTTCATAACCTCTTCCTTTCATTTACTCACTTTCCTTCCCAACACAAATATTTATTTTGTGCTTTCCATGTCCTCGGGGTATTAATATAGGCCCTGGAATTAAAAGGATTAGTTCAGGACATAGAGGAACTTGCCATCAAGCAGTCCACAGACCAGTGGGAAAGACGCCACCATGAACTCTGAGGCAGTGGCTTTGGTGGAAGTGATCATGGGTGCCATGGTCACTCATGATTAAGGAAGATGATGATCAAGGAAGACCTTGAGAAGGGCAATGAGTTCTGTGGAGATAGTGAGAAGGAAAGTGGTTCAGGAGTTCAGAAGCTTAGGTGGGATTCCAGGCAGCCAAATGAAAGAGAGGCTTTCTGAGCAGAAGGCACAGCATTGAGCAAAAGCACAGAGACCTGAACTTGCCGCGTTTTTGGTAAATCCGGGGAGCAGAGCAGACTAGAGTGCTTTGGTGGGAGACAGAAGCAGGGAGAAAGAGACGCAGGAGGTAAAATTGAAAATTGTAGGCTGGGGCCAGTTTGTCAATAGTTGCATATTTTACACAAGAAAAGGTGCCAATTTCTTGTACCTTTCAGATGAAAGTCATAGGCAGTGCTTGGTGAAAAGTCCTGTTTGGAAACCTAAGATGATCTGGGATTAGAGTTCTTACCAGGCAATGGAGCAGACAACTTTAAGCTCCTCTCCTGGATTATCCTTCCCCAAGACTTGCTGCGTGGTACCTGCCCTCAGGGCCCACCTGTCCTGTTGGCAAGCAGATAGTGCCTCAGGCCATTTCCTCTCCCCTGCACACAGGACTCTCACTCCCTCATCTGACCACTCAGACCTCTGTCAGCTCTCCCATCAGCCTGCTACTGCAGGTGCTGCTCTCCCCTCCGCTAAAGAGAGAACTTTCTCTTGGTTTTTAGAGTAGGGGAGATCCTACCACTTCCAAGAGCAGAAAGGCCTGGATAGTAAAGGGAAGAAACTCTGGTGGGGTAATTCTCAGTCTGGAGCCTCTCAACACTGGTTAGAAACTCTGTTAGTGCTTTCTCTTTGTGCTTGCTTAATAAATTCTTGTTCAATGAAATTAGGCAATGGTATTAGTCTTAAAATTTGAGAATATGGATATACATCCTAAGGAACACAAGCCAGAATTTCGCTATGTACTCAAAGTCCCCTCCTCGATGTAGAAATTTCTGTGTATCAACAACAGCAACGAAAATGTTTATTTTTTAAAAATTTTTTTAATTATCTTTTTTAAGGTTTTATTTATTTATTTGATAGAGAGAGAGAGAGAGCACAAGATTCGGGGCTTCTTCTGAAGACCCTGGGATCATGACCTGAGCCAGAGGCAGATGCTTAACCGACTGGGCCACCCAGGTGTCTCCCCCAAAAAACATGTTTACCTGTCTTTTGTATTTTTTATAATATATCTGCTGAGAGGTTTATATAGTTATATATATGTTTTTTCAAACAATGTTCCCTTCTTCCAGGATCTGCTTTAAGAACATAACTGTAGTACCATCAAGCAATGAGTGTACCACTGTACCAAAAGTCGCGAAAACCTAAAAGCATCCTACATGTCTGTCTATTGAGGAGTAGTTGAATTGGTTGTCATAGAGCCACTAAGAGTTATAATTTGGGGTCATGATGACAACAGAACTTTAAATGAAAAAATAAGAAACAGTAACATATATGATATTAATGCATAAACAGAGACAAATGCTGGAGGGGAAGGCACCAGAATGTTAGCTGTCACTATAGCTCAGTGGGAAGTTATGCATAACTTTTGTTTTCTTCTTTGGAGGGAGACAAGATGTGAGGTCAGCAGCAGGGAGGATCAGGACCAAGAATACGGCATGTGGGAGGTGGTTAGGCCAGAACTCACTCAACACTGAATAGTAAAGATACGAGGGTATATTCTTCACAGGGCACAGGCTGAAAAACACAAAGGCATAAATGAGAGAAAGCAGCAGGGAAGGAAGGTGGGCAGTTATTCAAGATGCCAACAAAAGGAAAACATGTAAATAGTCCCATGCCTTAAAGACGCCAGATGAATCGAGTCTAGTAAGGAAAATCAATGATGGTAGAAAATTCAGGGATCCCAGTTCTAGATGCATTTGCTTCATGGATTCAGGCAAAAACTTGCATCCCTCATTTTGGCCTATTTGGGGAAAGAAAGACTCCATTCCTGCAGTCACACTGTGTTAGGACCTTCTGGAACAGGAATGTTCCTTCATGAAAAACAGTTCTGAGTTCACAGTGACTACCATAGGAGGAAGGGCTGGAAAAAAAATTTTTTTAAGTGATTTTTGCAGGTTTCTTGGGATACTTTGCTCTAACAAATTATGTAATGATTAAAATGAAGGAAATTTTAGGTTTTGCTATTATGGACTGAGAATAGGGTTTTGCTGAAAAAAAAGGAAGAAGGATAATTCTGGTGTGAATCCTCTGTGTATTGTTTTAAAAGCTCTGTGCTAATACCAGAAGAATGTATTTCTGGTGGGAAGTGATATATTTCCATGGCTTTGGGGAACTTGACTTCTGTCCTAAAAATATATTTCCTTAGATATTATAAACAAAACACTTTAAACAATAAAAAAATGAAAATATGGCCAAAAAACCCTTCTACATCAAACAGCAATGTTTTATATCCTTATCACTTAAAGACTTTAGATCTATAAGAAAAAATGAGCATCTACACCCCAATCCCCCCTTACAAAATGTGTGCATGCAAAGTCTACAAAAGTCAGTTTATAAGAGAAGATTTGCATGTGATGAATAAAAATAAAAATGCTAACCCTGCTCCTAATCAAAGAAATGAGCAATAACATATCAGTAAAATAAAATTTGCTCCTCGTACGTGAGAAAACATGTTGTGCAATTTTTCTTGCTGTGTCTACACGTGATTTGATGTTGGAGAGTGTGCAGTGCCATGACCGTCCCTATGACGCTCTGACGTGGTCCATTGATGCCACAGGTCTGCTGTGCAATTTATACTTGGTCCTAATCCTTGAAACTAATCATTCAAAACCCTGAAATTTGTTATTTGTAAAAACATAAATATATGCATAAATCCATGTATGTGGTCATGCAAAGCAACATTTTTGTAATAGCAAAAATCTCCAGAACCACTGAAAAGACACACAGTGGGAAAATGTTCAGATTCATTATGGTTGATTTTATTTGATGGATTTCTGCACAGTGGATTACTAAAAATCAGGTTTTTCAAAGACTACTTAATGACATGAGAGATTATTTAAATAAATAAAAAAAAAGAAAAGAAAAGAAAAAAGGAGAAGCTAAAACCTATATGTAGTATTCTCCTCAACCTGTGTATATAAAAATACTGGAAATCAATAAATCAAAATATTAATAAAAGTTATTTCTGCATGATGGGATTATCTTTCTTGTCCACATTTTAACATACTCTCCAAACTTTCTACCAACTTATAGCCCCAAGACCCTGAGACTGTAGAATGACATTATCTGTCTAGCAGTGAATCTTCTATGCTTGCATCCTCAATTCTAAGGGGGTTGGGAAGAGTGTAGCCTTTTTTGAAAGGTCATGTGGCAAATGTGTAGTGTCAAATATAAACAAAGTCAGAAACTGGGTAGATTATAAGGACTGATGCCAATTGGTAATACAGTATTGCAGTAGACAAGACACTGAATGTCTAGAGTGAATCGAACTCAACTTCCACTTGCTTAGAGGTATCTGGGCATTTTGAAGGCAGAATGAGGAACTAGGGAGGGAGTGAACAGAGCTCAGTAGAGTCAGGAAAGGTAAAAATTACAAAAAGCAAGAAGGAGGGGGTTGGTCCATGTGAAACTCATCTGGGATCCTAACTGGTGCTTCTAGACATTAGGTTCCTCCCATTCCATGGAGACTGTGAGTTGGGGACCCAATCTCCAAGTGATGTTTGGAACACAAAGATATTTCTCTCAGAAGCCTTGAGTTTCCCAGGAAGGCACTTTGAGCAGAGCTAGCATCATGTCAGGGATCATCAGCCTGGAACTGTTAGAAATTATGTGTATGGAGGAATCTGGGTGGCTCAGTCAGTTGAGTGTCCAACTCTTGATTTTGGTTCTGGTCATGACCTTGGGGTCATGGGATTGAGCCATGCATCAGGCTCCTGCTCATCATGGAGTCTGCTCGAGATTCTCTCTCTCTCTCTCTCTCTCTCTCTCTCCCTCTGCCCCTCCCTCCGCTCATACTCTCTCTCTCTCTCTCTCTGCTTCAAATAAATAAATTTTAAAAATCTAAAAGAAAGAAAGAAATAAAGAAACTATGTGTGTGTTTGTTCAAGTCTTTACAGGTCAAGGGTGAAGTCTTGACCTTGAGTGGAGTGGAGGACAATGGGGAGCCTGGCTACAGTTTGGGGACTGAGAGTCTTTGCCTGAGCAAGTTTCAGAGTTGAACCCAGTTCTCCTGCCTCCTGTTCTTAATATCCTCTTGCTTTGCAGACCAAGAATTTTCTGACCTGAATGGGAACTTCAACCAGAACAGAAAGGATAAGAAGAATGAAAAAGAGATTGAGAAGACATACTAGCCTATAAAATGTCTCCACCTCACCCATACCCCATTATACTGGATCTTGATTAAAATGCTCAAAGCTGGTCTTCCTGTGAATAGAGACTTCGTGTCTGTTCTATGGGGTTAATTCCTAAGTCTATGTATTTAGTGGGTTGAGATAAATTATGCCTGAGAGTCTCACCACAAAATTCTTAATAAGTTATCAGTTTCAATGTATGCATGCTACAATAAAATCCTGGTGGTTTACTCTCTCACAGAGCTGACCAGTGAGATGCTTCCTTGAGTATTGATTTCCTCAGCTGACCATGAGCAAATATATTACTCACTAATCCTCTGTTGGTCAAGAGCCTGAGAACAAGTAGCATTATAGGGCAGCTTCATGTCTTCAAAACCTGATGTTTAGAGAACTTTCTAGGATCAGTATAAAACTAGTTAAATCTGGAAAAAAGCCAGCTTTGGCTTTGTAAAAATAGTATCTTTCCAATCCAGTTACTTAATGTTTAGACATCACTGACAGCGTCTTCCTTGTGTTCTTCCCCTTTCCCCAATTTTTCTTTTCCTTTGGCTCTCTACTTTGTTCTTCCTGTCCTTCAGTCCTTCCTTCCTGTCCCACTTTTTGCTTCACTTAATTCACTTTGCTTCATGAAATTCACTTAGTAAACATTTTTGGCTCCCATTTATTAGCAGACCATGTGGAGACCACTGAGAGACAATCTAACATGATGCTAGATACACGGGCTTCCAGTCAGATAAGCCAACTGCCGTTTTTGGTTCAATGTCAACTTGCTGCCTCACTGTGACCAAGTCATTGGATGCCTACATATTTATTTTACTTCTTAACCACACCTTTATTGTGAGCCCTTTATGTGTCCTAAGGTATGCTAGATGTACACACCAAAGTTTTTAAAAATACTCTTTATAGGAAGTCATCAGAGAGGGAGACAAATCATGAGAGTCTTTTTTTTTTTAACTTTATTTAACTTTTTCAGTGTTCCAAGATTCTCTTAACTCTAGGAAACAAGCTGAGGGTTGCTGGAGGGGAAAGGGTGAGGGGATGGGATAACTGGGTGATGGGTATAAAGGAGGGCACTTGATGTGACGAGCACTGGGTGGTATATACAACTGATGAATTACTGAACTCTACATTTAAACTAATTATGTACTCTATGTTGGCTAATTGAATTAAAAAAAATACTCAAAAAAAAGTAATAATAAAAAAAAATACTCCACAGAACCAGCAAACTGCTGCTCACCCTTGGGCTACTGTGATGATCCCACTAACTGACACAGGTGACAATGACGACAACTCACGTGGCATATTGTCGACACCTAATAAATACTATCTTCCTTATATTTTTGTTCAACTTCCTAGATGCCAGATACGTGTATGTGAGACACAGTTTTTGAAAACATTTCATGGGCTAGCCAGAAAAAAGCAGATTTCTTGGGAAAGAAAAACATGTTATATTTCATACATTCTAAATCAGACATTTTCCCATTTTTGAAACCAGAAAGCTTGTCAAAATTGCTGTTAGCCTGGTGGTGGTGGTGGTGATGCTGTGGCTACCGCCACAGTTACATGCAGGACAGAGCTATGGTGGTCCCATAAGAGTCAGAGCTGTGCAGACCATCTCTGCTCCAGGCCGTCTGGTAGGTTAGTAATACTCACAGGTGGAATTTAAAACATCATCAGGGAGATCACGTTATGATTTAGCAGTAAAACCAAAAGCCATTCGAGCATACAAAATAGCACAGAAGTAGAAAAGGGAGACATTATCTTGGTAGTAGTGAAGCAAATAGTCTTCACTGAAGAAATAATTAAGAATCAAATAACCTGCCAACATCAAAGCTTGCGGAAAGGTGTCATCGCTTGGAGGCCAAGGTCACACACAATGGTGAAGTATTCTTAGAAACGCTGCGCTACCTTCATTCACAGTGCCCTGGATGGAAAGACACGGGCATCTTCTGATGCTGATAAAAAAGCAAGGCTTTATGAACAGAAAACAAAACAAAACAAAAAACAAACAAACAGCAACAACAAAAAATCCTGGGTTCAAATATCTCGACTCTGCCTCTTACTAGAGTAAAAGATTTCCTCTTGCTGGAACTCAGTCTGCTCTGTTGAAAAAGGAGCATTAATCACATGTACCCCACGGGCTTGCTGTAAAAATAAATTTAATAGACACTATGAAATGAAATGAGTTTTAGCTGCAAAATATTACCAAAACATAGGCATTTTGCAGAGCCAATTGTTAACTGTCTGGATTTTTTTGTCCTATTTTTTCCCCCTGAAGCTGGCAGCTCCTGGAGGTCAGTGGGTATTCAGCTTTGAGCCTCCCCTCCCCTACCACCCCTGGCATTGTGGGGTGTGACGTGCACCTGCGCTGTTCAGTCACTAATCACAGCGCACCTGGGCCTGATGCTTTCCTGCTGCTGTTATCACTGGTGTTTGTAAAATTTTGATGTTCATGGCATTCCTGAGGGTTTCATCAGCAAGTACTGAAATGGATACAGAGAAGCCCAGTGATTTGTGCAATTTCACATGGAACACTAGAATTGAATGCCCTGATACTCCCCACCTGGACCCAGACTGGCTCAGTCATGAGGGTGCATCTGGGCAGAAACTGAAGTGCATCGGTACCTCCCGCCCTGGGAAGCCACAGTCTGCAAGGAGTGAGGGAGGAAACTGGGTTTGAGCTGACCCTCTGGGCCTGGGCCTGTCCCTTGATGACTGTGGGAGACAATGGTGTTAAGGAGACTGAGGGTTCTATATGGCATAAAGAGACTGTCAGCATAAACATCTCTGAGGCCAAAGGTAAGAGAGAAGGTGCCCAAGAGGTCTGAGGGGCAGGAATGTAAAGACCAGAGGCAGTAGGTAGGAGCTGGAGGGGGACATCACTGACTGCGTGGGAGAGGGAGTGATGGGATGGGTAAGGAGTGGTTAGTAAACCCAAGAAGACACAGGAGAGGGGACCCCTCTGAAGCTATCCATTGTATATTTAGGTGGAAAGAGTAAAAGAAGGGCCAAGTGTTTTGAATCCACAAGAAATATATCTTTAAAATGTTTACTCTACATTTTTTAAATTAAACTGTAAATAAATACAGAAAAAAATATGCAAATCCTAAATATCAGCTTGATGAATTGTCACAAGATCCAAAACGATGATTACTAGCAGTCAGAAGCTCCTTTGGTCCCTTCCCCATCACTATTGTCTCAGAGCAACCATGGTTCTGACTCTTGCATTAGAGATGTAAATTTCTGGCTTAGTTCTGTTGTATTGCCTCTGCATTTAGACAAATAAAAACCAAAGGCATAAGAGCAGATACTGTGCTTCATGTAGGAAGTGAGGACATGATCTCTGTCCTGGAACAGGCAGCCCTTGGAGCACAAGGCAGGCTTGGGTTTGAATTACACACGTGCCTTCTTTTCCTGACTGAGTGATTTGATTTGAGAAGTGTCATTTTTTTTCCTCCCCAAACTCCAGTTTCCTCATTAGTAAAGTAGGAACAAGATGGCAAATCAAGAGCATTGTTGTCAAGCTACGTGAGATAATATCTGACTCTATTCCCACTCAGAGCCTGGTGTTCTGTAAGCATTGGTTGGGGGAAATATGTGTCAATGAAAATGGAAAGAATGGGTGACCTATTTGAACAGCCACAGACACTAGCTTTTGGAACATGATAGAGGATGCTTCCCTAAGTCCCTGGCAGAAAATGGTATGTGATTGGAAGAATTTGGGACAGACAAGGTAGAGCATTCATGCTCTTTCCCAACACTACCTCAGACTTGCTGGGAGATGTCTCATGTGTTATCTTTCTTCCCTGGGTCTCAGTTTCTTCTCCTATAATCGACGGATTCTACAATTAAGATTTTCCCACTACTAACCTAGCTCAAAAACATTGAATCTATTATTAGCTAACTTGGAAAACCCTTAGAATGGAAATATACAGACTGAAATACATTTAGGGAGAGACATCAGGCTGTAGAAAGAATTCAAAATCTTATATAAGGTTGATAATTTTGCACATGTTGAATAAACTATAGTAGACCCATATATACTCACAAGCGCAGTCATGTAGTAGATAGAAGAGTCTTCTGCATGATGATAAGCTTGAACTTCAAATGTTAACCAATAGCCTGGAGACCTATAAAGGATGACTCAGTCTAAGGTTTAACCCGTGCACACTTACAGACTGGAGGCCCCAGGAGGCAGTACATTTCCTGGCTTGAGAACAATTCAGACTGATACATAAGACATTAGGGTTGGTGGGGATGACCCTCCCAGACCTGAGATTTTCAGTTTAAGACCAGAAAGACCTCAAATCAATGACATGGCCACCAAATTATCTATGAATTGTTCAAAAAATCATCTAGAACACATTCAAGACATTTAAATGGTTGCATTAAAATGATTTTCTCATTTAGAACTTGAATTAGCAGTCATAGGCTGAGGTTGTTAGAAGTTATCTACCAAAAAAAATTAGCCTAAAATTAAAAATAAATAACATTATAAAAAGTTCCTTATAATGCATATAAGATCAAGGACACTTTATGGGGACTCAAAAGCCAAATTCTCTCCTCACTCTTGTATCCTGAAATAGACTAACTTATTGTATTAATTGTAACACTATACTCTATAACGGGGCCAAACTACAAAAGAAATAAGATGGATTTAGTAAGTTTTATTATCTTGAAAAGGGAAAAAAAAATAAACACAGTTTTTTGGAAGAGAGGTTTTTTCCCCATGCCAGTAAATTCTAAGATGGATTTATCCCACGAGTCTTCCAGACCTCAACTGAAATCCCAGATCTCCTGACTTCTAGTAAATTGCTCTGTGCACTACACCATCTTGTGGCTTTTCACTCTGCTTTTCACCTCCAAAGATTCCTGACAGCACTCCTTCAGCAGGTCATCACAGAATCTACCCTTTCAGTTAGAGATCCCTTCACTCATGCTCTACAAAAACCCCCACAAATCCCCAAATGTCTACTAGTGTTAGATGCTGTACATTTAAAAATGAATGAGGGGCAGGACCCTGTCTCCAAGTATCCATAACCTCAAGGAAAACAGAAGCAGTGGTGTGCAAGGGTCACATAGAGGCATAAATCAAGGCCAGCCCGAGAGGGGACCCACTGAGGGACCAAGACATACCAAGTGTCCTTCCACTTCCTTTTGTTTAATCATATCTATCAGCCTTTTGAAGTGTGGATCGAAGTCCTGAAGGAAGATATGGTCCATGCAAAGCTTGACAGTGAAGAGGAATGTGTGAGTCTGCTCTCCTTGCCCATAGCCATACCCCTGTCCCCATCAAGCAAGAAGGTTGAGTGTTAAAAGACACTTAAGGCAACCAGGCCAACTGAGTTGGGTTGCTCAGGGGTAACATGGGCAGAGAGATTTTCTCTTAACCAATGCTAAGGGACTGGAGAAAAATGGAGCAAGGCAGGTAAGCCACAGAAGAAGGAACCCCACATTCCCCAACCCTGGTCCTGCTCCCCACATGTCTCCAGAGCCCCAAGGCCACACCTAAAATATGCAGCCAGCACAGAAACAGTATGGTGGGGTGGAGGGGCACCAAAAGGCCCATCAGAATAGGGAAGGACAATGATAGGTCCTCATATACTTTACCCATGGCCTGCCAGCACCATTAAAGGTCCAAGATGAGAGCAAACAAATGGTAAGGGATAAAAGTAGATGTTGTGAATTAATATTTGACTTCGTTTTAAATATAGGATTGAATTCTACCTGACCACATCCTGACAGTACCTTGTTAAATTTGTCATTTACCAACCTGGACTTCAGTTTCCTCATTGTAAAACTAGGAACCATCCTATAAACCTCTGAGGGTTAAAAGAGATCTTAAGTGTGAAAACATTTAGTAAATGGTCAAGCACGCACTGGTATTCTTAATCCTATAAGCATACTTTTACACAGTGGGAGACTTTTAATCTTTATGACTTTAAGTAGTTTTGTGTTCTCTTGTTTTGCCTTCCTTAATTAAAAAATGTATCGATCTTGAAGTTTCTCCCCACCCCCACCCCAGCCCCCTTGGATTTTCTATGTCAAGCCCCATTTTCCAGACCAGAACTAGGGCGGGCAATGGAAAGAGTACGAACTTTGCGCTTCTTGCAAAGTAATGATTTCTAATCCCAGCTCTGCCATTGAAAAGCTGTGTGACCTTGACTGAGCGGCTCAGGCCTTCTGTTTATTGGTCTATAAAATAGAAGTAAAAACACAGCGTTCCCTATTTTAGGGTAAGAACACAGTACATTGATCAATTCTGAAATCTAGAGAAATGTTATTTCTCCAGTTGGAGCCATACCAATGGCAAGTAGCTCTCAGAATAGACCAGAGATTTCTTTTGCCCCAGCTTCTATGAATATCAAGCACAACCCTTTAGTCTTTTGTAAGGGAAGCGAAACGCTGCCTTTTATAAAAGAGCTCCTCGGTGGCAGGCTGCCCAGCTCCCTGTCAGCACTCCCTCTGCTTATGTGTAGCTCCAGACTTGTATTGATACCCGCACGCATATGTTGGCTCAGCTCCTCCTTTGCGGGCGATACATTGCTTCTGCCGAAGCTGCCAGTGCAATATTTTCAAAATAGACATCCATTTCTAGAAGAAAAGAGATCCAAATAAGAATTTTTTTATATATATATTTTACATCGAAAATCATTATAACCCGTGTCTTTCATGTCAGTACACTATCTGTGGCTGTTCGATAATCACTCTAGTCATGACCGCCCAGTGGTGTGGCGGGAAGTGCTTGGGGGTGGGGGACAACCTGCACATTGCTCCTATCTGTACAAAGAATAGGGACCAGGTCGACTCTGGGGCAGGCTTGGAGTTTCTCAATCCTACGATCTGCGTCAATCATACATTGCATTTGTGCCACCACAAATTTCACATGCAGAAGGCTCAGCCCCAGGACCTCAGGATGTGAACTTATTTGGAAATAGGGTTGTTGCAGATGTAATTAATTAAGTTAGGATGAGGTCATACTGGGGAAGAGTGGGCCCTAATCCAATATGACTGTGTCCTTATAAAAAGGGGAAATTCTGACACAGGCACTTACATGGGGAGAGTGCTGTGTAAAGATGAAGACAGATGTCCCCGTGATGCTTCTACAAGATGAGGACCACCAACCGTTGTCAGCAAACCACCAGCAGCTGGGGGAGAAGATGGGAATAGGTCCCTTCTCACAGCTGTGGAAGACACCACCACCACCAACACCTTGACCTTGGACTCCTAGCCTCCAGACCTGTGGAATAATAAATGTCTGCCATCACTTTGTGCCAGCAGCACCAGCAAACTAATATGCTTTGTATGTGTCTGATATTTCTGGGACTTATGGATTATTAGAACTGGGAGTCACCTTTAGAATTTGTAAAGTACAATCGCCTCATGATCCATAAGGAAGTAATATCTAGAAAGATCCTTCCATACCTAGAGGTAGACAGGTTGACTGGAAGCCTGGGTACCTGGTGACCAGGTGTGTGGTGGGTGTTTGTTTCCCTGCACTACACTCTTTACTAAGAGATCAATGGGGGGGAAAGGTAGAAGTTATTCAATATAAAAACGCCATCAAGCTAGAAAGATCCAGAATTTCAAGGTCATCTCCTGCTAAGTTTGCTGAGACACCTACATTCTATCCAAGTCTTGTGACTCTGGTTCAGACCCTTTCAGGACATGTCCCAGGCCCTATGGCTGCCCTTCTTTCAGCCTTGAAAGAGTCTGCTTTGCAGGGAGTTACAGGTTAGTTAGGCCTGGAATGAACCGTACATGGGTATTCATGCAACTTTTCCCAGTCTAGTCTTTGCTCAGACATCACTGTGTATCCCTTTCTACCCTGCCCTACCTCTTTCTAAATAGCATTTATCAAACTCCCTAGTTATTATATTTATTTATGTTTGTTGTCTTCATCTCCCTACCAAAATGTAAGCTCCAGAAAGTCAGAAATCTTTTTCTGATTTGTTCACTGATGCATCCCAAGTTCCCAGCTTAATAGTATCTGCCATAATTGGGCTTCTAACATAGTATTTTGTTGTTGTTGAAAGAATGCATAAATATCTTGAAAATATCTTTATTTGAATACTTCCAATGATACCATGGAATTTATTGCTTTGCTGATTTGGAAGACAGACTCGAAGCAGAGACCTCAGCAACTCAGGGGACCTCTTAACACTGGCAACCGTGGGTGGCGGTCTAGCAGCCTGGGTTGTAGCCCAGAGCTGCAGCTCACTGAAGGAAGAGGCCAAAAGAAGCCTGAAGGAAGCGCTTGTGGAGAAAATTAAGCCTTAGCATTTAGCTGGCAACAACCTCTCTTTTGTTATTTCCAAATATGTTCCACAGTTGTATTTTTTTAAAATATTACATTTAGGCTATGGTGACAAAAATATTAATTAGATAAGCAGGCCTGAGTCTCCTCCAGAGCTCCATAGTCACTAAGGTGGGAATGAGCCACATGTGGTGTTTGAATTTCAATTAAAAGTGAATAAAGGTGAAAATCTACTTCCTCAGTCACTTTAGCCTCGTGGTTATTTCTCAGTTCCCACATGTGGCCCTGGCTGCTGGAGGTGACAGAGTAGACCTAGAAACATTCCCATGATCGTAGGTGGACATGTGCTCTATGTGTTTCTTAATGTCTGAGATTTGGCACCTTGAAATGAAGGCATCACAGTGAACAATGTACATGTTCACTCTTCTCAGATCAAGTGACACATCCGCCAGATCGATTTAGGTGAAGTCACCTCTGCTAGGCTCCACACTCACTTTTTTTCTCCTTAACAATTTAATAGATTTGTGCACGAGAGGCCACGGCTCTCATATGTTTTCACCAGGTTACGGTATCAGGGGTTTAGATCCTGAGACTTTTCCATCCACAGTCAAGAAAAGCATTGTTGGCAAGGGCAAGGAGATACTTACTGTTTCAGTAAGTTCAGGAAAACACATGTAGTTTAGAATGACTGAACTGTGGGGCCCATGGTGGGGGAGTGGAGGATTCTTGTGCTCTCTATGGAGAGAAAGTGACTCAACTTCAAACCCTGGAGTTTGGGAGATTTGGCTGTAACATATTTATATCCTTAATGCCCAGCATAACATACTCTGTCCGTTCACGTTTGTCTGCTGTTGTTCTTGTGGAATGAATGGGTCAGGTAATCAACCAAGTCACACAGCAACCAGCTGACTAATGACAGATGAACAAGAGCCAGCTTCATGGTCAGAATAGGAATGTTATTCTCTAGCAACAAATAGACTCCAAAATTCCAGATGTTTCTGCTATAGAAGCTTGCTTTTAATTTAATTGTATATGTCTAACATAGGTCAGGGTGAAAGTTGATCTTCATGTCATTGCTCAGGGACCTAGGCTGGTGCATGCATTCCCATGTTTTAGCTACAGTACTCCGGACAAGTAGCCTGTAAGGTCACCAAGGTAGAGAAAGGAAGAGAGGCTGGCGCTTAGCTATTTCAGCCTGGGAATGACAGCGGTCAGTTCCACTTGAAGGTCATTGGCAAACATGTGTCCTATGACCCCATTCCCTGCAAAGGAACCTGGGCATGGAAGGAGCACCTCCTGTCTTTGGTGAGCACTCACTGCCTACCCCACAAGGTCATACAGGACCCTGGCAAGAACCTTGAAGTCTACCCATTAGTGGTTTCCAAGCTATTATTTTTAAGCCAGAGAACCCTTTCTTCAAATAAAGTACAATATATAAATAAGGCCAAAATAGAGCTCTTCTGGTGGAAAGGAGGGCACAGAGAGAAGGATCCATAAATCTGCCCATTTCACAAACCCTCATGTACCATCTCTATCCCTCCAGGGAGGCTAGGGCTCCTCAAAGCAGGAAGAGGTATGATCCCATCTTCCCTTTGGAAGATGAATTCAGCATGGTTGTGGAGAGACACAGGGAGAAGTGGGTTAGACAGACGGCATGTGTGTGTGTGTCAAGGTGAGAGGCAGAGGCGGGTTCAGAGGCTCCTAGAGACACTCAAACAAGAGATGGTAAGGGTCTTAACCATGTCTCCATGGAACTCCATGTGCTTTCCCAATTTTTCCCAGCTCAAAATTCTGTATCTATTTCTCATTACACCTTTATGGAGGTTGACATTATTCCAAGTAGCTTTCCAGTACTGACAGGTCTGTGAGAGTCAGCAAACTTTCTACAGAGGGCCCGCCAGGCCATTTGGTCATGATTCCAACCACCAACACTGCTGTTGTTAAGAAAAAGCCAAACTGAGTATCACAGAAGGGGAGGTGGGTGGAGGAAAGGAGTCACTGAGTGATGGAGATTAAGGAGGGCACATGATGTGAGGAGCATTGGGTGTCCTATGCACTAATGAATCATTGAACACTACATCAAAAACAGATGATGTACTATATATTGGCTAATTGAATTTAAATAAATAAATATAAATTTTTTTTTTTAAGAAAAAGAAAGAAAGAACCAAGAGGGACACTGTGCAGAAGAATGGGCATATGTGTTTCAACACAATTTTATTTACGAACATTGAAATGTAAATCTCATATAATTCTCACATTTCATAAAACATTATTCTCTTTTTGATTTATTTTCAATCATTTAAAAATGTGAAAAAGATGATCAACTCACGGTCAATGTAAAACCAGGCTGTGGTCCAGATTGAGCTCCTGAGGCACTGGACGCAGACCCCAGGATTTTTGAATACCAAGTGATTGTGTCCTTGTGGAAAGGGCTTACACTCCCAAGGGGGATTCTCCTTTAATTTTTGAAGTGGCATATACTGTGATGAAACAAAAATGAAGGTGTGTGACCAATGTTCTAAACAATTTTTCCCCAGAATACTCAGAGACCCTGAAAAAAACAGCACTGGAAATCATTGTTGATTCAGTCAGTCACTGCTAGTGTGTTTTAATTTTGTACCACCCCCAAGGCATGTAACAAACCCACACAATTAGAATAAACAAAGCAAAATAAAACAAGGCTGGAAGGCTCTAGTGTTCTCGGATTTCTTCTTGCCTCTGGAATAGAAGCTCAGAAATAAAGATACTCTCCCTCGGGCACCCACCCTCCCACTGTGGAGACCACCAGTTAATTGTAAGAATTCCCAGAATCACTGAACTGAGAAAAAAGTTGGACTTCTTAAGACCAAGAAAACAATTTTGTTCAATTTTTCCTTATCAGGAGTCATCTTATCCCTGAAAGCAACCAAATGAATGAACACACCAACTAAAGCATCACATGACATTATTTGTTCTTAAAGTGATTTTTTCCCAATTTTCAAAGTAAGGCAGGTTTCTTCTAGATAATTTGGGGAAAAAAAATGACCTAATGGTATAATGATGAGGACCAAAGTCACTCCACTTCTCAGAATCCAGAGACAGACTTTGTAAATCAGAGGCCGTTTCTTTCACACAATGGGGATCGTCTGGAACTTATATATTTATGGCCTGATTATTTTTTCCACTCATCATTACACTCTGAACATTTTTCCATGTCATCAAGAAGCCCTTGGATTTGTCATTGTTTCTGTGGTTGCCCATAGAATTTTGCACAGATATATTTTTATTTAGTTTACTGATTTATTGAAAACTACCTTTCATGAGCAAATATGCCATCGGTCAGCAAACATTTCCTGCATGCCTCTTGGATGCTGGGGGATGGCCGAGACACTGGGGGACACAGTCCTTGCCCTCATAGAGGTGGTGTGGGTGCCTTTGTGTGGAGGCCCTGCACTGGGTCCTGTGGTTCTGGTGTGTGCACTCAGATTTCTGCTTTCTGTGAGTTCTCAGTTAGTGAGGGAGCAGGGTGTGTGGTCCAAGGACAATCACACTGCCATGGGACGTGTAAAGGACACTCTGCCCTTCCCGAGAGAGAGGGGCACATCCGTGGCAGGGGCAGGGGTGAGAGGATATGGAGAACGTCTGCCGAACAAAATGACGTTGTTTTGACAGATATTTTGGTTCTAGTCTGAAGCATCTAGACACAGACTATGTTGTGTCCAAGTGATGCCACTCAGCTCAAGAGAGTCTGGCCTGGTTAGTTAGTTAGAGAGGACTTGGCATTTAAGATGAACTTAAGGGACTGCTGGGTAGCTCAGTTGGTTAAGCATTCTACACTTGATTTTGGTTCAGCTCGTGATCTCAGAGTGGTGAGATCGTGCCCCACACCGGCTCTGCATTCAGCACAGACTCTGCTTGGGATTCTCTTCCTCCCTTGCCTTCTGCCTCAACTCCCCTTCTCTATCTCTCTAAAAATAAAGAAAGGAAGAAAGGAAAAAAGAAAGAAAAACAAAGAAACAAAGGAAAGAAAGGAAAAAAGAAAGAAAGAAAAGAAAAGAAATAAAGAAAGGAAGGAAGGAAGGAAGGAAGGAAGGAAGGAAGGAAGGAAGGAAGAAAGAAAGAAAGAAAGAAAGAGGTGAATGTAAACTCACCAAAGCAGGAAAGACACAAGTTATTTTTCTAGATGACTCAGGGAGCAGCATCGTCAAGAGGATGTATTTTTGGACCAGGACTCAGTTCTTTAAATCCTGGCCTCAGCCTCGAGGGGGCTAATGGTATCCATCTGCCTTGTGCTGCAGTAAATATTCATTGTGGCCACTCATCTCAGCAAACCAGAAACCCCCCCAGGGAAGGTGCTGGTTCTGCCTGGCATAGAAGAGCTTCCATCTAATGGAGTTGAAAAATCAGCCTTATCTTGCTCATCCAGAGCCCCGTCTATGAAATGGGGATAGAATGTCTGCTTTATTTTCCTAAAGTGGTGAGGCAATCATACATAAGAAACATTGTAAAAAGAAATCTAAATTGTTAAAATAACCCATTTTAAGGTAAGCTTCACGTTGTTTCTGAAGAATGTTCTAAAATTTCCAAGACGTTTTTATATGGGATGATTTTTATTATTTTTAACCATGTCTCTTCTATAGAATGTGACTGTCCTATCTGCTGAAACACCTTCAGGGAAAAGGGTCTAAATCCAAACCCCAGACTTCCCTCCCTTGGACACCTTATTTATGACCTGTACAGCACAATTTCTTCTTTTGCAAGACTCTTCCTCCTAGTGCTGCTTTGGGGAGTTAAAGGGATACCAGGAGATGATAGAAGTAGGGCACCTTGCCTTGCAGCTAGCACAGATTAAACACTGAAGAGTTACTTAATTATTATTGTTGCTGTTGTCACACTACATCACTTCTTAATGCAACCTGGGTGTTCACTAACAGAGCATCCTGGTTTCATACTGTGCTGATCACCAGCCCAGGAGATGTCCTTACCCACATGACTATTAATTGATGTCTCTTCCATCTGTATTTTGCCAGCTAAGGTTTTTCATCTAAAAGCAGTTTCAAAGCACTTGTTTTGAAATATGTGAATCTGTTGCAGTGTGAATGATCCGTCAGGGGAAAATCTTAGCATAATGTGATTATGTACTTGTATATGCATTATTTCATGTGCAGAAACTGCACACAACTGACCTGAGCTCCATAGGAACATGCAAAGTGCACATACCTCATGCATCTGTCAGCTACTGCAGACAGCAGTATGTCTTATGACCACACCCCCCCCTTGTCTGGTGCTAGAACTTTCTCTGATTTCAGATCCCCCATTCTCTACTTCATAAGAGCTTACAAGCTGCCGCCTTCCAGCCAGCAAACCCCAGGTCTTTCCCCAGGAAAAGTGCCATCTTTATTGTGGTAGGTATGCATGTCTCCACTATCTAACCTGAGTGCAATTCTGTTGCCATTTTTTAAAGATTTATTTGTTTGAGAGAAAGAATATGCAGAGGGAGAGGGAGAGACAGACTCTAATGCAGACACTGCACCGCGTGCAAAGACATGGGACTTGATCTCACAATTCTGAGATTGTAACGTGAGCCAAAAATGAAGAGTCGGATGCTTACCCCACTGAGCCACCCGGGTGGCCCTCTGCTGTCATTTTTATTAAGTACCTGACTTTGTGAATGTGTGTCACTGAAGTTTTTGGGTGTTGTAACTGCACTTTTTGCCCCGGTCCTGTGGTTTTTAATTACGTATCTCTGCCAGGACTGTCATTTATAGGAACACGCGTATCATGATATAGCAGAGTTCACTGTATGAGACTTCATGTTCTCTGTAACTTTTATCTTGCTGGAATTGTCTGCTGCGATCACCTTCGATATTTTTTGAATAAAGTTTGATCAGGTATTCTAAGCAAGTGTTTTATTCTGATTTCACAGGTGGCTTACCTGGGGCTTAGTGGGAGTGAAGCCCAGCTTAGCTTTTCATAAGTGAGTGGTGAAATGAGAATTAGAATTGCCTTGTGTCTGTTGTTCCAGGGGAAGCAGCATGTTGCTGTGTAAACAGGGTGGTCACTGGAGTGGAGCGCAGCTAGACTAGAAATCCCGCTCAACCAAATCATTCCACATGAGTGCCTTCAGTAAACTCCTCAGATCTTTAGACCTCATTCCCCTCATGCAGAAACATCAGGGAAACCAACACTCACTTCTCAAAGTCACTCTGGAAATTAAGCCACAAAATACATCAGAAATGCCACTCTTGTGTCTCAGAAGGGCAGGCACATTTGTTCTCTTCTCTTTCCTTTGTATGATAATGGCCAATAAATGGTATCAAGCACATGCTTTTTTCCAGGGACGGTTCTAAGCACTTGTCATGTACTAAATAATTTGATCTTTAGAACAACCTAATGCGGAGGATTCCTTTATTATTGTTATTTTATAGATGAGTAAACTGGACAGAGAAAGGTTAGGTGCTTTGCCTAAGATCAGACAGCAGTGTTCTCAATACTCTAGTATTAACTCTCAGCTCCAAACCATCCTACTCTGCTTTGTACTGGGACCTGGGGTCTACAAAGCACTTATCTCTTTTGCCACCTGGATACCCACGAGTGTCCCCGAGGCTGAAGGGACTTGCTCCTTCCTATTTGTTTCTTGCATCACTCCCTGCCCACTGTTATTTCCCCATAAAAACTTGCTCCCTCTGGAAGAAGCAATTCCTTCCTGCTGCAGCAACTGGTTCTTCCTCATAGTTTTTCTTATAGGACAAGCTCTATTGTGGATTCCCTAAGGACCCCAGCCAGCCCTCTTCTCAGAGGTCTATGGTTTAGTACCAAGGGTCCCTGTGCTATGGTTCAACAACTTAGTTATCTAAAACTCTTCATGTCTTTAACCCTAGGGGCTGTTGAGGCATCCTGAATTTGCTACATTTTTGACACCTTAGAGTCCACTTCTTACCTTTTCAATGAGCTAGGTGACAACTTTTACTGCTTTAAGAATCATTTTTATTAAATTCTTTCTGTCAGTCAAAGTGACTTATGTGCTCTGCCTTCTGGCTGTAACCTGACCAATGCATCTACTAAGGGGGGAAGACAGAACTTTAAACCACCCAGATGTGTGTGGGGGCCAGCCATTTTGCTCTACTTCCTCTCAAATATTATATAATTATGGATTCTTACACAGGGGCCATTGTCTTACACATAAACCCAGTTATGGCAAAGCTGAAAATATTATACCATTGGTTCCAATATTCTAGAGTCAGAAGAAGATAATTACTTCAATTGACCTTCCACAGGGCCTGATATTTGGGAACCAGTGAGAACAGCTGTTAGTTTCCTCTTGTGATCCACTGGCCATCAAAAAAAGAAGAAGAAGAAAGAGCCCAGGAAGTTCAGTAGACAGTAAATGGCCAAGATTGACCAACTGGAATGTTTTTTTCTGGAAACTGCACTTCCACATGGAGAAAGAGATATGGCATTGTCCTCGGGAGCTGCTAGTCAACAGCCTTCTAGAATGTCTGAACTAAATGGGATCTCAGGAAGCATGTGTTCCTACACTCCATTTTACAGGTGGGTAAACTGAGACCCAGAGAGGAGAAAGTCCAGACCCATATCGCACAGTGAACTAGTGAACTAGTGTTGGAGGCTAGACTAGAGTATAATCTCCTGATACCCAATCTTTCCATGAAAACAGTGGGTTTGTGAGTTTACTGAGTAAGTTTTGGGCTTAGCTCTTCTTCTAGAGATTATAGTCATGTCTCTGGAATATGATCTCTCTGGACCGGGGGTTCCTTGCTTCCCCTTGACTCCTATCCCTGGAAGCCTGGGGAGATGGGAGAATGAAGGTCTCTTCTCCACTCTCATTCTGTTTGACCTTATTTCCACTGCTTCCTTCTCCGCCTCTCCTCCCTCAGGGCAGCAGTGAGGGTGAAGTAAGTGAGGTGGGACAGGAAAATGAAGGGCCAGACCCTTGTCTTTATTTAGCATTTTGATATTTTATTTATCATGGATATTTTACATTGATTTTATTTTTTTTTAAATAATGAATTAAAATACTATTTATCAGAATTACTGAGATTTTTGGTGTCTCCTTAGAGTTTGTGTTTAAGGCCAGTGCCCTAGGCTTATCACACTCTTGTCCCATTCCTGATCTCTCTCCCCATCCTCCTTGTGGCACCCCCCAGAAAGGTCAGTTTGGGAGACTTTGTAATCATTTTCTAACGCAAGGTATTTTGAAATACTAAATGGTTTCCTACAGATAACTCAAATGGTGAGTAGCACAAACAATAACCACCCAGGCATCATTTGATAGAGATAAAAAAAAAAAAAAGGATGAATCCCCAACTTTGATGGAAAGGATGCTGTGGTGGTAGAATGGCACGGGCTTTGAAGTCAGAGGAACTGAGGGTTGAATCCTGATAACACACTTAGCAGCTGCATGGTCTCCACGGCTTAACACGACTGACGGCCTATAATCTGAGGGCACTGAATATACAGATCCGACCAAGGTTCATCCCCTGCTCTTAAGGCAACCACAATCTAGATCAAGGAAGTTCTTTATTTCTCTGGGCTTTCTTCTCTACGACTGAAAATGGCAATAATATTATTTGGCTGAGAAGATTAAATGCAATTCTTACATGAAACTGCCTAGGACAGTGGGACAGTGTGGTTGCCCAGTTAAAAGTCACCAGCACAAGAGCAAGTTCATCATGAGAGCATCATTCACCAGAGTCCCCATCCCTGTGCACAGCTACTCTTTGGCAAGTTAGACTCTTTTGCGTATAGCAACTCAAACTAATTTGGGAAGACTGAGAAGAAAATAATCATTAGGAACTTTCTGACAGAGTGCCTCAGGATTTAAGGAAAATATTGAGGAGGACATATTCCTTTCAGCCATGCTCAACGCATTTGGGTTTTCTTCTATCAGCTTTTGTCCTAACACCCTGGCACTCTGAATGTGTATTCTGACAGTAGAATCCTTGTCCTTACCTTCTTCCCTCTACCTCTGAGCTCAGTCAGCCTCCTTTAGTTCTATAATGGAGTCCTGTGAGCCTCTTCACAAGGAGATCAACAATTCTCTGAGGGCTCTTCCACACACTGCTGGTGTTAACAACTGCAGCCTTTATCTGAAGGCATTATGGGAACAACATCTGCCAACACAAGGCTCTGGGAAGAATGCTAAGATGACCCCCAGTGAGTCTGCCCTTGCGTATTCTCCTGCTCATGAATGCAGGTGAAACCTCTGACTTATGTCTAGTCAATAAACTATGACAAAGGTGGTGGGATAGTCTTTCCTGTGATTATTATAACATATTATATTATATTATATTTATTATAGACTCAACCATAGCAGACTGCAATGAGAGGTTCTTCTGCTGACCTGGAGGAAGGAAGCCATCACATATAAGACAACCTGTAAGAGGACCATGTGGCGTAGAGTTCTGGATGGTCTCTAGGTGTTGAGAATGACCCCAACTGACGGCTACCAAGAAAGCAAGAACTTCAGTCCTATAACTGCAAGGAACTGAATTCTGTCAATTACATGAAAAACATTAAAAGTTTTAGAGAGGAATGCAGGTCAGAAAACACATTGATTTCTGCCTTATGAGACCATGAGCAGAGGAAAATTTTGCCCAGACTTACCCCTCAGAAACTTTGAGATACCAAGTTCATGTTTTAAGCCACTAAGTTTGTGGTAATTTGTCACACAGCAACAGGAGACTATTACACACAAGGTGTCTATCTAAGAGGGATGACGTAAAGAGAGTTAATTCATAATCTTTGCGTTTTCTAGTGGTCCTTCCTCTCCACATAAAGGCAATATATCAGATCTGGTTTTAGAACTCCATTTATTTCTAAGCCCAAGGTTTCATGTATAATTGAATCTTCTCACATTACCTGCTCTTCATTTCATTCAGTGGTATTGATTGCTTCAGATCAGTTTTGTCAAGAGACAAGGAGGGCATTTCTTCAAGTGTTTATGTAGCAGTTTTGATCAAGAGGATAAGCATAGAGTTCAACAGGGTCCAGAAAATTGATGGACTTTGAGGGAGCTGATTGATGTAGAACTTTGGTCGGGACCCCTGTGGAGTGAACTACAGTAAACTTTCATCTGCAACTTTTGCAATCAGAGGCAAGGCTAATCAGTGCATTCTCAAGACACATCATAAATAAATAATAGTTGTTTAGCTGAACAAACCATTCATGTATTTATCAATGGTACCCAGAAACCCTGAAGGGAGGTACCAGGGAAAGTACACGGATCCTTGCCTCCCACCATACACACACCTTGCACACACATTCTCTATCTTATCCCACGTAACAGCACAACAGGGCCACCCTGATTGGAGATTGGATTTTAGTTTCTTTTTATATCATAACAAACCACCCCAAAAAATCCATGGTTTAAGCAACAGCGATTATCTTTCCTTATGATGTTGTAGGTTGATTAGGCAGCTCTTTTGCTTCCCACAGTCTCTACTATGTTTCTTAGTGGTTTTGCATTCAGTTGGTTACTAGGCTGGCCTAGGAGGTCCAAAAAGGCATCCTTCATATGTCTGAGGCTTTGGAGCTCACTGTCAGATAAGGCATCTGAGTTCTCCTCTGTGTGGTCCTACTGCCCATGCAGTGCCTCATCCTTAAAGGTCTCTCTCTCTCTCTTTCACTCTTTATGGCCTTTCTCTCCAGCAGGATAGCTTGGACATTCTTTGCATAGCAGCCAGATGGCAAGAAAGCAAAAAAGGAAACCTTCCATGCCTTTTCAGGGCAAAGCCTGGAAGTCCACAGGGACATTTCCACAACCTTTATATTGGTTAAAACAGTCATCAGGCAATCCAGATTCATGATAAGGGGAAATAGCCTCCATTTTTGAGAGGAGGAACAAGATGTGTATCCTGGGAAGAGGAGGAATTGTTGGTGACCATCTTTGGTGACCATCCAAGGTATGAGTCTGTATGTGTATCCATGAGATAATGCTTAGAATTTACCTTTGTTTTCAGGTTTTCTATTGATAATGAACTATTATGTTGAAATCGTTCAATAATTTAAAGTTTTTTTTTCACAAGTTAAATAAATAATTTCAAACTCTTTCATTTATTTAGTCAGCCACACACACACACAAAAAAAAGTCATTTCTTTGAGAAACAGAAGAAGCATTATGGTAGTAGAGCAATAAATTACTACCAGTAGGGGGAGGGGACACTAAGATGTGCCCTCTGTGTACTCCCCACAGAACCCTACTGATGGGTCTTGAGGGTGGTTTTCAGACTTCGAAGTCATGAGTTCCAGAGTATGCCTTTATCTCCTTAATTTTCCTCTAACATTCCATTTTCCCTCTTTTACCTGTACTGTTATGGTCAAGAAATAGATCCATGTCCTTGACTGAGAAAAACTCAAAATCCGGACAGATAGGTTTTCTTCTACACAGCGGCTGAAGTTAAGTATTATTATATAGAAACATCCTACTGTATTCATTCACTTATCAGTATATTCATCTGTCAGATTAGGAAAGAGACATGTAAAACTATGGCCCACCTAATATCACCCATCTAATATCACCCATGAGCGATGGTGTCTCCATCCTGAGCCTCTCGCCTTCAAGACCACTTAGTGGACCTTGAGACACTCTTAAGTGCACAGAGTTGGGATGGAGATAGTGAGTGAGACAAGCACGCATCTGAATTCAAGTCCCATGATTGAAATTCATCTTTTCTTAACACAACTGCGTAGCTTTAAAAAACTTTATCTTTTAGTATAAGGGCAGTAATTCCTACTTTACAACTTAGTTGTAAATATGATTTTATTTTATTTTTAAGATTTATTTATTTATTTTAGAGAGAGAGTGTGTGTGCATGCATGAGTGCATGCTAGCAGGAGAATGGGCGCATGGAAAGACACCCAAACAAGCTCTGTGCTTAGTGTGGAGGTTGACACTAGGCATGATCTCACAACCCTGAGATCATGACCTGAGCCACAATCAAGAGCCAGGTACTTAACCGACTGAGCTACCCAAGCACCCATTAGTTGTAAATTTTAAACCAAATAACATATGTAGACAGCTAGGAATTGATGATAAAACCATCATTTACACCTGTCTGGTGAGCATAATAAGACCTACAACTTTATGTCCTGGGGTAGTCCTCCTCAGGAGAGACAAGTTAGATTAGCCTAAGTGCTAGATATTTCCAGTAAAAGTAACTGCTTTTTACTATATGCACAGTTTTCTCCTGGAATTTCTCACTCTTCAAAGAAGAAAGCTTGTGTTTGATGCCGTTAACATGAGGTTACTCTGAGAAGGAGAATTCTCTCATCTATAAGCCCTTATCGACATTAGTCCAACGTTTTAGAGCACACTACAAGCACTTCCTTCCTATCTCTCATTTAAACTTGAACAGTGATAATATAAGACAAACCCCCCAAAGTATGTGAGACATTATTTCTATTGTACAGATGAGGAAACTGAAACCCACCAAGGCTTGATGCCCTTCCCATACCAGTTTTACCTATCAGTTAACACCAAACCCAAGTGTCAAAACCAGCTCTTCTGATGCCAAGACCCATGGATCCTGGTTTCTTTTTTGAAGGCTTAAAGAAATGCAATAGTATGATAGAGGAAGAAACCAGAGCATTCTTGAGCAGCTGTTGTGTGCCAGGAACTTTTCTATAAGCTTCCTAGGTAACATTTTAAGTGTAATCCAGATACAGTGAGAAATAGGCATTATTAGTCTGATTTGATGGAAGAGGAAGCTGAAGGCTGAGAGGTAATAGGCCAGATGATAAAACTCAACACCGGCAGATTTTAGAACTGGATCCAGAGATGTTAAGCTGACAAACCATGTTGTTTTCATCACCCCTTATGATCCACATGAGAGAGGGGGAAAGAAGGGGCTATGAGTCAAAGAATCCTCAAATGGCTCATTTTTCTTCTGGTTTATCCTCAAACTTCAAGTGTGGTTGTTCAATATTGAGTGGCATGGCCTGTCCTGTCTACCACTTTTGAGTTTGCCAGAGACTGTTAGTGAGACATGCATACTGGAGCGCACATACCTCGGAAGAAGTCATATTTTTAACTTGATCTTCTACCTCTGGGGAACGGTCTTCTGCAGCAGCATGACATCATCATGTTTGATTACTGACCTTGCTCACTTCTTTATGCATTGGCACCACTGGTTCCCTTAGTATTAATGGGCTTAATCTTAAAAGAATCCTGCTGGACATTTCCCCAGTCTTTTCTATTATTGACTCACTGAAATCCTCTATGAAAATATATATACTGTGCCCGGGGAAACCATGCACACTCTTGGAAATTCTTCAGGTAATTCGGAGCTCACCTAGTCTGGAAGAAAATGGCCTTCACATAAAGTTAGAGAGGAGAAGTTAATCTCTTCTTAAGGGCTCCATCCCCTAAGATCAGCCCCTTCCCCACTGCACTGCAAGAAGTTGTATGATTGGCCTTGTGGGAGTGACTCTGAGATGGTTGGGGTAGAGCAAGAGAGGTGGTATAACATTCAATTAATATGTTAGTCTGCTCATGCTGCCATAGCAGAACACCACAGACTGGATGGCTTAAACAAGAGGCATCTTCCAGTTCTGACAGCTAGAAATCATGATCAAGGTTCCTGCAAATTTGATTTTTGGTGAGAGTTCTCTTTCTGACTTGCAAGTGGCTACCTTCTCACTGTGTCCTGACATGGTCTTTTCTCAGTGTCCATTTAGAGGGAGCTCTGTTAACTCTTCCTCTTCATATATACCAATCCAGTAAGATTAGGTCTCTACCCTTATGACCTCGTTTAACTTTAATTACCTCCCTGAAGACCCTGTCTCCAAATTTAATCATGCTGATGGCCAAGACTTCAACATATGACTTTGGGAGCATACGTATCAGTCCATACAATAAATAATAACTAATATTATATATGGGAGCACTGATTATATGACAGCATATTATGAATTTTTACATTATTTATTCAATACTCATATTCAATATTCATAAATACTCTTTCTTTTATATGTATAAATGAGTATGAGTTTAGAGCCTCATTTTAAAGATAAGGAAAGGCACCTGGGTGGCTCAGTGGCTTAAAGCCTCTGCCTTCAGCTCAGGTCATGATCCCAGGGTCCTGGGATCGAGCCCCGCATCGGGCTCTCTGTTCAGCAGGGAGCCTGCTTCCTCCTCTCTCTGTCTGCCTGCCTCTCTGCCTACCAAATAAATAAATTAAATATAAGGAAAATGAAAAATAGGTTCAAAACTCACACTGGTAATAAAAAAGTGACAGATTCAGACCTTCAACTCAAATGTGCTTGTCTCCAAAAACACTCCATGTCATAGTTGTAATCTCTCTCTCTCACTTCTTCCTACCTTACAGCAGCCACAGTTGTTTCCAATGTAATATCCATTTCATAACAGGGCTAACTCAGAACTGTCCACGTCATCCTGCTTCTCAGATATTTTGCCATCTAAGGAAGCCACGGCTACTTGCTTTACCATCCTACCCATCCATCCTCATCCTTCCTGTTTGAACTCGTTTGGATACTGACAACAAGAGCTGGCACAAAGTAGAGTGGTACTGAAAACTGTGAAATAAGTTTAAAGGAAGAGAGGTTTCCCCCATGTGCTTAAAAAAAGAGAGGGCTAATTTCTGCATAAATTAAGGAATTCACCTTCTATGACTGTGCACCTAAGTGTCTATGTGGGGGAAGTGCGGGATGTAGCAAGAAAGGAAGACTGAGAGAGAGACATTGAAACCCAGCCAGGGCTTCCTAAAGTGATGCAAACTGCTGAATAAGGGCATTCATTTTTCTCTCTGCACTTTAAACAAACGGTAATTGTTGGTTTAGCTAACAAGTTGTGCTTAATTACAGGCCATTAGGCACCATTAATAAAGGAAACCAATTCTACAAGAATCTAAATTTCACTTCTTACATTACATTCTTTAGAAAGAAGTCCTATTCAAAAAAAGATCCAAGTCTCGGCCTCCAATCCCGTGATAGGCTGAGGTCCCCATCCTCCCACAGCTTAGCTCAGCTGTCACCTTCTCCGTGCATCCTTCCCTCCTCTAGTCTCCACATCACCCACCAGCCCCCACCACCCCCACCCCCACCCCGCCTCCAGCAGCTGCCTTGAGGGACTGAAACAATCCTTCCTGCCTTGGGTGTTCAACCTGCACCCAAATGGTCTACATGCAGAAGAATGATGCTTTGAAAAAAAATCCTACTTTCTAGGGAAGAAAAATATTACTACTTTTTCAGTTTTTGAATCTCTTATTAATGAATATACATCCTTCTATTTACACCAACTATTTGATTTAATCATTTCAAAAATCCACGAATTTCCCACATTATTGCCTTTTGTGCTACGCCTCCACACAACGCAATCCCTATCTCCATCCCCCCAACAATTAGGAGAAGAAAGAAAAGAAGCTTGTTCATTCACCCAGCTTCTCCTGCCCAGGGCATTAGCATTGGAGGTTTGATTCCTTTGGGGGAATGGAAGGTCTCATTCTCAGTGGAAGGATATCTGTGCATCTGTTCTTAAGAGGTTTCTCCGTGCTCAGGAGTTACTGACTGTCCTCTCAGGTCAGTCCAGTCACAAGTAAAAATCTCTCAGGCTGACCAAACACCAGATCAGTTCTCCAACTGCTGTAGTGTGCATGGCCCATGTAACATTCTGGTATAGATACTGAAAATCTCTCAGCATCATGACAAGCTTAAAGCACATCAGTCTCTTATGCTTCAAGCACAGTGACCCTTCTAACTCTCAAACTCACTGTGTTCCTTAGTCCTGCCTGGCTCTGCATTGCCCTGGGAGCAAGTTGAACATGCCCCAAAGGGTTTCTCATGACTTGGATTTTTCCACCTCAGCACACTCCATTCTGGACCCCAGATTTCACCATGTAGGGAGGTGATAACACTGTGTCAGGCAATCCACTGAGCTTCTGGCTAGAGACAAAATTTCTGCCTTATATGGGACTCTGTTTCCCTCCCTCACTTTTCCATAGATATATGTCAGTTTAGCAGTGGAAGTTTATATACCATTACAGGGTATAAAACAAGCACAGAACATCAAAGAAATCTTTTAATAAATGGAGACGTCCCACAGAGAAGAAGAGTAAACTAAATGGGAGAGTTTGGGAATTCGGGATACTTCATACAATGATGTCAAGGTTGTCTTGGCTCTTCCGACCTCACCTTTCTTGTTCACAAACATGCCAGCTTTGAAGACAAGTAGGAGAAATGACACCTGTTCTAATCACTTGTATGGAAGTGAAGCCTCTCAGATCTACAGAACTGCTTTATGTTAAAAGGAAATTAGTCTTAATAGGTTAAGGGGTATGTGGTGCTTGACCACTGTTACAATGGACAAAAGTCTTTTTTAGTTTTATAGGTATCTCAGTTACTTCATATGTCCATGATAAATACTAATTAAATGAATTAATATATATTATCAGACACCTTGAATAAAATCCTTAATATTTCTAACTGTAATAATAAAAATTTTGTCCCCATGTTTAAAGATCACTTTATAGAATATGTCATCTAATGTCCACAACACCATACGATTACTCATCCTTCTCACCATCAGCACCGGACATGGAAATCATACACCAGACACCTCTTCACTTGGTGCTCACCACAGCCTCTGAGGGACATGCTAACACTGTCTGGACCAACAGGTGAAGAAATGGCTTTAGAGAGATGAAGTAAAACACCCAAGGTCACAGAGCTGCTGAGTTGGTGCTTTAACTCTTGCCGCTTATGGCGGAGGCTATGTTCTGAGTGCACTGGGGAATTCTCAGCCTCGAAGGTAATTAAACGACTTACTCAAGGTCAAGAATTTCTGATAGGACCCTGTGTCCATTCAGAACATTCCAGTTCCGGGTGTCTCCAGTATGTCACAGCAACACAGTAGAAACCTGTACATGTCCACTTGAATAGCTTTCTCATACCTGAGCCCTAACTGACATCATCTCTTCCCCTGTAAGTTCCAGTTAACATTGACCTAAACAGGCAAAAGAAAGATCCAAATTGTCCTACTAACAATAGTTTTGGGCTGGATGGGCGATTGTATCACAGTTCCCTTTGATGCAATGGAAATGGGCTCTGGTTCAATTTCTCTGATAGGACACATGTCTTTGAAGCTCCTTTGTGCTGAATTTAATGAGCCTGATTGTCATCTTCCAGAAGAGAGTGCAGGTGAGCCTCTGCAGTCAGGGCGGATGGAGTCACTCATCGATCGCGTCGTCACACTCATCAAACGGCCAGGAGAACCAGGGCAGGATGTGAAATCAATCTGACCATCTATTTATAGATGAAGCAGTGCCTTTGTCATGGTGATCAGACCAGCTACATGCACTAGGCAACATCTGCACTGAATGACTTACACAAATTAAAAATCATGTCCTAATAGCACAGAAAAGGAAATTCTCTGTTTTATTTGATAATATTGTATAAATGTGGACTTTTCTTTCTCCTATTCTTTTCACCTTTAAAATCCTATTTCTGTCTCTCTCCTTCTCTCTCCGTTCTCTGCACCCTTTCTCTCAACATTCTTCCCTCTCTTTCATTCAATAATAATCTGTTTAAGTTCCATTATGTGTCAGGCATTGTACAAAGTGCCATGAAAAATTTAGAGATAATACTTCTTGACCCCAGCTTCAAGCCATTTCCAATACCACTGTGGGAGGAAGAACACTCATAACTCAAAATCTAACACCCATTTTCTAACTGTTTCCAGCGTTCAAGTGTTTTTTTTTTTTCTATGACCCTGTAATAGTCATTTGCTGTTTCTATTCTCCAACTCCCTCCCCTGTAAGATAAAGTAACCATGTCTATACCGCATATATTTTTGGGTGGCTTACATAAAAAGGAATAAGCTTGATGATGACAAAACACCTAGTTGGGTAACAGCAAACAGCATAAACTGTCTGAATCTCAATCTGCGTAAAATGAGTATAGGAGTAGCATACATTTCATAAGATTAATGTGGTGACTAAATGAGATTATATACATGAAATGCTTAGTGCAGGCAGGAGCTGGCTTAAGACCTAGTTCCATGAGAACTTGATAAGATTTGGTTAGTAATGTAAGACATGGGAATATATGTTATGAATGATAAGGTGCTACTTTCTTCCTTCCCACCTCTCCCCCAACTCCTTTTTTTCTTTTTTCTATTTTGGAGTCTTGTGTTATAGTTCATCTCCTAAAAGGCTGCAATTCTGCTTCTACCTAGGATGAAGGAAGCTGCAAAGAATGTACCTTTGACAATGTAGCTGGTTTGATCACTTAAATCATTTTTCTTGAGCCTATTGGAGAGTGGATGTAGCGAGGCAGCCATGTAACCTGAATTCTAAACATGGGTTAATCCTTCCCAAGGGGGAACTCAATTTCTCCCACCTGTAGCAGAACACAAGGGTTATAAATGGCTGCCATATAGGTGAGTACAAAGAAAAGCGTTAGAATTTGACAAATTATTAAAGGCCAAGTGTGTTTCAATGTGTAGTTTCAAGATAACCAACTGCCAGACCCAGACGCAAGGGAAATTTGTACTCACATCCTACTTCTTGCTCAGGCCCTGACCAGGTGTTCCCTAGAAAAACTGGGTGCAGTGTAAATGGGAGGGAGCCCCTCAATTGTGAGACATGAGGGGGCAACTGATAGTTATGAAGTACCACTCAGGAAACACCACCAACTTCCTTACACTGGAATGCCATAAGCCACTAGGGGGAAGGGAGAGAAGTTCATCATGCCTGGGGTATATGCAATGACCTGTTACAGCTGGAGAAGGATAGAAGAAAGAAAAAAACAAACAAACAAACAAACAAACAAAAAAGCCATTCCCTGGGAGAAGAAGTGAATCATTTTGAGCCCAGAATCCAATATTAATATGATACAGAAATAGATGTGGGGGAGAGGGGCAGAAATACTGAGAAAGCTTCAGCCAAATGGTCTAAAACTTTGATGTTGACCTTTTAATCCCCAGATTTAGGAGAAAATAGATTTCTCTTCTTTAAGCCACTGTCTTGCAGCTCAAGACAAAACTAAACTAAAATACATACTTCAGTCAGTGTCAGTAAATGCATCCTAAGATAATAACCACATCTCATTTCCAGATTTTCCTTGAGAATTTTAATTTAAATGTTGTACATTGTAAGTAGGGACATACCTGTAAGACTCAGTACATATCGCCTTACTGACTTGTACTAAGTTTTTACTAAATTATACACCTAACAGATACTATATGAGAATGTTCTCTCATTATACAGGATACTCCTTACTCCATCCTCTCCTTCTTCCCACCTTCTTCCCTCTCTCCCTCCCTCCCTTTCTTTCCTACCTTGATGAATTTTTTTAAAACTATATTATATAATTTATGTCTTATGACCTTTCCTCCTCAATCCATTGTCTTAGTCTCCTCGTGTTGCCATTAAAAAAAAAAAAAAAAAAAAAAAAACACAGACTAGGTGGCTTAAACAACACACATTTATTTCTCACGGTTCTGAAGGATGGGAAATCCAAGATCAGAAAGCCAGCTGATTCACTTTTGGAGGTAGGCTCTCTTCTGGGCTTACAGATGACTGCTTTCTCTTCTTCACCTCACACAGTGGAAAGGATGAAATCTCTTCCTCTTTTTTATAAGGACACTAATGCCATCATGAAGGCCCCATCTTCGTGACCTCATCTAAACCTAATCATCTCCCAAGTAAATATTTGGAAATCACTTAAAAGGCAGCTTGGCCATCTGGGAAGTCTTGTGTAAGTGCTTAGTAACACTTACCTACCTACCTACTTTACATACATATCTTAAGGTAAAGCTAAGTCTGACTATCCATTAGAAGACAACTTTGCAGGCATGTAATCGATACCCTGGTTTTAAGGCACAGGTGCACCCACATTTTCTTGAATTGCAAAGACAGTTTCAGCTCACTGCATCATGGCATTTCATCAACAAAATCAAAATGCATTATTTGAGCTGCCTGTGAATTAAAAATAGCTCTATTCCTGATAAGGAGATTGTTTTTCCTCTCGCTGTCTGTTGAGAACTATTCTTGCCTTCAGAGTTCAGTCTGGGAGCTTCCAGAATGTAAAAAGAAGTCAGGGAAGAAGGACTTCAGGAAAAGCTAAGCTTGTTATGACATGAATAATGCACAATAGAAAGGAGTCTTCAGGCACTTAGTACCCACAGCCTTGGCATTGCAGCTCTGCCATTTGTCTATATATAACTGACAGGTCCAAAGACTAAGGGATTATTTTTAATGTTGCAAGTGATAAAAGCAAGGCTCTGAAGGATTCAAAGGAGAGAAAAAGCCTTATGGAATGTCAGAAGAAAGAGCTGAATAATAGATAAAAAGTGATAAAAAGTGATAAAAAGAGTGAATAATTTAAGACTTTTTGGGGCTGAACATGATCTTTGGAGGTTTATTGTGTCTCCCCAGGCCCTTGTTTTGAAATCTAGTTTTTCCATTAAGTTCAGACATTGCTTCCATCCGGCCCAATCTACACCAACATCAGGAGACTGGGGTCTCCCTCCCTATCTCTAGATCAGAACAATGTAATGTGAGGACTGGCTGCGTGTGAAGTACTTGTGGGAAATCTTTTTATTTTGGTTGCTTTCATTGATGACCAAAGAGTAACCTATGTTAAGAGAATGTACAAGTGTTTTCAAAGTTCTGTTCACTTTAACTTTCCAGGAGTCTCATGTATAGTTATCTCTACGTGGACCTTCTTTATTTTGTGACAGATCACCTCGGATGCTATCATACCTAGATTCCTGAGGTGGGTTCGTTACTTGACCTACCTGTTCTCAAGCTCATACCCAACCAGTCCAGGCTGTCCTCCACTAAACCAGATGAAGCTTTCCACTGGGTCACTTCTGTTCCCTCCCCACAAAGCTCTGGCAGCTGCCACTGCCCACAGAAAACATTGACTTCTAGCACTTCAACTGCCACGTACATGCTGATGACTCTGAAATCTTTACTTCTTTGCTAAGGGTCCAAACCCACACATCAAATTGCGTATGATAAACATACCCATTTTGGTTGTCCACAAGCTTCTCAAACTCAAAATTTCCAAAACTGGAGTCCTTATACCCACTTCCTTCCCATGAAAAATAGCTCCTTCTATTTCTTTGATTATAATCTATGTAGCCACTCATCCAAAAACACATTGAGACCCACTCTTGTATACCACTCACACTCACCAAATCTTAGCACACTGAACTCTGTTGCTATTAATTCTTAAATTACTTTCAAATCTGGCCTCTCCTTAAAACCTCAAACAGGCATCCTCTAGGGGCTTAATTTTGTGAAAAACCTCCTGCTGTTAAAGTATTTCCCCCACTCTGTCTTCACTCTGACAACTGTAGAAGGCAAAATCCAAGCTGTTCTCATATTGACTTCCACTAGAAACGTGTAACTTCTGGTAGTATAGTTTTTAGCTAAGATGGTTCCACTTCTGACATGGTGGGGTAAGTTTCTAACAGATCGGCATATGTAGAAAAAAAAAATACACAAAAAAACTTCTGGAAGACTCTGAGCAGAAATCAAAACCAGAAAGATTTTGGAGGGGGATTGACATTTTGAATGAGGGAACAATATAATTTAAGTTCCACACTTTGCAGGTCTTTCCAGAGGGAAATTATGTTGCATCAGGGCATGGGATGGCTAAAACTCCCAACAGAAACCCCACTCCCTTCTACCCAGAGGAAAGAAACACTGGAACCTAGGTAATCACATCCACCCAAAGGTGAGGGGGGGAATCCTGGAAAAGAGAAAGAGAAGGGAAACCTCAGCTTCCAGGTGCAAATTCTTCAGGATTCTGGCTTATTCTTGGGGCAAACACAAAGCAATATCCTTAAAAGATCAAAGAAGTGAGTATGATTTCACCACACCCACGAGTGAGACAGGATTTCAGTTTGTTAGCCAAGTGATTGTCAGCTAAAACAAAGGCACCACATTCTTAAAAGGAATGTAATACATCCACAACTTCATCAACAAACATTCATGATGCACAAGATGCACTCTAATATTGCCTGACTAGGAAGAACCAGGAAAATGAGGCCATTCCAAGGGAAGAAATAGTCACCAGAGACAAAACCTTAAGATTACACAAATGTTGAAATTGGCAGGGAAGACTTTTAAAGCAGCTGCTCTAAATCTGCTCAATGAGGTTAAAGAAAAAGTCCATTTTAAATGAAAATATAGGATATCTCACCAGAAAAGTAAAAGATGTAAATAGAAATGAAAAGAAATCTTAAAATTCAAAGATACAATATGTGCAATTAAGGTAAAAAAACAGAAAACATGGGATGGGTTTAATAAAATTATGATTTGTGATCACAGAGGATAGCCCAATGAACTTGAAGATAGATCAGTAAGAATTATCCAATCTGATAGAATAAACATAAGAAAGGGATAAAGGTGAAGGAAGGAAGGAAGGAAGGAAGGAAGGAAGGAAGGAAGGAAGGAAGGAAGATGAGTGACCCTCAGGAACCTGTGATTATAATATCAAAAGGTTTAATCTGTGTATAATTGTACTCCCAGCCCCAGAAAATAAGAAGAGACAGATGGGGCAGAAGAATATCTGGGAAAAAAAAAAAAAGTCATGGTCAACAATTCCCCAAATTTAGTGAAAGATATAAATGCCCATATTCAAGAAGCTCAATAAATCACAAAGAGAAGAAATAAGAAGACCTTGACAAGTTATAACATAACCAAACTTTTGAACACCAAAGACAGAATACCTTTAAAGAAGTCAGAGAAACTACATATTACAGAGATTTTATGAAGTTAAACTTACACTGACTACATGACCTCATCATTCCACCCTTAGATTTCTACCAAAGAGAAATATATATATATATATATATATATATATATATGAACTTACACATAAATATTAGTATTAGCTTTACTTTTTACTATCTGTTAAAAAACTAAGAAACAACCCTAATGCCCATTGACAGGTGACCAAATAAACAAAATGATACTTTCAAAGAATAGGATAGTACACATGGGATGCCTAGGTGGCTCAGTTGGGTAAGTGTCTATCTTTGGCTCAGTTGATGATCGCCAGGTTCTTAGATCAAGTCCCACATTGGACTCCTTGCTTAGTAGGAGCCTGCTTCTCCCTCCACCTGCTGCTCCTCCTGCTTGTGTACTCTCTCTCTCTCTCACTCTCTCTCAAATAAATAAATAAAATCTTTTTAAAAAATGGAATACTACTCAATAATAAAACATGGATGAATCTTGAAATAGCTGAGTAAAGGACTCTAGATAGAAAAAAAAGTACATTCTGGATGGTTTAAATTATTAAAATACAAGCTACTCTATAAGGGCAGAAAGTAGATTAGGGTTTTCTGGAGTTGGGAGACAAAAGGGTGTACAAGGAAGATTTGGGGGTGAGGAAATATCCTCTCATTGATTGCAATGATACCTCATGTGTAATACCCTTCATAACTCAAAATGCACAACCATGGGATGCACTATGTGAATTATGTTTCAATAAGTTATTAAAATATGCTACCTAAAGAAAAGATTAATTGAAGAAGAAATGTATGCAAAGCCCTATTGCTCTTCAATATGTTTTGACATTGGTCAGTCAGCTGTTAAAAATCTAAATCAGAGCACGGATTATGGAGAACAGTGTACAGTCTACAGATTTTATAACCTTCTTTGTCCTTAAAAATTAGTACTTAGATGTATGGTGTATATTATAATTCCTGGTATCTTTTTTTAAAGATTTTATTTATTTATTTGACAGAAAGAGAGACACAGAGAGAGGGAACACAAGCAGGGGGAGTGGGAGAGGGAGAAGAAGTCTTCCCACTGAGCACAGAGCAGGACGCAGGACTCAATCCCAGGACCCTAGGATCACGACCCAAGCCGAAATGCTTAATGACTGAACCACCCAGGTGCCCCTAATTATTGGTATCTTAAAACCAATAAATTATGGCATATATAAAAGTTTTCTACCAAGAACCTAGCATATAATAGGTATTTGATTACTTAAAGTTTTAGAAGTAAACTTTTGACATTTGGAAAAGGAGAAATAAAGCAGGCTTGCTTATTACACATCAGTCCACTAAAAAAATATAAATTCACCAGAAGAGGCTCTATCTTAAATGGTCTGTCAAATCAATTTACTCAACTGCATTCTATGGTAATGTATGGTCCATTTACCAAACAAGAACTAAATAGCTATGGAATTTGGAATAACCCCCGTTCCTCTGAGAAATTTTCTTAGCCTGAAGCTTCAGGATTACTCACTTTAATCTTGCTATACTCTTGGTCCCGAGATGGATGGAAGTTTTAAAATGTCATTAGAGATGGCTTGAAATTGAAAATTGCCCTTTCAAGTAGAGAAGGAGAGCTAAAAGGGGATTAAGATGATCCTGTTGTAGTAGTGAACAAAGCATGGTTTATTTACCCCTTATTGATTAACCTAAATCAATGGCAATCCTCTTCAGAGTTTCTAATTCATATGGAATAATCAACCTATTATATGAAAAATAACTTTGATATAATTTCATTTAAAAGCAGAGCCTTAATGCTTTAATTAACTGTTAGGTTTTTTTAGATATTAAAATAACTTGTAGACATACTGCTCACACCCATACCGGATAACAATTATCATTTCCCAATCAGGAAACAACCAGGGCTCCTTGGAAAAATTGCTGTTTCCAGGTATAAGCCAGAGAAAGTACAAGATGAACTTAAGAAATGTTGGTATACCAGAAAAAAAAAAGGAAAGTTCTTGAAGTTTAATATGGTCACAACAAGATGACTCAGTAGCCAGCTCTAGGAAATGTCCACTGGTCAAATTCGGGGTAGGTAGGAGAGAAAGAAAGAAAGAAGGGAACTAACTGATTTTGAAACTCTGGCTAAGTAAAATACGGTGAGTTCATAGTTACATTCTAAAAAAGAAAAAAAAAGTATAGAAAAGGAAAGTTTCTTTTACAAAATGTCAGTTAATAAGAATATAAATAATGATAGAATTTTATAAAAAATAAGTTTGCAACTCTCAGTATGTAATAATTGATTTGAGCAAGAATGATCAGTAAATACAGAAAAAGTTAACTGATGTCTGCTTAAGAAACAAGACCTTTATATTGTGCCAAATATTATCTTATACACTGCTAAATAGTTACAAGGGAAAAGTATACCTTAACAATGGAGAGATCTGATGATTGCCTCCTTAACATATGATAGAATATAGTATTGGCAATAATGTACATCTGACATTATAGCCCTTTTCATGTGATACCTTAGGAAATAGAGCACTGCCTATGCATTACTCATACCAACACGATTAACCTGAATCTCAAGAAAATTTAGATCTGAATTCCTATCTTGAGACACCTAAAAGAAATAATCAAACAAATCCAGGATGTGGGAATTCTATGGGATATCACTCTTGGACTCTCCCAAAAGTCAATGCCATGAAAATAAAATATGCAGGAATTGTACTCAGACCTATTCAACAGAGCAATAATGAAATTGTTCTTTGCTCTCCAGTATGGTAGCCATTAGTCACAAGTGACTAGGTTAAGGTTACAGAGGAACTCTACTAAAAGAATTTGAAATGGCATAAGAACCAAATGAGATGCCATACCATGATTGGATTCTTAATTAAAAAAAAAAAATCTATAGGAGCCCCAAGGCAGCTGTCAGTTAAGCATTGCCTTTGGTTCAGGTCATGATCGCAGGATCCTGGGATGGAGCCCCACATCAGACTCCCTGCTCACTGGTGAGCCTGCTTCTCCCTTTCCCTTTGCACCTCACTCCCAATTCGTGCTCTCTCTCTCTCAAATAAGTAAATAAATAAAATCTCTTTAAAAAGATATACATTTTGGCACAATTGTTAGAATTTTAATAAAGACAGGATACTAGATGATATTGTAAAATTATTGTTAATCTTTTTTAGGGTTGCTGATATCATTGTGGTTTTGAAAGGGATTGTCCTTGATACAGAGGAGAAAAGGCTAAAATATGTAGGGTTTAAGTGAATGACATCTATGTCTTCTTCAAACAATTCAGCAAAAATGCAGGTGGGTCAAGGCAAAAGAGAGTGAGGGAAATGGGAAGCAAATATGGCAAAATGTTAACAAATATTAAATGTCAGGTAGGCAGGTGTTCATTATTATATGCTTCCAAATTTTCTATATTTTAAAATTGTTAGCAATTCCTGGAGAAAAACAGCTCACAAATTCCTAATTTCCAGATTTGCTGACCTTAGTTCTTCAGAGACCTGAAGTTGGTCACCACTGGTCGATGTGAATCTACCTACCTAGATGTGGATAGAGAAGAATCAGAAGCCAGGAAGAGAAGGAACTTGCTAGGGATTTCTTGTTAGTAGTAGGCTAAGAAGAGCCTGTCAGTCTGCCCCCTGGTCCCCAGTGCCACAGTCTCTTTACTCTTCTCCACAGCCTCATGCATTTTCCCAGCTTTTAAGAGCTGGTATAAAATAATGATTAGGAGCACGGACTTCCAAGTTAGACCTCCTCTCTTTGACACCAGGATCATCAAGTAAGATAGTCTTATCAGTCTTCCCATCTGCAAAATGGTTATAATAACAACATTCACCTAATATGTATTGGGGGGGAATGATATGAAAATATGATAATTGGCCTCATGACTGGAACATAGAATGGTATTATTTTTATCATTATTAACTGTGTCATCATTAGGTAAAATGTCTGGCACACTGACTGACTTCTAAGTATTTAATAAATGTTGATTAAGGAGAATAATAGTACAATATGTATGTAGGTGTCCTTAATTGAACAGAACTTGTTCATTTTAGACATAAATAAACTGTTCAATTCAACTTGGATTATTAAATACAATAAGCTAAGATGGGTCTAGAGACTAAACCACCTTAAATTTTCAGCAGCTTAATACAATAAAAGTTGATTTCTTGAAATGTTGGTTATATCCACTTTCTTATTTGTATGCTGGTTACATGGATGTATTTAGTTCATAAAAAATCACCAAGCTAAAAACTTATATTTTGTGGGTCAAAACGATATGAAGAAGTAAATACTTCAGCCCTAAATTGTTTTATTGGTAAATTTGTTTATCATTCACAAAAAAAGCCAATGTAATTAATGTAAGTTAACCAGTTTCTGGAATATAATTACTCAGAAATGCAGTATTCATTAGAGTTGATAATAGATTTTTTTTTTATTTTTAAAGATTCATTTATTTATTTGAGAGAGAGAATGCAGCGTGGGGAAGGGGGGCAGTGCAGGCAGAGGAAGAGGAAGAGAGATTCTTAAGCAGACTCCACACTAAATGCAGAGCCTGATAAGGGGCTCAGTCAGTCTCATGATTCTGAGATAAGGACAGGAGCTGTAACCAAGAGTCAGATGCTTAACCAACTGTGCCACCCAGGCTCCCAATCATAGATTTTCTAGTTGAAGTTGTGATCACTTGAAGTCAAGTGTGGCCATACCAGTCAGGTTCTCCAGAGAAACCTAACCAGAAGGAGATATACGTGTATGTGCATGTATCATTCATGTTGAAATTCAAGTCAATTTCTTGAAATAAATATATATGAATTTATTGAAATTTACTATTTATTTATAGGAATTGGCTTACAGTATAGTGGAGGCAGGTAAGTCCAAAGTTTGCAGGGTAAAGCAGCAAGCTCTCATTACCAGGGCAGGAACTGATGCTATATTCTTGAGGCCAAATTTCTTCTTTCTCTGGGAAACTTCCATTTTGCTCTTCAGCCTTTTTACTGATGAAAATGTCCATCCAAGCCTAATCTTGATTAGGCTCCATGACTTAAAGTCAACTGGTTGTAGGTGTGGCCAACAAAATGCTGCACAGCAACTCTTAGATTAGTGTTTCATTGAGAAACAGTACTATGGGGTAATTGTGATGACACATATGATACATTAGCCAAGTGGAATTCCTTGCTAATGAAATGAGAGTGGCAGTCATGTTTGTTACTTCTTGAAAGGTAGACTTGAAAAATTCACTGTTTTCTTCTGTGCTCAGAGACACCAGCCATCAGCCTATGCACCTGAATAACCATGGTGAGCAGAGCCCCAGCCAACACTCTGTTCAGGTGGAGTGAGTGAGAAACCTTCTTCACTGACACTTCAGGCTCATATGATATAGCAGCGTAACCCATCCACCATCTCAACATGCAGCTTCCACCATCAACAGGGCAGGAGAAGGAAGACCAACTCACTGACTATATTTAACTTTGGCCAAGAAATGACATCACTTTAGCTCTCAATCTGTAAGTAAGAAATTGTCTTCTGATTCCACCTACTTGCAATAGAGATGGGAAAAAATAGCCAGGGGAGCCCAGGGACACCCAGTAGTCAATGTTTCCATCTCATACTTCCTATGTGTTGGAAGCTATCCAAAGAGATGAGAAGACATATGTAAAAGAATTATCGTATAGCAAATCTCCCAGAATGAAGTTAGCTTCGTTTATTGGTCCTATAAATCAGAGGTTCTTAACCAGCATGAGCATAGCTTTTAGAACACCTGAAATTATAATTAAAATTTGTAAAGATATGACTACATGCATTTTTTATGAAATCGTCATTATTTTCCATCAGATTTTTCAGAAAGATGTTGGGCCCCAAATGTGAAGGATCAAATGATTGTTTTACATGAACAAGCAAACAAACAAACACAAAACCAAGTCATGGACTTCAGACAGTGATGTACCTGATTCTCTATTTCCCAAGAAGAGTTAAGGCTTAAGACTAGGAGTCTCCATCCAGCTCATGATAATTGCCAAAAATCCCTGCATTTGCTTTGGAATCTGTCTTGCCTGGATGTCTTGTCACTTTGACTGTTGCCACTCTCTTTGTCTTCCTTTCTTTCCATCAGGTTTTATGACTTGAGCTCCCCAAGTTACTCTTCCTACTTCCACATGGCCCTCTCCTGCTCCAGAGGTGTTAGCCTGGTTCTTGTGTAACAGCTCGCTAATGGGAAAAACCTTTGCAACCTAAGAGTGCAGTAATTCCCACATATTATTTTCTTCATCTTGATTTGATATTTCTGAGGGCCTACACTACACAGAGTCCAATTGCTAAGTTCTGTCAGGAGATCATTGAGTTGGCTGACTTCTAAAAACCCATACATAGTTTTTCCAGTTAAATCTCCTGTGTCAATTCTAGCTATAATTTGTCAAATACTGAGGCCTTGAATACCTTTCTTTGAGGCAATTGCAATTAAGAGAAATCACTTCTTATTAAGCCTAGAAGGGTCTGTTCTTAGTTAAAGGCCATTATTCCTCATTCAAACTCCTTCTGGGAGTATTAAGCAGTTACATGGAGTAGTTGTTTGCCATTAACCTTGAAATAGTGTGGATTATTTAACTCTTAATGAAATCATGCTGTATGGACACCCTTTTGATCTTTAAATGAATTAATTTGATCTGTTTTCAACCCTCCTTCATCATTCTGAAAAACCTAGCAGAGAAGAAGTATACATTACAGGTTTAGGCTCAGAAGGAATGAAAATTTCTATCTGATTTTCCAAGTTATTTCCCAGTTATGTTAATTCTCTGGCCATTTCTATGTGGGCAAAACCAGTGAGTTTGTAGTAAAAGTATCTCTTATTTGTTAAGGTACAAATACCCTCCCCAGGAAAGATAATCTCATTACTGTGTCTTAGTAAACCAAACCACATTACTCATGGCCACCAGCATTTCTTTAAACTACTGAAATGGTATCTTAGTAAAAGGACCTCAGGCTGACCTGTATGTAATCTCATCTTTGAGCTTTACTGGTTGTGGGACCATGAGTTAATTAAAGTTATTTTAAAAGTTTGTTTATTTCCATTACAGATAAGAAAGTAATTAAGCATGTTAGTATTAGAACTCAGTGTTTTTACTCGAGCAAAAGTGAAATAAAAAAATAAATAAAGTAAATTAAGGAAAACCCCATGATATAAAATTTGATTTGGAAATATCAGTATGAACTCATTATTTACATATCTAAGTATTTTCTAGCTTTTCTACCAGAAAGAGCCTAGAATCATTGATGTCACAAAAGCACATGACCCTACGTGACACCCAGATACTATTTTCCAAAGGCCAGAGACTCAGACTTCCCTAAGAAATGGCTGATTCCAGAGCTGGGACAAAGAAAGGCCATGATACAATGCACGACATCATACGCCAGAGCAACAAAGTTCTCAAAGCCTAGGGGTTCGTGCCTTAAGGGCACAGGAGTGTGGCATGTGTATTTCAAAATATTATAGAGAATGTCCCATCCTGTGTGCTCATAATCACCAGTTATGTCACCCTAAACAAAATCAGCTACTCTGATAAGCGTACAGCCACCTTGCCCAGGAAAAATACAAACATGGTGAGCATAACAACATTTGAGGATAATGAGGTAACCCTGAATGACTTAACCCAAATGATGTAAGGCAGTGATATAACTTTGGACAAGTAGCATATGAGGCATATTGTAACTTTCAGGTCCTGTGCTAGCTAGCAGAAAACTCAGCACTGCAACCCTACCCTACCCCTCTAGCAGCATTCACTGAGAAACCCTTACACTCTACTTCTCATGACTTTCCAGGAAACATTGTTCTATCAGCAGGAGAGGACACCTCGTGGTGGGCAAGGCAGAGAGCAAGGCACTAAAAACATAAGGAATTTAGGTTGTAGATCCCTTTCCCTCATTTTAATTTTGCTTAGCCACTTAACTTCTTCTGGAAATAATGCTTGAATTTTTAAATGCTTTAAAAAGTGGTTTGTATGGTTTTTGCTTCTGCTTCTGCATTCTACAATTCAGAGAACTAGGTTTTGTTGTGACTTGAGTAATCCTGAAAGTGAAACTAAAATTGTAAACACAAGTGGAACACAGAAGCCATGTTCAAGAGGTTCTTATTGGCTGAGTGTATGATAATTTGAAAACTAAAAAAATAATTTTGAAAGTGGATTATAACACATTGAATTAAAGCCCCAAATCCACAAGTCCATAGTGTGACATAGGAAAGATGGGGAGTAAAGGGGGTGGGGGAAGGGAAAGAAAGTCAGGTCATGAATGTAGAAGTGATAATGCTTAGGGAAGCCGCTACTTTCCAACCACCAGTATAATAATCGATTCAGGCAAGTATCATCAATGGATAGTAAAATCATCTGTGAAAAGTCAGGAGATAGAGCAGTTACATGGTCTCAAAATTTCACCTCATGGATTACTTACTGAAGGGAAAATGCTCATCTAAAATGGAACTACTAAGTAGTCAGTACCCTAGCTAAGTGACCAAACATGGTATCATGAGTAACAGGACAGACTGGTACAATGGGCTTCTTGTGTGGCATAACAAGTGCACAACATCACCTACCTAGCATTCCCAAATACTATAGGAAATACTTCTTTAAAATCTAGAATGAGAGACATTCTATTTAAAAAAAAAAAAAAAAAAAAAAGCCTAGACCCTGAAAATGTTTCTCTCAAACTTAAAAGGTACAAAATGACTCAAAAGACCTAACAATCAAATGCAATATTCAGAAATTAATTAGATCTCAAATCTAGAAAAAATTAGCTCTTATAAATGATATTTGGGGGACCTAGGTGGCTCAGTGGGTTAAGCCTCGACCTTCAGCTCAGGTCATGACCTCAGGGTCCTGGGGTCAAGCCCTACATCAGGCTTTCTGCTCAGCAGGGAGCCTGCTTCTACCCCACTCTCTGCCTGCCTCTCTACCTATTTGTGATCTCTTTCTGTCAAAAAAATAAATAAAATCCTTAAAAAACAAGATATTTGAAGGACAATTAGAGGAGTTTTAATATGAATCATATCATGACCAAATTATAGAATTTTGGTCCATTTTCTCATGTATGTTAGTCATAGTGTGTCCCTTAGTTGGCACCTGCTAAATTACTTAAGAAGGAGAGATCATTACTTTCAAACAGTTTGGGTGGGGAAGATAAAATAAGAAAGACAAAAGCTTCTCAATTCATGAAAATAAATGAAGAGCATATGGGTGCCCATCACTGCGCTGGTTGGTGAACTCCAGCCTGCCTTTCTCCACTCTGTGATGCTAAGGTTGGGAAACCATGTTTTGCTGGAGCCAGCTGACTCCCATAAGGTTCTAGCACCAGGAGGATTAAGAGTCTCATGCTTTACCGACTGAGCTAGCCGGGCATGCATGCCAGGAGGATTAAAGAAAGACCTGGGGCTGCAAGAGGGAGAAGGGATGTTTTTTCCTGTAAGCATCCCCCTGCAATGCTTCTTCTCCAGAGAAATAGAGAGCACACAGGAGCTAAAGGCAAGCTACTGCGTGTCAAGCAATGAGAGCTCTTCTCTGAGAAAGTGTGTCAGTAGGAGCACCTGGGTGGCTCAGTGGGTTAAGCCTCTGCCTTCAGCTCAGGTCAAGATCTCAGGTTCCTGGGATTGAGCCCTACATCTGGCTTTCCACTCAGTGGGGAGCCTGCTTCCCCCTCTTTCTCTCTCTCTCTGCCTGCCTCTCTGCCTACTTGTGATCTCTGTCTGTCAAATAAATAAATAAAATCTTAAAAAAAAAAAGTATGTAAGTAAAGTCTATGCCATATGACAACATGGTCTCTGAATCACAGTCTATTTTCCTACAGAAGAATTTTCTTTTCTTTATTTTTTCTTCTCAGATGTCGAAGGACCTCCAGATGAATAATTCAAGTCAAAAAGGACTCTACACTACTCATTATACTCTAACCAAAGTAGCTGGTCATTTTGCTGAAGGATTATATATTTAGCTGTTGGGGTGTCCAAAACCAGGACCAACAGAATTCAGGTGATCTGGAAATTCTAGTGCATTTTTTGCTCATGGCCATGATTTCCATAATTTCTTATAGTTCCTCATGGTTTGAGGTCAAGAAAGCTTTTAGGATCATATCTATGTGCAGAATCATCATGACATGCCCAGAAAAATTTCTTGCCTCCTAACTCACTCCAAGAATATCCATGACCTTCTACTTGAATCTCATTTAAGAAATACTAGCTTCAGATTCTATTCACTTGACCAAGCTCTCCAGAGTGAGCTTGAACCCCATTTACATGGGTAAAGTCTAAGCTGTAGAATTTTCCTGTATCAAGTTTAATCATAAGAAAGTGCATGAATAAAGTTTTACTAATAATGTGGAGCTGGAATAAAAATCCAGATACCATAGCACAGCCCACCCCAACTGGAGCAGCTAACATGAGACACAGAGCAGAGACTCTACACCGAACCAGAAGAGAAACTATTGTCTTGGTCATACTGGTTCAGATCTGTCATAGAGAAATTGAGAACTGAATTCTGTTTTGATCCATCCCTATGTCACTGGGTATAGACAGGATTCTATCTGGACCTCATTTCAGAAGGTAGATCTAAAAATTAAGAAAAAAATTAAGACAGACCTTTAGAGCACAAAGAAGCATTCTAGGTATTGTTTGAGATCAACATTTCTTAAAATGTGTATAGTAAAATTGGATGAGACGTTTAAAAATTCTCTTTAGGAGAAATTTATAACATCCAACATTTCCGAACACATGGAATCCAGTATATCCTCACCTAGCATCTTAAAGGACTGGTTTTCTGAAGAATACTCCTAAATAAATACCTAAATTGAGTAAGCCTCATCAGACAATATGACAAAGTCTGTCTCATTGAGAATTACATATATTTGCCTGGGATGAGGGAAGGGAGCACATCCACAACCACACTTCTGCTGCCCCACGTGGAAACCAGTCAAATGATGATCCACACAGCACCTTACACTCACTTGGCTCAGAGTCAAGAATCCATGAGTTTCTACTGAATTGGATTAAAAGGATTTTAAGCTTAAAATTGCTCTGAAGGAAAGAAATATGAAATTACTTCTTGGGAAGTTATGATTTATACCTGGAAATGTTAAGATAGCATTTAATCATCAAGATAAGTCTAATCTAAATTAAAAGAAAATCATATCCAGGAGAAATCTCCATGGCCATTGTGAATCTCCACAAGACTAAAAGCAGGGAAGGTGACAAGATTCAGAGAGCACAAAAATCCTATCACTTTTGTTGCATCTTTCTGTGAACACCACTTGCATACTGAGTGAACATGGCTTCAGGATTCCTAAACCTCATTCCAGTTCAGTCATGTGAGTCCAGGCTAAACTGAATGGGAAGGTTGCAGAATTTCTGAGTACAAATGGAATTTACTCTCTTCTGTTATAGGATTTCTTCTCAGGGTATATATATTAGGGGGACAAATTCTGATATTTTGAGAGAGAAACCTTTATACTAATATCTACTCCCCTCTTATCACTTATCAAAATCATTTCTCCTGCTGACGTCATGGTTGTTGATGAGAGGGAAGAATAAAACAGCTACAAGATATTATTCTCCAAACATTTAATGAGTACCTACTAAACATTAGGAAGTATTCTACAGCTGCAGTGAATTAATGAAAAAAAAAAGATAAAGCAAGTCCCTTATATCATAGAACTCACACTCTAGTGGGGAAGACATATACAAACAGCTGGGATCCCCATTCAAGAGATGTGTATCAGTTACCTACTATGGATCAAGACTGTGCTCAGTAGGGAAGAATGGGAATACGTAGAGACAGAAGACAAACCTATTTCTGATAAATTACTTGGAGACAAAAGCACCAACTAATTTATTATATCACAGTGAAGTAAGTACTATAATATAGTTTCTAACACTTTCTAGAGCATTTTTCACTTAAGGGTGTCTAGTCTTTGGATTATGAGGATGAGTCCATCTGGCAAAAAAGAGAAAGACATTAAGATGCTCATAATGATCAGAATACACATTTTCATAGTTCTAAAACCTGGCCCCAAGAAACTTTGTCATTCCTTGCACTGAGTGGTCTGGCCCATGTACCCTTCCCTTGGGCACCAATAAGGGAAGGTTGTTCTGATGCTGATAACTAGTAGCACCTGGACACAAAAGGTGCAGCTTCCACCATGTTCACTGGATTGTTCCCACTAGGAGCCCTGAGTCACCAGGGCTGAAGCACACATACCTCAAGTCAACCACACTGTGAGGAATCCAAACTACATGGGGAGGTAATGTTGGCAGTCCCAGCCATGGACTCCTCCCCACCCAGATGTCAGAGGCAAATGAATGTGTCTTTAGTTAACTCCAGCATTCCAGCCTTCGAGTCACAACCATTTTTTAAATTTTTCCAAATGGTTTTCCCAGATGAGTCTATCAATCTTTTTCTGTCCCCACTGCTGCTATCTGCTATGTTGACTCTAGCCATTATTATTTCCTACCAGAATGAATCCTCCCACAAACCAGGTTTCTGACTGCTGATACAATCTCTCTATTTTGCTCATCATTCTGCAAGGAGAATGATATTTCTAAAGTAGAAATATGATCAGCCCTGCTTCAGCATATGTGGATCTTCCCATCGCCTCCAGGAGGCTCACAAGGACCTTCGTGATATGGCCTCCTTAACACTCACAAGATTCAGCCCTCAGGCTTCCTTCCTAGCCAGAAAGCCCACGTTTAGTTTTCTTGAACAAATCTTCCTCCTTCTTCTGTCACTTCTGGGTCTTTGCACAGGTTTGACCCTCTGTGGCCCCCATCTCATATTTGCTTACCTGATGCTTCCTTGTTCATCATTTCTCAGTATCAATGTCACCTCATTTAGAAAGCTGTTGGTGACCTACCTACTTTCTCTCTCTTTTTTTTTTTTTTCTGGCACCAATAGCCCCAAGTCTCATTCTTATTCTAGAAGATACGTTGACATTTCACTGTCTATAAATTGTCTGACTTATTAATCACTGTACTGTAAGCTCCATGAACATTAGGACTTTGCCTAGCTTTCCACCTGTTCAGCTGGAGGAGGAAAAGACACAGAGGTAAATAACGCCTCTTACTTGAACCTAAGGTGACAACTTTCCTCCAGTGGGAAGTGGGACAACAAGAAACTTTAAAATTAATAAGATTTTAATAAATAAATAATCTGTCTAGGGAATGAGGGATAGCATGTTACACATAATTGAATTTAAACTGGACTTTAATGAATAATATCATTTGAAAAAAAAATCAAGCTGAAAGAGAAGATCCTATATTATACCCCCACCCCAAACATCTGATAATTTTGCATGGAAATCTATAGGAATATAATCCATTTGTACCTAGACAAAATTTCTCTTTTACTACATTCATTTGCCTTAAAAAATGAAATTATTCTTGAATATTTTGAAAACTATCTGTAGGTGTTTACAAATGAAGGTGTTTACTAATTTGTAGATGCTTACAAATGAGTATTTGTCTTTGAGACCTCAGCCATTTCTTTCTCAAAATTGCCTGATGATATTAATATGTGATAGAACTGTACCTGGCCAGAGTCACTAGGGCCTGCTCTGCTCAGATTCTTGTAGGTGTAATAATTTTTAGGAAATGCTGAAGGTCATCCCCATCATCATGGCAACAGAAATATCAACCAGTAATTATCAAAAAGTTTAAAGAACGCTCAAAAAAAAAAAAAAGGCTACAAGTATAATTTTGGATTGAGCTAATTAGAGCCTGGATGAGTGTATCTGAAAGGGTTAGGGTTAGCATCTCATAATTATAGAATATCCCTGCCCCTAGGCAATCATGCATTTCATTGTGGTTTGAATTTTGCATGGTCTCCTGTCACCCAGTTACTAGGACAATTTCAGAAAAGTTTCTTTTATCCCTTAGTGTCGTATGGAACAGCTTCTTGAGGACAGTTCTAAATGAGGTGCTTGTTTCAGAATCTGTGGTGTTCCTGAAGGTGTTGGTCATTCTAAATATCCTATTACTTGTTTTAGTTTAAGCAGCAACCATAGCCATATACTACCATTGGGTTTAAAATCAAAAGAGTCTTGACAGAGAATTGAAGAAGGTCATGAAACTAAATATGGTTTTTTTTTTGTACATCCATCTATTTTTCCATTTGCTCACTCATTTATTGAAAAAAATATTTATTAAGCTTCAAATATGTATTATCAGGCAAATAATAATACTTACTCTCACAGGGTAAGATTTGAATAGACTGTTTGCAAAGCACTCAGAGCAATGCCTGCCTCATGACAAATATGTAAATGCTGAATATTAGTTTGATCATAGCTTGTGTCCAATATATTTTTTGTGGAATGAATAAATGATCAAATAGCTAAGTGTTGACATCAACCAAGAAGGGGCCAGAATGGTGGAATAATCTGGACAATTGAACAGAAGGAAAACTCACATTTTGCACAGGTTCTCATGAGCAGGCTTGACGAGATGCATTCTGTTGGAAACAAGAGCTGGAAAAAGAACAGCGTGAGAAGGTGCTTTCTGACATTCTGGGTGGTGAGACATTTGAAATAGGTTCCCTGGTGAGGTGGTAATATCAGGTCTGGGGTAGGTAGGGGCTCATTTTACACTGGATTACTCACTGTGCAGGTGTGGAGCAGGATGGGCAAGTCCCTTCCAAACTGAGATTTTAAAATTCTAAGAAATCCCTGACGATCTCAAAGATACTCGATTTATCTCAATTAGTGGACAGATTAAGCTAAAACTTGTTAAGTTAAATGGCACAAAGTAGCTCTAAAGTGGGACTAAATATGGTGGAATTCCCCTGAAAACAAACAAAATCATGGAATATTTTCTCTTAATTTTTCCATATGCTACATAATTAGCTAATGAGCAGTCCCAAGGGGACATTTTTTCTGACCTGTGTCCTTGATGTCATCATTTCACTTGCACACAGAGGCCAAGTGAGGTTTCTGTAGATCATACTTAGAATCATACACCTCATGGTTAGAAAGTCCTGTCTCCTACTTCTACCTGCATTGTTTGCTCAGCAAACTGAGGCAAGTAACTTGTGTTCTTTGAGCCCTGGTTCCTTCCCCTTTGAGGTGAAGATATTATTTTGATTATTACATTATTCAAAGAATATTCAGAGAGCCAGGAGATGAGGATTATAGCTCAGCATGACCACTAACCAGCTGAGTGAACTTTGATGAGCCACGTCTTCTTTCGGTGGACCATTTGGAATGCCTAGATAATGGACTTACTAACAAATGATCTGCTTGCTTTGAAAATTACAAGAGTCAGAAATAAGTGATATTTTTAAATAACAATGAGTATTTGTTTTAAATACATAAATATGTATATATAGGTATTTGTATTTTATGTATTTATATCTCTATTAATAGTAGTTAATATAAAATCCTTGCCAGTTTTATTGTCAGTTGAAGTGTGATCAAAATCTCCTTCTGCCTTTCTTTTCTCCCATCCTCCTTCAACAATATCTTTCCCATTCTGGTTTGTGCCTAGGGTTCATGTAACAGATTACCACAAATGCAGGGCCTTGAAACAACAGACATTTATTCTCTCTCAGTTTTGGAGGCTACTTAGAAGAGCAAAACCAACGTGTCAACAGGGTTTCTTCCTTCTTGGGGACTCAGAAATGGAATATGCTCCAGGCCTCTTTCCTGGCTTTGGTTCAGAACTGTCAATCCTGGTGTTCCTTGGTCTGTGTCAATATCACACCAATCTCTGCCCCCATCACCATTGGTGGTTTTCTCTGTGTGTCTGTGTGTCTCTGTTTTTCCTTCTTATAAGGACACAAAGCAGTGGATGAAGCCCCACTTCAATCCAGTATGACCTCGTCTCAATGAAGACCATATTTATGCAAAAAAGGTCACATTCTAAGAATCCAAGTGGATGTGAATTTAGAGGAAACTCTTTTCAACCTAGTATACCATCCATAGTTCCCAAATTCTGTCCCACAGAGAATAGCAAGGAGACTCCTGATCTTAAATGTTTTATAAAATATATGATGCATTATGATGATTTCTGTTTTGTGTTCTGTACTCTGCAGCTTATTACTCTAGTGACACTTTGTCTTCCATGAAGCAGATGCACTGAGGATTCAGAAATGGGAAGAACTGCATCCTAAAAGGAAAACAGATCTCGGACAATGTGCATGAGGCAGGTAGGAGGAGAAGCTCAGCCTTTTGCCTTCATCTGGACCTGTCTCCTGCCCTGCCTCTATTACACTGCTCTGTGCCAACCTGCAACTGGGCAGAACATGGACTCCAAATAATGAGGAGGAGGAAGTTTATAAGTTAAATTGTCAGGCTTCACCGAATTCAGTGTGATTATGTTGGCTCTGTTGTTCTTATCTTAGCCATGCTGTAGAGAATTGAGATTGCAGATGTGTCCACCCGTCAGCCAGGGCAGAGCTGAGGTCAGACCAGTGGCAGCCATGGTAATTACCAATAATTCCCAGGGCAAAGGGGAATGTTCTGAAGAAGAGTTGTAGTGTGAAGGTCTAGCTACTTCTGCTTCTAAGCAACTCTTCCTCCACTAAAAACCTTGAAATCGATGAATGTGACTTATTAATGAAGGCTATAATTTTCATATAAACCACACACTCTGTAAGTCAATGTTTGCTCAATTTAATTGGGATAAAATTGGTCCTATGAGCAATGTTACGGCACTGACAAAGTCACTCACACTCTCTATATTTCAGCTGCCCAAGATGTAAAACAAATACTATTATCTGCTGTTTCATAGCAGGAGTGAATTCAGCAAAGGCTTTAAAATCAACTCTGGATTTTTCAAAGGGAAGGTAAGTGCCTCTTCGTTACTTGATTAGGCATCATGTTTGAAAAGCATCCAAACTGATAGTAGATATCCTTTTCTCACCTACAAAATGAAGTGCAAATGATACTCTATCACAGGGATTCTCTGGAGGTCTCGATAATAATTTGTAGTAAAATTAATGAGAAGACTTGAAATGAGAACCATTGATATTCAGATTTGCAATTGTTGAAGTAAGCCTTTCCCTTTACTTTCTGCTGAAGCAATTGACATTTTCCCCTGAGTGGCCAGCCTGGCAGAAGTCACAATCATCTGAGGACCTCTATACAAGGTCATTCTTGGTTAAAACTCAGTAAAAAGTGACTCCAAAAGCACTTTTAGAGACTTCTTATGGTAGAAAATATGACTTTTCTTTAATGTATATTTAAGTTAAAATAGAAAAAAAGGATAGTCTATTATATTTAGAGATTTTTACTTAAAATGTCTTCAGTAAAGAGCTGAAGGTGGGGAGATGTATTGAGACCATTTATTTTAGCATTACTCAGGAAAATTAATGCAGTGTGTACAAAAGTCATTCTACCCTATGGGATAAGGATACTAAAATTTAGTTGCATAGTGTAATATAAATAATAAATAATAAATATAATAAATAAGTGATCTTTTAAAAAGAACTTTTATTAAAAAAGAAGGTTTGGACTAAAGGCTTATTTCAAATCTAAAATCATATTATAGGGGGCATCTGGCTGGCTCAGTTAGCACAGCAGGTGACTCTTAATTGTAAGGTTGTAAGTTGGAGCCCCATGTTGGATGCAGAGATTACTTAAAAATGAAATCTGATTCAAAGGGATACATACACCCCAATATCTACAATAGCCAAGTTATGGAAACAGCCCAAGTGTCCTCAATTAATGAATGGATTAAAAAAGATGTGGTGTGTATATAAAATGGAATATTATTCAGCCATAAAAAATAAAATCTTGACATTTGCAATGACGTGGATGGAGCTGGAATGTATTATATACTAAGCAAAGTAAGTCACCATGAGAAAAACAAATACCATCTGATTTCAGTCACATGTGGAATTTAAGAAACAAAACAGATGAACATGGGAGCAGGAAGAAGAGAGGCAAACCACAAAACAGTCTGTTAACTCTAGAGAACAAAGTGAGGGAGGGACAGTGAGAGGGGGGATGGGCTAAATGGGTGATGGGCATTAAGGAGGGCACCCATGATTAACACTGGGATGGTAAGTGTCAAATAACTAAATTGTATGCCTGAAACTAAGATTACATAGTATATTAACTAATTGGAATTTAAATAAAAACTTGAAACTAAAAAAAAATCTTAAAAAGAAAGAAAATCATATTATATACTACATTTTTTGTTCAGTCTTTACTCCACGAATTATAATACACATAGTTAATTTTTCACATTCTAGTTAGAATTGATATTTTATCACTTTAAAAGTAAAGTAGAATCCTTTCCATGATATGGAAGTCTGGATTTACCTGGAATCAGGACCAAGAGAGGAAAAACAAAACAGGATTTCTCCTATTCTCTCCTTCTGTTGTAGGTACCCTTCTTACTTCTTAAGCCAGAAAGAGGAGGATTTTCTCTCTCTCTCTCTCTCTCTCTTTTTTTTTTTTTTTTGTTAAGATTTATTTATTTTAGAGAGGGTGAGGTACAGTAGAGGAGGGAGAGGGACAAGCAGACTCTGCGCTCAGCATGGAGACTGAGTTTGGGCTCCATCTCAGATTTCTGAGATCACCACCTGAGCTGAAACCAATAGCTGGACACTTCACCAACTGAATCACCTGGGTGCCCTGGAAAATTTCCCTGTACTCTTTCTCTCTGTGCTAATACACAGGAAGGATTTGGGCTGCTTTGGATTTAAACTGGGAGTGTACTTTCTCTACCTCAATGAGAGCTGGAACCCTTGACCAAGGATCACTACTCACTCATTATTCATCACTTCTTTTTTAAAAATAGTCACTTCCAAGTAACTTGACTGAGCTTCTCCCCAATCCTTTTGTTCTGAGTTCCTAAATGGAATGCATGCAGTATAGACAAGATAATGTGTAGCTATGTTCAGAGATTGCTTTCTGTCTTTTACCTCTCTCACTTGCCAAGACACCACTAGATCACAAACAGGTAAAAGGGAGCCCCTGGGGGCCAACCAGCTAATGAAAAGATATCACAATCCTTTTAGTTTGATTTCAACTTGCTCCTTAACTTCTTTCCTTTTCCAGCAAGCCCTGATGCACTGTGTATTTGGCAACACCCAACCATATTTTATACATGACTAATTATAAAAGTATTGGAAATACCAAAAGCCATGCCACTTCCCTCTTTTAAAAACTCCTTACATGGAGGTCAATTATAAGATACCGGATTTAGTAGTGGCATATGCCAAGTGTATTGAAATATAGTAAGGGGCACTTCTTTCTTCCTAAGGGAATGAGTAATGAAGGGCTAAGACTCTTCTCTGGAGATACCTCTTAGATGGATGCTGAAGGATAAGTAGGATTTCAGACAAATAGAGATCCTCTGTAAAATAAAATGATTTTTATAAACTAAAATGGAAATAAATTAAGATCTAAGCAGAGCAAAGTGAGAAAATGCAACTGTTACTACTGTACTTTGGGAAATAATTCTAAATTTAAAAAACATTGCCTTTGCTATGTATTGCATTGCTCTAAAATTCATGCACATAAAATATTAAAACACAGTAATTTCAACTTTTAAAAAAGCATTTTTCTATTGATCAGATAATTACCTTATATGTTTGAGGTGTCAAACATGTATAAGTAAGCAGAAAGGATCTGATGTGTTATTCATCACCAAGTCTAGAGGATTTCATTTTTAGTATTTACTCTAGTGGTGAAAAATAATTTACAAGGAGGTTTACACATATCAATATCTTCATGTTAGGTTTCTTTCTTTTCCCTGAGAAGTCTTCAGTTGGCAATAAAGCACAGAACCACAAGCTTATAAAGTGTGAGGATAAGCTCAAGACTATCACTAGATACCACACTAGACCAAATCTCAGCAAGATCATTGACTGTGTGGCCATGAGTAAAATACTAAATCTATTCATGCTTCCTTTTCTCTCATTTGTATAATGTGGCTTATAATAGTACCTATTTCCCAAGATTATTATGAGGATTAAGTATATAAATATGTAAAATGTTCTTGCTGCCCAACACATGAAAAGTGCTATACATGCTAGTTATTAGTATTTATACATAGTAATCATATAGAAAGTTATTTTTTTTAAGTTATCATTGGTTTGGCATGCTAGGAGGTTTGAAGCTATCCCTCCATCTTAACAACAGCAAAAAAGCTGAACAGATTGAAAAACAACTCTCCTTGGATCTGTAAAATTGGGAAAGACAAATGGGAAACCATTGAACCATTGATCCTAAGACTGGAAAGCCAGACAGGTGAATATAGGGCATCATGGTTTCCTGGAACAGAGACTCTCAGGTGGAAACCATCAGAGGAATCTGTTCCAGGGTAGGAAACCTGAACTGCAATTCACAAATGCTGGAGGACAAGTCTGAGAGTTAAAAACGCCAAGAGGACCCAATCATAGGAAGACTTTCAAAATATTGAAAGATTTACCTCTAGGTAGTTGACCCGGTTCCCACCTGGTATAGTATTACAACAGTGATATAATGATATAGTGTTATTACTGTAACTATTAAAGAAAAATCCCCTGGTGTTTCTGGCAGGGAGAAGGGAAAAGGAAGTATTTTGAAATACACCATTGTGATGTGCTCTTCTTAACAAGACCTGCCTTTAAGGAAAACTGGTTGATCAATGCCAAACCTTCTGTGGTATTATCAGAGCCTAACTGACCTGGGGGGAAAGGAAATACCCAAATACAGCTCACCCTAGCCATCTCATCCCACCTAAAGAGAGAAAAAGCTGAGGAACTCTTGAGAAGGTCACAGTGCAGAGGCATGAGCCCACTGAAAGTTTGAGAAATAACTGTAGGATTCTAGAATGGTCCCTTCTCCCCACATACCTCACCACATTTCTAATGGCTTATTTATAACAATATTCTTTACTCAGTACATTTTTTCCAGCTATCAAGGAAAGAATTACAGATATATGGAAAGGCAAAAACAAAAACAAAAAACAGCTCCACAATTTGAAGAGACAGAATAAGCATCAGAAGTAGACATGGCAAGGATGTTGGAATTATCATATTGGGAAATTAAAACAAAACAAAACAAAACAAAAAACTATGATTAACATGCTAAGCAGTCCAATAATAAAGTAGGCAACATCCAAGAAGAGATGGGCAATGTAAGTGGAGAGATGGAAATCCTAAGAAAAAGCCCAAAAGAAATGCTAGAAAAACAAAACAAAACAAAACACTATAACAAAAGTGAAGAATGTCTTTGATGGCTTGTTAGTAGACTGGACATCACTGAAGAAAGAATCTTTGAGCTAGAGGATATATAAATAGAATCCTTGAAAACCAAAAACCAAAAGAGAACAAAGACTAAAAATAAACAGAGCAAGATATCCAGGAAATGTGGGGTAACTATGAACAGTGGGAATGCCAGAAGGAGAAGAAACTTATAGAAGCAGTATTTGAAAGCCACCTGAATGGCTCAGTTGGTTAGTCTGACTCATGAGATTGAGCCCCACCTCGGACTCCACACTCAGCATAGCCTCTGCATGAGATTTTTTCCTTCTCCATCTTCCTCTGCCCCTCCCTCGGCTTGTGCATGCATGTGCATGTGCACGCTCTCTCTTGAAAATAAAGAAATAAAAATTTTTTAATTTTATTTATTTTTTATTTATCTATTTGACAGAGAGAGATCACAAGTAGGCAGAGAGGCAGGTAGAGAGAGAGGGAAAAGCTCCCCACTGAGCAGAGAGCTCGATGCGGGACTTGATCCCAGGACCCTGAGATCATGACCTGAGCCAAAAGCAGAGGCTTAACCCACTGAGCCACCCAGGCACCCCATTTTTTTTTTTTAAGAAAAAAGAAATATTCAGGCACCTGGTGGCTCAGTCAGCTAAGCGTCTGCCTTTGGCTCGGGTCATGATCCCAGGGTTCTGGGATCAGGCCGTGTGTCAGGCTTTCTGCTCAGAGGAAAGTCTGTTTCTCCCTCTACTTCTCCCTCTGCTCATGTGCTCTCTTGCTCACTCTCCCCCAAATAAATAAATGAAACCTTAAAAAAGAGTAAATTAGGGGTGCCTGGGTGGCTCAGTTGGTTAAAGCCTCTGCGTTCGGCTCAGGTCATGATCCCAGGGTCCTGGGATCAAGCCCCTTGTTGGGCTCTCTGCTCAGCGGGGAGCCTGCTTCCACCTCTCTCTCTCTGCCTGCCTCTCTGCCTACTTGTGATCTCTGTCTCTCAAAAAAAAAAAAAAAAACTTAAAAAAAAGTAAATTAAAAAAGAAATATTTACGATGATAACGACTGAGAATTTTCCAATTTTTTAATGGAAAGAATTAATGAAAATATGTGTATTATTTGAGACAGTTAATAAAATTGATTGCCTTCTACCCAGACTAATAAGGATAAAAAGAAGACACAAATGACCAATATCAGAAATGAGAAAGGTACCATTATCATGGAGTCTTCATCTATTAAAAGGATAAAAGAAAGTATCATGAATAAGTTTATGCTAGTAAATTTGACATACATATTAATTGGGTCAACTACGCATATGTATTAGTTGGGTCAATATATGTATATATATGAAATACAAATTTTGATGAAAATTTCATAAAATACATTTTACATAAATATATATAAATTATATACTTTTTAATTTTAAAAAAATTAAAATGAAGAATAAACATTCTTTCTTATCTCTCTTGGAATTTTTTTTTTTTTTTAAGTAAGCTCTATAGCCAACGTAAGCCTCAAACTCATGACCTCAAGATCAAGAGTCACATGCTCTACTGAGCCAGGCAAGTGCCCCATTTTTGAAAGCTGACAATAAGCTGGACTATAAAAGCAAACCTTGACAAATGAGAAAGACCAAAAAGAATTCAATGAATGCTCTTTGGTCAGAGCACAGGTAAAGTAGCCATGATGAGGAGGTAATTAAAAATTCACATATGATAAGAAATTAGGAAGTGTGCTGTGGGACCCCATGGGGCAAAGATGAAACTGTAATGTACATAAAAATTTTTTGAAAAAAATGATAATACAAAATGGCATAATGTGGGGCCTCTGGCTGGCTCAATCGGTTGAGCATCCAACTCTTGGTTTTGGCTTAGGTCATGATCTCAGCATAGTGAGATCAAGCCCGATGTCAGGCTCCATGCTTAGTGGGGAGTCTGCTCCACATTATTCCTCCCTCTCCCTCTGCCCCTCCCCACCCTGTGCTCTCTCTCTCTCTCTCTCTCTCTCTATATATATATATATAAAATAAATACATAAATCTTTAAAACAAAAATGACAGTAACTAGTAACTTTTAAAGAGATTAAATATATGGTTAAAAACCTCACAAAGAAAACTCCAAATCCTGATGACTCATTGTTAAATTCTGAAGTTACCTTTGAAAAAGAAATAACAACCATTTGAAGCAAACACTTTTATAGAATAGAAAAAAACAGGAAAACTCTTCAGTGGTTCCTACTATCCAGTAGCATTCAATCCAAGACAGGATTCAAAAATTACTCAGCGTAATTTCTTATATTAACAACAACAACAAATTAATATGACCATTTCAACATATAAAAACACCCACTCTATTAAAATTTGAAGTTCATTCCTGAAAATCCAAATATATATTTTGTTAGAAAGACATTTTCTTAATCCGAGGTAATGAAGACCAAAAAAAAAAAGAAAGAAAAAGAACAAATTTAAGAAATCACACTGGAAAATGCAAAGTGTTTCTTCTGTAATCAGGAATGAGACAAGGCTTCCCCATTATCATGAATCATGTCCAGTTTTGTAATACAGACCCCAACCTTTACAACAAGACCAAGAAGAGGAAAAGTGTCAGGGGTAGGGGGGCTGGATGATAAAACTCTCATTATTTGCATGTAATGGCACACATGTAGAAAATCTATAAGAATATACAGAAAAGATATTATAAGTAATGAGCAAGTTTAGTATAGTTGAGTTCAAGGGGGAAGTTTCCTCATCATATCAATTTTGTGGTTCTATTTTTCTGCTTCATAGTGATGTTATGTATTTTGCATTCACTTGCCTAATACATATGCTCTGGACTGCATGTTTATGTCTCCCAGAAATCATATGTTAGAGCTCTAATTTCCCATGTGATGGTATTTGGAGGTGGAGCCTTTGGGAGGTAATTTGGGTTAGATGAGGCTTTGAGGGAAGGGTCCCTATAATGGGCTTAGTGTCATAAGAACAGGGAGAGATGAGAGCTCTCTCTCTCCAGCATTCAAAGGCACAGCTGGAACACAGCAACTCAGGAAGCAGGCCCTCACCAACAACTGAGTCTGAGACATTTTGATCTCTGACTTCTCCAGTTCCAGAACTGTGAGAAATAAATGTCTGTTGCCTAAGCCATTCAGGTGTTACAGCAGCCTGAGCTGACTCATACAGTGCACAATTATAATCCCTGAGTCCTCTTATGCTGAGAAGCAACATGGGCCCTACCTCTCATTCATTAGACACTTGTTACTGCTCCTCTTCATATGTACACAACAGTTCTTGGCCCAACATTGTGTGTTTGGTCCCTTTTGTTCTATATACTTTGGTTCTAAATTTTCAATTGATCCCTCCATGAGAAAAAAGTCCTTTATTACAACACACTACAAAACCAGTTCCTGAGTAGGTGGTTAAATAAGCATGTCCTTGTCCTATGACCATGACTCCAGTTGGTGCAGGAAGAGTCTCTCCAGTTAAGGCACAGGTCATATGGCAGAAGAGAAAGGACGGGGACATGGTCATCCTAAGGGATTCCGTTTCTAACTCAACTACCTACCAGCTGGGAAAACTTGGGCTCCATGCTTGGTTTACTGACAGTTATCTACAATGGGGATTTAAAATAAATACATCTTAGGGTTATCCTAAAAGTAAAATATCATGTGTCAGGTACCTAGCATAGTGCTTGACATGTTTCTTCTCATTAAATATTAAAAATAAAGCAATTAAAGAAAACAGAGTACAAAATTCTCCAGTGCATAAAACTGAAGAGTTCTGACAGCAGAGCCTCCAGCTCAGACATTGACTGTCTACATTTTCCTCAGAACCTTTCCACTTAGCTATCTGTGACCTACATCTTTATCTTCTTAAATTTCAAAGCCCCTGGTGTTTTGTTTGAGAAGACAAGCTCCTTTCCATCAATGATCAATTAGCCATGACTTATCAAACGCCTACTGTGTACCAGGCCCATGGAGGACCTCATGATAAGAGATAATAACCATCTGAATAACACCCATCTTCCAAAGATTACCTTGGGTTTCAGGAGCTTTCATTAACATATAATTTGACCTTCACATTATTCCTAGGGCATAGGTAGAGCAGCAATCTACCTTTATCCCCTGTTTTACAGACCAGAAAACTGAGGACCACTGAAGAGAACACGTTTGTTACTAACAAGCCATAGTACATGCACCCTACTCTTGGAGATCTCAGGGAAGATTTTTAGAAAGGGATATGGTCCCTGCATCTGGTGCAATTGCAAGGCTGTGGGGTGTGTTGGGGGAACACACTGACTTCAAAATCAAGAAAGATTAGGGTTGAGCCACCTGCCTTGATATTTATGGCCTTGGAAAGTGGCCCCACCTTTCTGAGTCCCTGATTTCCTCATCTATACCATAAATATAATGTCTGTTCCCTAGGATTTTCCGAGGACTCATTGAAAAGTAGCTGAAGCCTTTAGCACAAGTGACCGGCAAATAGTTAAATGTTGAACAAATCTTATTTTGCCTCCTCCACTCTCTGTACAATCAATGCTTTCAAGAGGGCATTAAGTTCATTTAAACTTTTCTCTTAAATCCTCCACTTTTTCATATCTGACCTTGGGGAACACTATTGTCTAAAACTTGGAAAGAAGGATGTCCTGAGGAATCAAATCTCTTAAGTCATTCAGCATGGCTCATGGTTTCTAAATTTCCACAGATGTCCAATGTGGTGAAATATACTAACACTCATGCTTTATTTACAGCCATCAAGTCAGATGACTCAGAAGGAACGTGAGGGCCTCACTGGGCCAGGGTTCTGAAATGGACACACATAAATTATCTCTGGGACTGGTGATAGAGCTCTTGTCTGGAAGCATTTATTTAATGGGGACCAGAATAAGTCAGGGTTAATGTTACATGTTGCAAAATCTAGGTGGTCACAGAAGAAGTGGCATTAAAGATAATAGTCTACACCCTCAAGTTATAAACAAGGAAAATGACATCCAAGCAGTAGAAAAGATTTACTTAGCTTAGGTCTTTGGATCTTGTGTTCAAGAATGCATAAATTGTACTGTTCCCATGAGCTTTTGGTCAACTGACCACCCCATCCGAATCTCCTCTGAAATATATCACCTTGCCCTCTCTCTTGGCTCTCACTTTCTACTGGGCCCCCTGGCAGCCACTGGCCAGCCAAACCTCCATGATCCAAGCAAATTAGAGGGGGCTTGAGTTATGTCAACTCCCATCTCATAAGCTCAATGGCTCTTTTTCCAAGACAAGGCTGAGATGCTCAGCTTTGTTAGACAATGAAGAGTAGGTAGCAGATGGACTTTAAAACCCACAGGAGATAACCAAAGGCTAATGCATCTATAGAAACGTATGCAGTCAAGGACCAGGAGCAGCAAGCTTAAGTGGAGATGGGTGGGTAATAAGCTGCATCTGGTAACCCCTATGGCTTTCCCTTTTGCTTATAGAATCTAATCAGACAAAACACTGAGTTCTGCTTAACAACTAGGACTTTAGAGACAGACATACTTCAGTTCACATCTCAGCTCTGATTCTTATTACCTGTGTGCCCTCAGGCAAGAAAAGGCTATCTCAATTTCCTCATCTGATGGAGGAGAGAGTTATGAAAGTCAAATGAAGGTGGTCTGCAAAGCACTTAGCCCATGCAGTTCCTAGGACACAGAAAAGATTTTATAAAGGACGACTGTTACTATTGCTTTCCATCCAAATGTTCTCAGTCTCGGCTATGTTCTCTGTTTATTCCACCATCAACTCTAACCTGAATTTAAGTAGCCACCTTTTATTGGGCTTTCCTTCTGGTAGGTCTTTTTCCTCTGTTCATCCTTCCCAGTGCATCCATATCTGTACATTGTTGGGCATCACATGGAAGTACTATAAAAATGTGCAAAGAAAATGAGGATACAATCTGTGTACTCAGCTGAACTGTCCAAGAAACATGCAAGCTTTTAACCAAATATGTGGGGGTGATATAATTAGAAAAAAAAAATCAATTCTTATGGCACCAGGCAAAATCAATCAACCTCTGGCATGTTTTCAAGTATTTCTCCTGTCACCTATCATAATTTCTCTTGTCACCTACCATAGGTCAGACAAGAAGCTATTTAACATCAGGTTCCTCCTTACCAGTCTTGGATGTAGATACTATTACCCCATTTTACAGAAGAGAAACTTAAGTTTTATGGAATTTCAGAAATTTTCCCAAGTTCATGGCACTAGATGACAAGATCAAGATTAAAATCTAGACCTGTCAACTCCAGATCTGTCTTTTCTCCCACTACTCCAGAGAGTCTCCATGCGTACTCAAAGGTTGTATTGTGTAGACATTGATCACCCACAAAATTCCTTTTGAGACCCCCACTGTCATCTCCAACCCAAGAAATCTTAGCTTGTAAAAGCGAACAGAACTGTTATAGGACTAAGTTCAAGGTGCAGTCCAAGCCAGGGAACCTCAAAGAATTCAAATGCATTCTGATTCTACCCAGTGTCCCCTCTCACACAAAAGCTGTGCTGAGATTCTAAAAAGTTCTGAATTTCCTATTTGACATTTTAAATATTCCAGCTGCTCTCCTAACAACCATGTCTCAGGAGTACCCAACCATAACCTGGGAAAGTGGGACCAGATGCCCTGCCAAGTGCTTACAGTTTAATAGTAAATAAATGAGTCCCTGGTAGTGTTCTTATAGCTAGCTGGGGAGCCCATTCCCAGCTGCTGGGTCCACTAACAGCTGAGTAAATACACTGCTAGAAGCCACAACCAGAGAATTACCATTCAGTGCCCACAGCCCTGGATATCCTAGGACTGCTGTTGTTTACCCATTAGCAGGTGGGAAATTATCAAAGTCTCCACTGCCGAATCCCCTACTGAGGTGTCTATAAAAAGGATTGCTCTAGTTATTGAACTGGAGAATCCGAGCTAGGACTGCTCATTTAAATGAAAGTAAATTTAAACTTTTAATATGCACCCAAAACCTATATAAATGCTGTAGTTTCATTACTAAGGCTATGGTCTTGAGCGAATTGTCCATTCCAGCACACCTTATATACCAGGTACTAGCAGGTGAGGGTTAAAGCAGCAAGCAATCAGTTCTGTTATGCATTTCCCTAATTAACACACACTGACCAAATATATGTTAGGTCCCGGACTCTTATGCTCAGTGGGAATATTTGTGTGGATGGCACTGACTCCATTTTCATGCTATAGTAGGAAAAGCAGATATCTGAAGAAATAATTGTGTATATGTGTGACATATGGAACAATAGATATATATTCAAGTCAAAGAAGCAATACCTCTGGAAGAACTGAGCAGGAGACAGTAAAAGAGGAGGTGTGTGAGCATAATTTTTCTTGAAAATGTATTTGGGGGAGGAAGGGGGAAGGGCAGAAAGAGAGAAAGAGAGAATCTCAATCAGACTTCCCACTGAGTGCAGAGCCAGACTCAGGGCTTCATCTCACAACCCTGAGATCATGACCTGAACCAAAATCAAGAGTTGGACACTTAACCAACTGAGCCACTCAGGTGCCTGTGAGTACAGCTTTAGGGATGAATTTGAATGGGTGGGCATGTGCTGTGGAAGGGTAGGTGTCTGTTGAGAAGCATCTCTGCAGGTAGAGAAAACAACATGTAGGAAGGAGTGAAACATCAAACGTATATTCTGGAAAGTCAGAGGAGTTGGGTGTGGCAACAAAACGAAGCTGGGAGGGAGATGCAGGTGAAAATGTGACCTCTCCTTCAGTGATGCAAGTTGCCTAGGTCAAGGCTGTGTTCAGTGCCTGGACTGATGTCCAGAGCATGCAGATGTGACCATAAGTGCAGCATGTCCTATCCCCAATTAAAGGACAATCCCATTCCAATGCCACATGATCCTTTCTTGGACACTAATTCCATCTCTTCTGTTCTCCTATGGTCTTCACTTAATGCTACTAACACTGCCAATTTTTCTGCAGAGCAGGGACAAACTTTTCCCTCTGTGGTTCTCTGATGTATGGTTTGTTTCTCTCCCAGCACCCATGAGTCTGTCCTTTAACCAGTGGGGGAGTCTTTGGAGTGTAGGGACCATTCATTCTACATCTACAGAGGCCAAACTTTCTGGTACGTTCTGATGATATATAGATAAATATAAATAATGTATTATTTTCTTTTGAGGCACATATAGCCTATCAAATTTCAGGCAAAAAGCAGAAAAAGAGATCATGCAGTGTGTTATGGAGATGAATCCCAGGCGTTGCCCAGGACAGAGAAAGCATCTGTCTTACTGATTGTCTCTCCACCCCAGTATCAGTCTCAGGACAATGGGCAATGCTGGTTGTATTGGTGGGGCAATATTGTGTCCAGGAATGAATGCTGAACTGAAACATAGAGTCCTGAGTTCAGATCCATTTTTGTCACACTAATAGATGGACAAGACCTGCTTATCCGTTTTCCTTATTAAACCAATAAAAATTTAAAAATTGATTCTTTATTTGCAAAGCACTTTCTAGTGCTTTTATATGCATTGACTCGTCTTTATAAGACCCATTTACAGTTGCAGAAACCAAGCTCTGAGGGTGAAGGCGAACAACTTAAACTGGAAGTTGGGATTTCCTTTTCATTTCTAATTCCATGTCTTATTTCCCTTTCTACGCCGGACTTCTGAGCCCCCAGCATAGCTCTCAAACTCTCTGTTCTGTGACTTAGGATTTCTTACTCTCAGTGAAATGTCACAAACCCATCCTTATATTGTTCACTTAAACCATGTCCAAAAGAATAATGGCCTTGACAGATACCATTTTTGTTTCATTCTGAACAGAAATAACAATGGCTCTTCCTACTGATAATGATCTCTTCTCCCTGACCTCAGAAGAAGGCAGAGGCCCTGAAGATATCTCTCCCCAGCCAGTGGTCAATCCCCGTTTGAGACCTATGCACCTTCCATGGCTTTCGAGATATCATAGTATCCCATCATGTTTGGTGGTAACATCTGCCCTATATCAAGACCCTTGCTTTATAGTTTTCTCAAGATCTTAAGATGTTAAGATCTTGCTCACTTATTTTCTTTTTAAATGGCCACATGTGCCTTTTGGTTTGAGGTGTGTGCTGTCCTATGTCGCATGCCAGCAGGGAAGGCAAACTTGGGATTCAAGGACATTGATATGGGTCCAGACCTGATGCCGCGTGACTTGGGACAATTGACTTAGCCTCCTAGAGTCTGGATCATCTAAGAAATAGGAAAAAATAACTTTGTTCACCTGCTAGTGTTACCGTGATTATCAAATACTATAAAAATGGTGCATGCTGCCATTGTTATGATAGTTGTGTTAGTGGCAGAATTACTGAAGAAATTGAACTAATAAATCCAGGACAGAATTAGCTTGAAGTGCAGTTAATTCAAGTCTATTCTGCAATGATTCAGTACAGTCTTTCTGTGACATGCAGGTCTCAGCACTAGGTGACTCTGTGAAGAAAAATGCAGCCCCTCTTCTGCAGATTTCAGGAAGGAAGGAAAGAACTAAACATTTATGAGTCTTGCTGTTTTCCAGATGTGTGCTAAGCACGTGACATTTAATTTATTCTGAGCAACAAAATGTTCCAAAGTCGACATAATTACCACAGTTTTGTAAGTGATGGAACTTTATGGCAGAGAGGTTAAAAATCATATCCAAGGGCAGTTTGCTAATATTTAATGTTTCGTATATTTCCACACGCACGCACACACTTGTGTGTGTGTGTGTGTGTTAGAGAGAGAGAGAGTGTTGACCTGTGAAAGTATCAATGTTGAAATCAAATCCAGGCTAGGGCCTCAGGGCCCAGTGAGGTGAGAGAGCCCAGAGACTCCAGACAACAATGATGGTTTGGGAAGCCGACATCTGTGTTTGGATTCCATCTGTCCCATTTGGTGGGTCTGAGATAATAATGGGCAACTCAGACAAAATTTCTGGGTTTCAAATTCTTCATCTGAGAAATGGAAACAGCCTGCCTTGCAGCATTACCGGAGCACAGGGCATGATGTCAGGCATAGAGTCATGCTCAAAAACTAGCATTTCCTGTCTTCTTTGAGTGTATTCATCCATTCTGGGTTCACGTACAAGCTTAGGTCTTCAGTTAAACATTTGGCTTTTATACCTGCATCTTGCTGAACCAGAGAATGTGGACTGCCATTTACTCATCTGGCAAATTCATAAGAACTAGTGGAGGGCTGGAGACACAGTCCACAGCTGAAGCAACTTGGCCAGAAGTTGAACCTAGAACCTGAAAACACATTTACATCTAAGTCCTGTCTAAGGGACTTCAACCCAAATTTTCTGGCTCCCGGGACTTGGTTTCTTCTTCTGCGTAAAAGCTCCTCTATCACGGCAATATTATGAAGAGAAAGCCCATTGGCAAGGCACCTTGAAGAAGCTCCCTATGAGATAATATTGTGAATGGTTTAGTGAACTTTGTTGCCCCGTGAATCAGGCAACCAATTTAAATTTCGTTTAACACTATTTCCATTATAACTTTCCTACTTATTTTTATTCTTTCTGTTTTTCAGTGACATGATGGTAGTGAGCTCTGGAAAATACTCAGGGCTATGTGAAACCAGTGACTAAAACAGTTGACTACATTAATTACAGGAAACGTTGTGAATGAGCGGGCCATGCTTTCTAGTTCTGATTGTTTGCTGAGGTGGTTCTACTACAGACTGCACTGTGGTGTTATCACGTATTTGCACTCAGCTCCTTGCTTTCTGACACCATTGCTTTTCACAGAGTCTACTTCCCTAGTTTGGAGGGGAAAATCAGGTGATAAAGATAAATGTTGAAAGCACATTTGCATTTAATCAAAGAAGACCAAATATAATCTAAAGAAGTAGAAAATTTGGGATTATCCTTGTCATTTTAAAGTGTTTAAAAGTAAATATAATGGTTCAGATGAACTCCAGCAGATCTTAAGAACCTGTCTGCTTTTGGTAGAGGGATCATGGATATTTGCACTGAGATCACCTACAGGCTCCCGGAATCTTAACGAGTCATCACAACCTACGTGTTCTATGAATTCGCATTCAGTGTTTGTCCTTAGTAAGTTTAGACTTGTCAATTACAGTAATCAATAGTTTTAATTGATTTACTGAAGAATGTAAACAGCAATGGTGATTGCTTTCCCTTACTAAGATCATCTAAAAATTGTCTCATAGAGAGTACTGTCAGTACAATAATCAAAGTTTTACAGAACAGACAACACAATTTTAGCATTGTGTGTGGAAGAATGGATTAAAGTCAACTTTCTAAATTTATAAATACTTAAAAATAGAAACATTACTTCAGAATTATTAAAAAAAAATGCATTTCCTCAAAAATACAAGGGATGTGACCACATCTTCCAGAATCAGGCAGAATCACAGATGGCTTTTATTTCTCCTGATTGAAGATTGTTCCAGAACACTGGTGGAAATTTTATAATTTAGACATTTGAGTGTACATGACACCGTTCTAAGTATTTGTATGGTATTTGTAAGTACAGTACCTCATTTCTTCAAATGAATTTGTAAGTACAGTACCTCATTTATTAAAAAAAAAAAAAAAAGAACACTCCAATACCAATATTTGGCTCCTTTTTACACTTGAAGGAAGTTTGGCCTGAAAGGGTACCTGTTTTCCCATGGCTCTATATAGTGTATCAATGCTAGAATTAGTATCTAGGTTTCCAACATCAGACCCACCATTCCCTTCTATACGGCATCATAATGTGTCTTTGAACAACAACAAAAATGACATAAAGGAAAGATTTCCTTAAGAAGAACATAAAACACACATCTGTAAAGCTGAGTTCTTTCTATGTAGCAGACACAATATCTTCCTTTTCTCTCCCCTACAATGTTTATAAATCAAGTAGTGCCTGAGTCCAGCAAAGGCAATCACACATTTTCTCTGGTTCTATCAACGTCATGTGCACAATTATGCCTCTTAATAATGTCATACATTCTATCGGGTTTTTAAATGCCTGCCCTATCATTCCATTTGGTGTATTTGTACAGCCTGCATGGGTTCATGAGCAATTTGAAATACGATTTGGCCTGAGACCTTTCATAGGCACGCTTTTCCTTTTTTACTTTTCTGTAATAACGCTGTCCTTCAGAGGGCTGCGGCTCACCTGCGGCAGCTTGTGCATGAGATAAATAAGGTCAGGATGGGATTTATGAATCACCTTTTCCACCACCTTTAACAGGAAAATTCAAGCTGAAAACCAACCCCATTTGGCATTGACTCAGAGTGGGACTTCCTGAAGCAGTGAAAGGAAAAGGAAAACTATTTAAAGTCACATCTTCTAAAATAGAGTCTCACCCCAGTGACCCTACCTACATGATATGCAGGAAACCTAGCATCCAAGGTCACAGAACTTTTTGCAGGAAAAATCGAGATGCATCCCTGGCCTTGGAGACCCAGGTCAGACTCCTGGGCTCAGCAGGAAATCTGCTTGAGATTCTCTTTCCCTCCACCCCCTCTGCCTCTCCTGCTCCTTCTCTCTCTCCCTCAAATATAAATCTTAAAAAAAAAAAATGCCTCCCTGGGCTACCAGTTCTGTCACTGGCTTTCATTTCTTTTCATCCACATTCACAGGAGGTGGTCAAAGAAATCCCATGCACTGAAATAGATTGGCCTCAAAGCTTCACTTTGGAGAGGGAAGTTCAAACATTCATTCAACTGATTCATCCGTCAGTCCACAGCTGTGCTCTGGGAAGGTACTACCATTTGTTAAACACTTCTTTTATACTTTATATTAACCAGGTGATTCTACATATTTCATTTTACTTCGTCTTCAAAATGAAAGGGAAAAAAAAAAATGAAGCCATACAAAAATATATGAGAAAAACTCTCTGGTAAAGGTAAACATGTGGATAAAAATAAAAAAGCAGTATTATTATAATTTACACTTATCATTCCTCTTCGTATGCTTTCTGAGGACTTAAAAGACAAAGCCATAAAAATAATTATAAACCTATGTCAGGAGCTACAAAATATACAAAGATGTGATTTGTGACATAAATACCATAAAGGGGGTGGAGCTGTGAAGGAGTAGAGTTATTTTTGCAATTGAAATTAGGTTGTCATAAGTTTAGAATAGATTGTTATAGCTTTAGGAGGTTACATGCAATTCCCATAGTAACCACATTCAAAGTATAGAGCAGACACAAAAGGGAAAGAGAAGGGAATCAAAAGTTGTCACTATGAAACACCAGTAAGGGAGACAGGGAGGGACAAAAAGTTTTAAGACATACACAAAACCAGTAACAAATAGACAAGAGTAAATCCTTCATCTTGGGAATTACTTTAAATACAAATGAATACACCCAAAGGAATATTATTTGTCCTTAAAAGAAATAAAATCCTGACATATGCTATGCCATGGATGGACTTTGAAGACATTATGTTAAGTGAAATAATTCAGTGTCAAAAACATACTTTGGGGGCACCTGGGGGGCTTAGTTGGTTAAGCAGCTGCCTTCGGCTCAGGTCATGATCCCAGGGTCCTCAGTTCAAGCCCTGCATCAGGCTCCCTACTCAGCGGAGAGCCTGCTTCTCCCTCTCCCTCTGTCTGCCACAATGCCTACTCATGCTATCTCTCTGTCAAATAAATAATTTTTAAAAAAATCTTTAAAAAATTCTTATTTTCATTTATTGAAATTACAGGTAGTCAAATTCACAAAGACAGAAAGTAAAAGGGTGGTTGCCAGGAGCAGGGGTTGGCGGGGAGGAGACTAGGGAGCTGTTATTTAATGAGGACAGTGCTCTAATCTTACAAGACCAAGAGGGTTCTGGGAATGGGTGGTGGAAAGGTTTGCACAACAGTGCAAATGCACTGAATGCCATTGAACCCTGCACTAGAATAGTGCTAGAAGAGTGGACATGATGATAAATGTTATGTTATGTGTAGTTCACCACAATTAAAAATAATAATAACAATCAAAGAAATGGGGGGAAAATGAGGTAGGTAGTCTTACGGTTCTCATCTTATAGATGTGGAAACTAAGTTTTAGAGCCATTAGATGACATGTGGTGGTCCCATGACAAATTAAGTCAGAGTGTGGCCACATCACAGAGACCTAACAAAGAGCTACCTACACAAGTTCAGAAAGACAGGAAGGAAGGGAAGGGAGAAAGGGGGAAGGAGGGAGGGAGGAAGGAAGGAAGAGAGAGAGGAAGAGTGAAAGGAGGGAGGGAGGAAGGGGAAGGGAGGGAGGGAAGAAGGAAGAGAGGGAGGAAGATGGGAAAGGTTGGAGGGAGGAAGGAAGGAAGGAAGGAAGGAAACCATATTGAAATTCCATCTACATAAGAAAGAAAACAATTGTTTCTCACAGAATTTTGTAGATGAGAACTTTTTCAGGGAAATTTATAAACATGTCATCAAATCAATTTGAGAAACAAAAGGAAAATTCTTGAGCTTTTTTTATGGCTTTACACTAGTTTACTTTTGAGTGATAGAATGATGGCTGAATAAATGGATGGTGGAATTAATAAGCCCCATGCCTTTTATATCTTGTCAATGAAGTTTTGTTTGGAGGCATATTCATAAAGGAGATGGAATCTAAATAAGTACCTCTCTCTGGCAGGATACTAGCCCAGAGTGCAGGTAAGAAGTGTGATGAAAGTGTGATGCCATAGAATCAAAAGTCAGAATGACAGAAAGGTGTTCTGAATTTTCCAGAAGTCTGAGTTATGTGCCAAGAATTATGCTACATTCTGGGAACAAACAGACTTTGTGGAACTCCCAGTTTAGAGTTGTTTTATCTTAAATGGATAAATAAAGGAAACCAAGTCCTCTGTTCTCTAGTGGGAATATAAAGTAAATATTAATTTCCTTTTATAGAACACTAGAAAATTAATCAAGTACCTGCACCAATATGACCCTAGTCCAGATGAGACAGACACAGGAATATAAAAACATCTTAACTTGCTCTTAAGTAGGATGGGGGAAATCAGCAACCAACAGTAAGTACTGGATGTGACCTGGTATTAAAGAGGGAGTTACGGAAAGCATGTTGCTCCATGGGAGCAAGGGCCCAAAGAGGATGCATTAATCCCTGAGATAATTGCATCTCATATCAAAAGTTTACACTGAGTTCATTGATGGAAGCTCTTAGCAGCTCCAACAAGCCACGGCTCTGAATATGACAAAAAGGTTCTAAAGAGGTTTTGGTTCATGAAAGAAAGCCAGGTCTGAAAACTCCTATCTAGTGGGTGTTTGTTTTTCTTGATTCCCGATGTCGACTGCACATTTTTGGTGGTGAAACCTGATTTTTACTTGGGAAATATTTCTTCACCACTGGATAAAATCAGAGACACAGAGATCAGGCTAGCCAGGAGATCAGCTCATGGCCCGACCTAGCCCCTGCTAGATCTCCCTTCTTAGAATTTAAAGAGAAAGTGACCAAAGCCAGAAGAGATTTGTGGTTCATGCATTCCAGCAGTGCCACACGGGGAAGATGGCCAAGCAGGTCCAGCTCTGAGGCCATCTAGAGCTGCCTATCCCTCTGCCCAGCCTGGTTTTCCATTTTCCTACCATCCTCTGAGCTTCTCCTTACCTTCCAATAAACTCTCTTTTTGCTTAAGTCAGCTGCAGAAGGTTTCTGACTCTTAAAACCAAAGGATTCTAAGTGATGTGTGAGGCTTGTTTGGTTTCTTATTTGCTCATTCACTGTTTCATTGACTCATTCATGCCTTTGCTCATTCACTAATTATTTATTCAGCAAATATTTTATGCAGACTTTAGCATTCAATCAAACATGTGAACTGCTCCCAGATTGCAGTCCATTGGGAGTTACTTCATGTACACCTTGCTGTCCCTCCATGCTTTGTTCATGTTCCCCATCTACCTGGAATGTCCAGTGTGGCTGCCCACTTCTTTCTACTTGTACCCATCATCAAAGCCTTGGCATCTCCAAAAGGTCTTAGCTGACCCTCAGGCTGGGTTGAGTGACCCCTCTCCAGACTAGACACCACCATGGTTAACTGTATGATAGGCTCCTTCACTAGAGAGTAACCTCCTTGAGGGCAAGTACTCACAACCTCATCTCTGCCTCTCCAAGGCCGAGCACAATAAGAGAACCTCACTGGGCGCTCAGTAATGGCCTCATGAAGAAACAGAATGTGATGAGTGTTGAACAGATTCATATGCAAGGTGTGAGTGGGAGAAAAGAAAAGGGATGTTCTAAAAAGACTTCTGAACAGAATAAAACTTCAGAGAAGATGGGCTATTTGAGTCATATTTTTAAAAAGGTGATTAGAAATTTTCAGGTATTAAAGGACTGAAATTATTGAACAAGCAGAAAGGGTATAAAATGATGAAAAGCTCAAAAAGAAAAGTTGAATATTCCATATATCTGGAATATAATTTTTTCATGCTGTGAGGGTGATGAATCAGGATAAGGCAGATCTGATGTTTTGGAGGCTTTGTCACAATGATGCAGCTTACACTCTGTTCACATTCAGTGAGAGGCCATAAGACCACATTAGTTTGCCAGGGCTACCATAACAAAAGACCACAGACTGAGTGGCTCAAACAACCAAACTTTATTTTCTCCAGTTCTGGAGGCTAGGGATCCGAGATCAAGTTGTTGACAGATTTGGTTTCTACCGAGCCTCTCTCCTTGGCTTGACTTCTATGTCCTCACGTGGCCTTTCCTCTGTGCACCCACTTTAAATCCACATTTCCTCCTCCTGTGAGGATACCAGTAAGATTGGAGTAGGGCCCATCCAAATGGCCCCATTTTAGCTCAATTACCTCATATCTCCAAATAGGGGATTAGGACTTCAACATGTGCATGGGGGGTGGTGGTACACAATTAGCCCATAACAATATAGTAACCAAGGGCAAGGTCTCTGGAAATTGACTTCATAGGTTCAGATCTTTGCTTGCTCATTTAGTTGCTGCATGAGTTTGAAAAACTAGCTAAACTCTCTGTTTCTCAGTTTCCTAATCTGCAAATTAGTGTTACAACTATCTCCTAGGTTATTATAAATTACAACAGTGCTTGCTAACAATAAATAAAAAAGGAAACTAGTCATTGGGGAGGGGCCTAATCAAGGGTCCCTCTGGCAGCAGGGTAGGGGATAGACTGAAATGGAAAGACTAGAGTCAAGCAGGCCAACAGAACAGACAGAATTGTATGACTTAGTTCATCATTTCAGAGAAAGGAAAGGATATGGGTAAAGACATTGGATAAAGAAATCATGTTTGGAGTGGAGGGAGTTCAAGGACATGGTGACTTTGATGCCTGGGATTCACCCAAGAATAGTCTAGCAGATAGTGGTCCATGCAGATCTGAAACTTGGGACAAAATCTGGGTCTTAAAAGAACAGAGTTAAGAGTCATAAGTGGAAAAGTGGAGCCTGTGTTCATAAACTGTGGGTGAAATTGTTCACAGAGAACCAACCTTCTATATGACTATAGATTAGAACCATAATTCACCAACACAATCAGCACAGAATGTAAGACCCTCCTCATCCTTAAGAAAGACCTTCCTATGAGTCAGGGTCTTCCTAAAACGCAACACCAGGATTAAGGTCTTGGTGGGCAAGGAGATTTACCAGCCTTCAATTCTCAAGAATTGGTATCAGGAAGACAGGGTGGGACATAGGACCTCGAATTCCATTTTTTTTTTTCAGTCTGTACTATTGTGTTCTGACTGAGAAAGATTTAGAAATCAAAAATACCATTGATTGAGTTCACAGTTGTTTTATTGTCCTAGGATATGAAAGAGACTAATCAAATGTAATCTCTTTCTTCCCAATCTCCACCACATATACAGATGTGACTTTGGGCAGGTTATTAGGTCATACTGAGCCAGGGTCCTCTTCTAAAAAATTACAATAAAATCATACTAGTTTTACCCTTCCTCTGGCATCAGAGTGATGATATCTAATTTAAGAGTGGTTTATGGTTTCCCAAAGTTGATTCCTGGAGGGTACTTGTGTGGTATCATTATTATTATTAAGCACTGATATAGCCATAGTCAGTAGTATTTCAATATATAGGGATCCAACACACCCTACTTCTGTCTATGGAACAGTCTTTGAGTAATACACCAGGATGTACATCACTTAGCTCCCTAAGCAGTCATTCAGTGACCACAAAGTGTGCACAGAGAAAGCTCCTTCATCACGAACCACGTGGGGAGTCATTTGAGAGAGATAGCCCCACACCCAAGCATCCTGTGATGGAGGATAACATTCATCTCAGTATTATCCAGTCATGGGACCCAGAAGCTGGGCAGGAAGTGGAGGCTGAAGCTTGACTCAGTCTTCAAACCATTTGCCCAGGAGCATGAAGGCCCTGTCTCGTTAGTCAAGCAGGAAACATCTAAGGCAGCTGGAGAGAGGAGAAGCAGCTGGGCTAAGTGAGAAGACCACCAGCCTGGGGATCAGGACACCCAGACCCTCTCTCCTAGCTCCACCACAAATGAATTACCTGGCTGAATGTGGACAAGTCATTCTTCTCCTCTGGGCTTCAGAGGATGAATCCTCTGTAAAATGAAGGATTTAAGCCAGATTCTCTCTTAGGGTAAAAAAAAAAAAAAAAAAATGTCTCCTTATCTGGCATCTGACATTCTCCAGTTGTCTGTGTGTATTACACACAGTGGTTAATGCACAAATGACAAGGTGAGTGTCACACCCTATTCCCTAGATAGACACTAATACTCAGAAAAAGTCCTATCAGCTCTAACTTCTCTCTCTTTTCCATCTACATTTCTACTGTCCCATTCAGGGCCAGCTTCCTTTAGAGGTCTGTGTTAGATGGTCTCTCTGTGCTTGGTTTAATGCTCTATTGTTAGGTTTTGAAATTCTTAATAATTTTTTGAAGAAGGGCCTCGCATTTTCATTTGCACTGGGGCCCACAAATTCCATAGCTGATTCTGCCTTGATTCTACAATCCTAGCAATCAAGTCTCCTGGTGGTCAGAGCTCAGATGAACAGACAGAGAAATCTTCTTCACTGTACAGTTCTCGTTTCATGGAACCCCAGTGAGGTGGGCAAGATAATGTGGAGAGATGTGAACTAATTAACATGAGGCAATACTTCCATGGTAAGATACAGGGTCAATGGTTATGGAAAAGGGAAAGAAAATTTCATGATCTATGGAAAACCAGGACCTGGCTCCTGGCCTTCATTGATTCTGACATCCTGGAAAAATATCTCTTTGTTATTGAGTCAAGAAGTCAGGAGCTGTGTATGTGTTCAGTGATAGGAATAAGAGGCTAACTTCCTTCAAACGTTCTGCTTCTCTAACACCTCAAGCTGGTGATCATCCGAGTACTGGATGAGAATGAAGGCAAAGGCGGGACTCAAATGATCACAGTAAACCCTATGGGTCTGGAGGTGGACTCTAAAGTTTTCATGTGGCACTCCACAGCTCTCAGGGATCTCTGTCAGAACCTCTCGCCCTGTGCTTCCCTAAGAGGATCAGACCCAGCTGTCCACAGCTATCTGGAGTCTTCAGTGGGCTTATGCCTTCCTGAGCTGAATGGGGAGAGCCACAGCAGCTCGATGAATGAACCAAAGAGAATAGGTGGGTATCCCCAAGGAGAAAGCAGTGGGGTCCAGAGCCTTGGTTGAAAAATCTAGACCCTAGCAGCCCAGTAAATCATTTTCTGTCTCTCGTCCTTGTGTCCCCATCTATATGATGAGGTTAACCAGCAGAGCCAGGGCAGCTTACTAGATGGAACGTGGGGTATAGACTTAAATAGCTCTGGGTTCGAATCCTGACTCCACCCCACCTATTGCTGGGTGATACCAAACATGTAGCTTCATTTCTTAAAGTCTTACTTTCTTTTTTAACCCTTGGAATAGGGGTTAATAATGTCTCTTTCACAGAGTTGCTGTGTGAAATTAGTAGACTAATGAGAGGTTAATATGAATGTCCAGGTCTTACACATGTAGGCATTTAATCTTTGAGAATGGTTACTATTTTTAGAGGCTTCAAAGCTTTCCTGGGGATATATGCCCACATGATTAAATGGTATTCGTGCTGATGCTGAGAAATGGTCGGCAGAAACACGAGAAGAAACATATTCCTCCAAGCATGCCTGGATCCAGCATGTTTTTGGAAACATGGTAGTGCAATGGGCAGAGCCCCCATGGTTTCTGGGGAGCATCTGAGAGCTAATGAGAAAAGGAGGCACCCAATCCCTCCATTCCAGATTCTGTCCTCAGCACTCACCCTCCTTTGGCCAAGAGTGAGTGAGTGGGCCTGGATCACAGTGTTCAGTACTTCACACGTCCAATCTGGGCTCCGTCTAGACAGACAGCTGGAGACTGACAGCATGGGATGCCAAACTATCCGGGGAGGAGGAGGTGCCACAGCAAAACATGTTCTCTTCCTGCCTCCGCTGACTGCTGGTTCACAGAAGACAGTCAGGAGCAGCTGAGGGCTTCCTGTAGGAGCCTGGGTCAACATCCAGAGAGCAAGGCAGCTGTCTGGCTATTGGTGATATCTCTGTCCAGCCCACCAGCCGTAGGTCAGAGGCACCTCTGCCTTGGCTGTGTCAGGTCAGATGGCCATGGTGACACATCATCTGTAGGGCCCAGAGTGGGGTCCTGTCCTGATCTCCTTCTGCTTACCAGCTCAATGGCATCTCAGGCATCAAAAGCCCCTGTCACTCAGCTCTAGCTGGACTTTTGCCTGTTTATAGCGTCAGTAAGTACAAAGAAGACTCTGTGGCCCAGCCCCTGCATACCTACCCCATCATATTTCCCTCCCCTTCCCACCTCACGCTTGATACTTTGGCAACACCCAACTTCCCTTAGGCTCATTCCTCATCCTAGGAAACCATGTGCCCCATTTTCATGGTATGCTCAGTGATCACCAATTGGACTGAATCCTTCATTATCCCTGCAGGCTGGGCCAGGTGCTACTTCTCCTACTATGGCATTTGCCAAAATACATCACAACTCACTCTCGGTCATCTTGAGGGCAGGACAGGGGATTTAATGCATAGTTGGATCTCAACATATATATTTAAATGAAAAAAGGAAAGTGGAAACAAAAGTTGTACGAGTAGAATTCAAACTACTTTGATTCATCCCTCTTCCCTTCCCCTGCTGTTCATTCTCCACAAAGTAACCAAGTTAAGCTTTCTATAAGACAAGTCTAGTCATGTCACTTCCATGTTCAAGCCTTTCAGTAGTCCCCATAACCCTGAGGGTGAAGTGCCAAATCTTCATCCTGCCCTACAAAGCCCTATGGGATCTGACCCCTGCCTATTCCACTCCCACAATCCTTACCCATATTTTTGGATCCTGTGTCATTTTAGTTAGCTGTATAACAAACCACCCCAAATTCTGGTAGTAAGTTTTCATTATTCCAATAATTATTAGTTTAATCCACTGGTCTCCTCTGGACTCCCTCACACATATGCTGCCACTCAGCAGTCAGGTTAGCAGTTCTGCTGCTTTTGGCTGAGCCTGCTTACCTGGGAGGAGCTGGCTTGCTGTGGGCTGGTCTAGGATGGCCTCAGAGGGCTATCAGTCTCCCCCATGTTGTCTCTCATGCTCTAGCATGTTCTCCTGCTATATGTTTATATGGCCATGTCAGGGTTCTAGGAGAGAGCAGGAGACACACTCATTCTTGAGCCTTGGGCTTGTAATTGGCATGAGAACCCTTCCACTTTATTCTGTTGTCCCAAGTGGGTCACAAGGCCAGGCTGGATTTAAGGAGTGGAGGAAGATAGCCCACCTGTTGATGGGAAAACTGTAATATCACATTGCAAAGATCACAGACTCAAAAAGGAGCTAAAACAGCTATTTCTGCAGTCTATGAGAGTTTCCATCTCCAGATATTCTGATTCAAGAATAGGAGGTGAGAATTAGGCATTTATAGTTTTGGCAAGTAGTCCAGATAATTCTGCAAAGTCAGTCAAGAATTGTCCTTGGAGATCATTACTTGCCCCCAAGCCACACTCTCGTCCATCACCTGAAAATGCCCTGCTTTTCTCAGTGACCGCGTCATGATGTGTATGTCTCTGTCACTTGGCATCTTTGCCCCTGTCCTAGCCTACAGATCCTTGATCATGCTCCAGATCTCAGCCTTCCTGATTCCTCAGATTAGGTTTGCTGCAACCACTGCCCCATTTTCATTTTTTATGAGCAGCCCTCACTTCTTCCTTGAAATGTTCTTCACTGGGTTAATCATCTGACGTCTTCCATAATAAACGGTGAACACCACAAGGGCATGGGACAGATCTAATTTGCTCATTCCTATACCTACAGAATCTGTTAGGGTCTAGCCCTTAAGAGGGACTTGATACATAGTGACAGAGAATGGAAATGTACTGCTTCAAAGTCTGCATTAGAATCTCTGTCAACAAAGGCACTGCAGAAGACATTAGGAATTCTGCTTTGGACCAGTAGAGACAGGGATGCATTTTCGGCCAAGGCAGGATAAGATTAGAGCAACCAGGGCATTTTATGAGTTATTAAAGAATTTTAATGGCCCCAAGGGAAGGGAGGGAGCTGAGGAGTGCTCCCCCAGGGAGGATACCAGAGCCCCCCCGCAGTGGAACGTGAGGAACATCACCCAGAGTGGCTTAACCAAGAAGAAAATCCACATGGTGAACAAGGGGTATCTCCATGGGCTGAGCATCAGAAAAGGAGGAAAATGTGTGTGTGTGTGTGTGTGTGTGTGTGTGTGTGTGTGTGTGTGTCTTGGGAGTGGGGGCCAGAGTGTGCAACAAAGATGGGACCACAGAGACCTAGTAGGTTTTCATGAATTAAATGAAATGAACAAGTGATGGTGTTAGAAGTCAGGAGGGTTCAGGGTCAGAGATGGCGGAAAAACACAAGCAAGGTAAAATCAAGGGTGCTAGGGGCCCCTTTTCTGCCTGGGCCAGAAGGCCAGACACAGATGCCTGGGGAAAAGTCCAGTCAGACGGTGAGGGTGAGAAGCCTGGAGAGAGCAGGGCAGCCAGGCCTCAAAACTTCTCCGAAACTTGCCTCATCCTGGTGAGCTGTTAGAAAGAGGGTCTCTGCTCTTGCTGGGCCATGACGTAATGGCAGACAGGGAACAGCAAACGCCTTGTCACAGGGGAAGCTTGTCATATTTGGGGGCTGCTGTGAGGAATACCCATGCCAGATCCCACTGGAGGCTTCGTCTCTTTTAGCAGCAATAAAGAAATAAAGGGAGAAATCCCTTCTAAAATGCTCCAACCCCTAAACTACAATCTGTAGCTACGGAAAGCAAAGAGCTGCTGACACCTGCAGCCAGCGCCCCGCTCCTCCGTTCCCCAAACACAACCTGACATCCGGTCATGTTCGCCTTTTGACTGCTCACAAACAAGGAAAATCTTCATTTTCTATCATGCTCCCTCAGCTTGAATACTTCTCACATGTTTCTCCTTTGCAAGCGCTCTTTCACCTCCCAAAATAGCCACACCAATGATGCATGTTTTCTGAAAGAAGCTCAGGTCTCGTTGGGTTTTCGTTACCTGCACAGAGGGCTGAGTCATGCGGGATTCACATATCACTAGTCCCAGGCCACATCTCCCGGCGGGGTGCTCCCACCTGCTCTCCACAGGCAAGCTGGCGCTCCTTCAGCCGCCCTGACCCCACGGGCGTGTGTCCTCCCTCCTCCTCGATTAGCTGGCCTGTCAGAGGCACTGCACAGCCACATCCAAACGCAGGCCTAAGTGATGACTGGTCTCCCCTGAGCCCAGACATTGTCACAGATGGGGATGATTCCCTCTTCCCTCGCAGTCAGCTTCCTTCATCTCCTGGATTTGGGAGCAGGAAATCTCCACAGGTCAGAGTTTGAAAGAAACCCTCACTTGAAAGAAATTCTTATAACAGCTGGGGTTTGCATTATCTACAGAGTATGTGGGGGAACAGGCCTGAGATGTCATTCCTGCTGGCGGACAGCGTGTCGCCACAAAATCTGTCACCCCTAAAATGGGATAAAATGATCATTTCACCTTAAGCAGAAACCCCCCATCAAATCCAAGGGAAAAAGTAGCCTGAGGTACTGTTCATTCATTTCTTCACTGCACACGTGGGTGGGGCACAAGTCTTCCTGAGTCTCGCTTGCCTCACCTGGAAAACGGGGAAACCGTTTCCCACGCTGAATTATTGTCAGGAGGAAGTGGCAGCTTGCACAGACAGCATCCAGCACGGAGTCTGCTCCGAGCCTCAGTTCAGCACGATTCTAGGGGGAGGCGGGGAGGGAAGGCCCTCCCCAGTGCCCTGAAGCCTGCCTCTGGCAGAGCCTGCTTGAGGCTAAGGAAATGCGCTGGCCTGAAAACTTCGGCAATTAAACTTTTAGTATCTGGAATGATGAAGCAATTCAATGCTTGAGTTCATTTGAGCCCCAGGAAAAAGAGAATAATGACACTTGAGACGATGAGAGAATTAATGCTACATCCTGAAGGGAAGACATGAATAGGCTTATTGCAAAGCTTGCCCCACATTTGGGGAAAAGAGATTCGCTTTGCTACAGTTGTCAGAACCCAATAATTACCAATGAGCACACGCTGTAATAACCTAAATAAAACACTTGGCAAGAAGTTTTAGACCCAGAGTGCCTTTGACACAAGGCTTAGGTGTAAGAAATGAACGAAGCATATTAAAAAAGACGTTGGACTGGAAAACAGAACACCTGAGTCCCTGTCCTCAATTGTTGTGTTATTTTAAAGTAGTCTCTTTCTCTTGGGTTTTTTTTTGTTTTGTTTTCTTTGAAAATTGAGGAGTTGAAATGGGGTTCCCTAAAGCCCTTTCCATTGTGAATGTCCCGATCCTTTGTGGGTGTATCTCAGCGATGGATGAGGGAGGCGTCCCAGGGACAGCACAGGACCATCAATCCCATAAGGTGGGCAGAGGGTGGTGGGTCAGGGCTGCTCTGCAAGAGGGACTGGGTTGATCAGGGAGCATGTTCCACTCTGGATCCTTGCACACCTGCCGCTTTGCACCTCCACTCCAGCTCTGCCCCAGATCCCTCTCAGATTTCCTTTCTCAGGAACATTTCTCCTGTCTCTGTCCCTCTGCGCAGACTGCCTTTCTCCCTCACTTGTTGCCGTGATGGCCTGTCCCACCTTCCTCATCATGCTCACGTCCTGACCATAGCTATGAGCACAATGATGCCCAAACACGTCTACATCTATGTCCCTAGCATCTGGTGCACTGCCTGGCATATATTCTGTCCTCAGTGTGTGTGTGTGTGTGTGTGTGTGTGTGTGTGTGTGTGTGCGCGCGTGTGCACAGACCTATTAAATGCAAACCCACACACACCTATGAAATGCAAGCCAAGATCTTGATTCAAATCCCACCGGTGCCACCTCCCTGGGCTCACCCACCATCTGCTGTCCCATGTCTTCTGTTGTCTCCATGCCCACTGTCAAGTCGAGAGTTCAGGTCTTCATCATTGTTTACCTGGAGGATCTCTAGAAAATTCTCTTCAGTCTGCCCTCCCTGCTCCCGATGCTATCTTTTGCTTGTTCTCAGGGACTTTTTTTTATTTAAATACTGGTAAATATTATCTCTCACGGAACAACTTCAGGATTTATATTAACAGTTCAAACTCCTTAGTCTGGGTTCCCAGGCTATTTATCATCTAATCTTCAACTACCTTTCCAGCCACCCCTCTCATGAACTGTGACTCACCAGCATCAGATGACTTGCCATTTCCTCAGTGCCCCATCAGCTGTCACATCTCTGGGCTTTTAGTCCAGCTCTTATTTCTGTGTCTGGTGCCCCTCCCACTGCCTGTCCCACCTTGAGAAATTCCCTGGAATCCCAGGGACCTGGTGCCTCCTTCCCCTCCAGCATTTACGACATTTTTTCCTCATTCAACTGTCACTTCCTTAGGTGGTGACTCCCATCTCCTTACCTCTGTCTCTCCCGTGGGGCTCGGTGGAATGCCTATACTACATTTCCACTGGTTGGAAATCAGTCAATAGAAGTTTTTAGAAGGAATAAATATGTATGCATAGGGTATCTCAGTGGTCAACTTCATTGTAAAGTGCTTTATAATATATATAATTTTCCAATCAAGGAAACGTGGAGACATTTGCAATCCCAGGGTCCCTCATCAGGCAGGATTCACAAACAAGCAGCAGCTTACAAAGTAAGTTTCTCGCGAACCTAACCTGAACAGAAGGCTGAAATATAGACATGAAACTACTTGGGTGAGTGTTCTCAGCCTTGGCTGACTGCTAGAGTCTCCTGGGGAGGTTTCAGACCCTTGAGGCCAGGCTGGATTTTGCATTTGCAATTTTGGTTACCGCCCACCTACGAAGTAAATAAAAATCTCCAGTGGTGGAACCTGGGCATTAGTGTTTTTAAAGCTTCCCAGGAAACTAGTGTGCAGGCAAAAGTGAAAACCAGTTCCTGAATGGGAGAGAAGAAAGTGAGGAACTGGTAGATGACCTGGTTTACATGACTCAGGCATGATAAAAGAGCCCAGATTATCAGGCTGAATCATACATACACATCAGGCTCTGTAAGCCCTGGTTCTAGATCGGTGGTTCTCAGCCCTGACTCCATATTGGAACCATCAGGGGAACTACTAAAGAATACTACTTGTGATGGTTACTTTTATGTGTCTATTTGGCAAAGCCACAGAACCCAGATAATTGGCCAAACATCAGTCTGGATATTTCTGTGAAGATATTCTTTAGGGGAAATTAACATTTAAATTACTAGACTTTGAGTGAAGCAGATCAAACTCCATAATGTGGGGTGGGCCTCACCCAATCAGTTGAAGACTTTCAACAAAAACAGACTGTAGGGCATCTGGGTGGCTCAGTCAGTGAAATATCTGACTGTTCAGCTCAGGTCATGATCTCGGGGCCCTGAGATAGAGCCCCGTGGCAGACTGCACACTCAGTAGGGTGTCTGTTCGAGACTCCCCCCCTCGCAGTCACCTTCTGCTCCTCTCCACCTTGCATGCAGGTGCTCAATGTCTCTCTCTCTCTCTCAAATAAATAAATAAATCTTTTAAAACAAAACAAAACAACCAGATTGAGGTCCTTGGAAGAGGCAATGCAACAACCAGACCGCATTTGGACTTAAGCTGCCCCAACATCTCTTCCCTGTTTTTCTAACCTGCTTGCCCTACAGATTTGGACTTTCTACTCCCCACATTCATGTGAGCCAACTCCTTGTAATAAATGTCCTTCTCATCTATCTGTTTATCTATCCATCTATCTATCTGTCTATCCACACACACACACACACACACACACATTATATGTATATGCATGTGTGTGTGTATGTGTGTGTGTGATATATATATATATATATATATATATATATATATATATATATGGAATATCTTATTTCTAACATCGGGTTGTGTGTCTGTCCATTCTGTTTCTCTGGAGAACCCTGACTAATACACCAAAGTCTGAGGTTCTGATTAAGATAGGTTTGGGCCTAGGTACTGTTATTTTTAGAAAGTTCCCCAAGTGATCCATGTGCAGCCAGAGTTGAGAACTACCATTACAACTATTTCTAAATCACTTCCCATTACTAACTGGCCTCATGATTGTTCCACTGAAATGCATTTGCAATGAAAATTCCTCCATAACACCTTTTTTCTTGTTATGGACTGAATTGTATTCTGCAAAATTCTTATGATAAAGCCCTAACCAGTAATGTGACTACATTGGGAGATAAGACCTTTACGGAGGTAATTAATGTTATATGAGGTCATAGGATGGGTCCCTAATCCAGTAGGACTGATGTCTTTATAAGAAGAAGAGGGGCATCTGAGTGGTTCAGTCACTTAAGTGTCCGAATCCTGGTTTTGGCTCAGGTCATGATCTCAGGGTGGTGAGATCAAAGCCCTATGTGGGGCTCCACGCTCAACAGGGAGTCTGCTGGAGATTCTTTCTCTCCAACTTCCCCTGCCTCTGCTTGAATGCTCTCTCTCTCTCTATCTCAAATAAATAATTAATTAATAATATCCTAAGAAGAAGAAGAGGAGGGAGAAGAAGAAGAAGGAAGAGGAGAAGGAGAAGGAGGAGGAGGAGGAGGAGAGAAATTAGAGGAAGGAGAAGGGATGCCAATGACGCATACTCACAGAGAAAGGCCATGGTGAGGAAACACTAAGAAGATGGTGGTCTGCTAGCCAAATAGAGAGGCATCAGGAGAAACCTAACCTGCTGACAGGATAGATTTCCAGCTTCCAAAATGGTGAGAAATAAATGTCTGTTTTTGAGACCACCTGACTGTGGTATTTGTCACGGCAGCCCAAGTAGATGACTCTACTTCCCAAATTAAGTGTCATCCACATGTTTGCTCAGATAAGCCAGCTCTGCAGTGTTTTCATGAAGTTGTTCAGACTGAATCTGAAATTAGCCATTTGGCTTCTCTCCACCTGGCCGTTCTTCATAGTAGAGTTAAATTGAACAGGTTTTAGGGGGTTGAGCTGGCCAGGCTGAAGGGAAGCTGGCCCCATTTGACACTAGTGGAAGAAAATGATGAGGAGCTCCATTTCACCTGGATGCTCTCTCATTTGCTGCCTGTTTACCCCCAAATGGCTGACTCTCGACCCACTCCTTGAACAGGCCACGTATGATGCCACACTGCTGTACCGAGAAGCCCAGTAGAAAACACTTAGCCTCAGCCTTTCCATCTTATCCCTGTTCCACGACTTTGGAGGACAGGTCATTCTGTTCTTCAATCTACTCCAGAACACTTAACACACTTTCTTTCAGGACAATGGGTAGTATAATGCAGTTAAAAAAAAAAAAAAAAAAAAAAAAGGCAGGGGTTTTGCAATCACACAGAGTTGCTACCAAACCCTACCTCTCTGTCTAGGAGTTGGGAGAATTTGGGGCAGCTTTTCTGAGTCTTAGTTTACTCACATACAAAATGAGAATTAACTTCTTGATATCGTTGAAGGGAAGGTTCATGGAGAGCTCATTTAAGAGCACAGAATGGCTGTCGAGCAACCTATAGCTAACTCTTATCCCCTTTTTGTCTGTGACCTCTTGAATCTATTTATTATGATTGATTTTAACTTTCAATTGAAGGCCAAGCACTAGCTACCAGCTTGTGTATTGGAGCTGGAATGTTCCACCTTTCCAGGGAAACCATTTGCCCAAGATCACATAACAAATGGTTCTCAAGCTGGAACAAAACCCCAGTCGTCCTGACTCCAGGAAGTCACTCTTTCTAGAGCATCATGTGCCCAGTAGAGTTTGTAACCATTGAAGTCTCTTTCAGCAGGCTCACCACCATGGCTTCATTCCTTCCTGGACAATCTCTAGTTCACCTTTGTGTGCTCTCGACTCCACTTTGTCTCTCTCTTCCACATTCCCAGTGCAGATGATTAAGTTCCCCTCAGCATGTCCCTACTTAGACATTTCTATTAAGTTTGCTTCCCCAGTCCCAGGCACCAACATGAACCTCTGGAAGTAAATGCCCCTAAAACACCATGAGCCACGCTTCACTGTCTTCCAAAGCTTTTGTTATACAAAAGATTGGATTTTCTGACTTTGAATGAATGCAGTAGAAAAGAGTTCACCGTACTGTGCATGAAGAAGGACCTTATGTTAAACACTAGGAACTTGAACTTGGAGGGAACTCTCGTTCCATGTTTTACTATTTACCTACAGCTCAAAACACCAGAGTGACATCTTAGAACTTCAAGATCTGGTTCTATCCCTTTCCAGCATCACCTCCGCTGGTCTTCCAATCCATTCCCCCAAACTGCCAACGTGTACACATAGGTGCGCTGTGAGAGGTGGAGGCCCTGGAGTTTGCATATACTTTTCTCTTTGTCTGAAATGCCCTTCCCTTGTTTTGTGTCTGGAGACTTTCATTGATTGTCCATTTGGGCTGCTATAACAAGATACTACAGACTGGGTAGCTTAAAAGCAACACAAATTTATTTTTCACAGTATTGGACGCTGGGAAGTCCAAGATCAAGGGACCAGCAGACTAGGCATGGTGGTCCCTGAGGGTTGGCCTCCTGGTTGAGAGACAGCACCTCCTGTGTCCTTGCTAGGTGAAAGAGGCAGGGGAGATTTCTGGGGTCTCTTTTATAAGATACTAATCTCTTTCATGAGGGTTCCTCCCTCATGACTTAAGCACCTCCCCAAAGTCCCACCTATCAATACCATCACCTTGGCGGTTGAATCAACATATGAGTTTTGTGGGGACACATTCAGACCTTAGCATTCATCAGTGCCTCCTTAGAATGTCATTCCTTTGAGGGAATCCTTCTGAATCTTTACCTTTCTCTTCTGTGCTAACTCCATGCTTTGTGATTATCTTAAAACCATATTTGTCTCATAAAAGCATAATTTTGGCTCTTCACAGTGGGCTGTTATTTCACAAAGTTGCTGTGGGAAATCGTCACGGGGAATACAGTGTGGGTGGGATGGGAGAGGGAGCTAATTGGTCATTAAAAATTTGAAAAAGCCATTTTAAAGCTAAGCTAGTTAATTTACTGGAGAAGTTCTCAAAGCCTATAATATGGTGACCACGTATTATGTTACTCCCAAGAAGGATGATAGAGAATTCAACATTTCCTAAGACTAGGAGATGTAACATACTGTTCTTGAGGTTCGTCTCCAGAGACCAGGGTTCTGTGAACATGCTCAGGGAAAATTTTGCTGTAAACATATAAGTCCTCCAAGGAAAGAGAGCAGGCAGGATATATCTATCTCCTTGCAGGGCCCAACATATATGTACAGAATTGAAATAAAGTGCATTCTATGAGACTGCTAATTCTCCATTCCAAAGCTGAGAGGAGAATCTGGAAGTGGGTAGCAGAGCAGGAAGAGTGCGTCCCTCTTTCCAAGAATTGACTAATTCTCCTCAGTGACAGGCAAGATGCTCAAGCAGCAGTTCCTCCCCTGCCGCCCCTCACTCTGACTCATGGTGGCTTCCCAGTGCCTCTCCCAGGAGAAAAAAAATGTGACATGTTTTGGCTGGAACTCAATGGCCAAACATCTTGCCACCTGCCACACTTTTGTAGGGAGAGCTATTAATCTGACAATAGTTCTTGTTTCTTGTCCTCACAGAGACCGTCTGGGGTGGGAAGAACTTGGCTACAACAGAAGGAAGTGAGGCTCTTGCAAACAGTCTACAACATGGATCCTGTTGTCGGCCTGGCAGCTTTCACAGCACCGTCTCTCAGAGTAACCCAAAGCAGAGACGCTAAAAGACTCCAGCATTTTCGAGTTGTGCTCTTGGCTCGGAGGGCCAGAAGCCCTTGAACATATATTCTGGGTTGAGACTGGCAAGCGTCCACCTCAGAAGATGCTGGTTCTCTATTTCCTTTGGCTGGGCTGCTGGGGATACTGGCTGAAGTGGAAGCTGCTCTGGATGGATAAAGAAGGGTCTAGTGGTTCTGGGTTTTGGCAAAAGATCTGGAAGGATTTTTTTAAAGGATATTTTTTAAATATTCTGGTTTCAGCAGAGGCCAAATTATCTTTCTGAAGTATGTGCCCCCTTAATATCAAAACTCATGTGCATTTCATGGTATATTCAATCCATATGTTTTCAGGATATTTATCCTTAGTACTTTCAAATGTCATCTTCTAAGAGAAATTTGATTTCAGGAAAAATTTTTGAGCCTTCTCTAAGCCACCCATTTCCTTGAGTCAAAATTCAGCTTTAAAAACATCCCCCCCCCAAAAAAAAAAAAAAAAAATTTCCCCCAAACCTCCTATGCAAAGGCCTCAGGTTTGATTTCTAAGCCCTTGACCCTGACACTTCCAGAACTAATGTGCTCAACTCAGCTGTATTCTAAACCCTCCATCCCCTGTGCAATCCATATTCACCATGATAAACTGGAACAACACAGTCACCAGAAGCAGAAGAAGCCAAACGGATGTTGAAATGAAGCCATGGCTGGAGTGATGAGATTGTGGTCAGTGTTTTGGTTGGGTTCACTCCTGATTCAGGAAAAAAAAAAAAAAAAAAAAAAAAAAATTCCACTGTTTATTTTTAGTCTTCTTCATAGAAATGACATTGTTCCTTGAATACAAACTAATTAGATTTATATTTAGAATTGCTATCACATTTCAATATCCCAGGGATTTATGATTTCATGTGTTTCAATAACAGGCATTTTCCCACCAGGCACCGACCTGTCCTTGGGAAGCCATGCGCCTAGGATCTGGCCACTGGTGTGAATACACATAATCACGTTGTGGACTTCCTACCATGCAATGACAAAGGCATGACCAGTGATGGGGACAAAGATCAGATCCAGATCCAGATTGATAGTCACCAAGAATGTTGACCCAACGCCTCACCATGAAGTGGCTTCTTGAAAGTAAAACCAACAGAGATAAGTAGACCTATCACAGCCTCCCAAAGCACGTGTGATGCAGAGTCACCCTCTTTTAAATCAGATTTCTAAAGAATTAGTCAAGGGGATGAGCTCTAAAATCAAATGAACCTGAGTTTGAATCCCAAATTAACCACTTGCCAACTGAATGACCACATGCACGTTATAAAACTCCTCCAAGCTTTAGTGTCTTATGTATCAAATGAGATAAACTTACAGGAGGGCCGTGATGTCTAAATGAAGTAATGTATACTGTTGTGATTATTAAAAAAAAATGGTTCTCAGAATAATCCTTAGACAAAAATAGGTATGTATTGAAAAAAAAATGGAATGTCTAATTTTAGAGGTAAGCCACAACCCCGAGAAATGATTTACATTTTATGTTCTCCACAGAAAAGGAGTTAACTTTCTTTAATCAGACAAGTCCTAGGCAATGTGTCTGTGGTTGAAGTTTTGAACTTGAAGTGAAAGTAGAGATTATCCAAGTTAGTACCCATCCCTCAGTCATCCATATGGAAAAACAATCCAGAGAAGAGAAAGGGCTTGTGCAAACCTACAGATCAAGTCCAAGAGAGCCAGGCCCAGGACCCAGGTGCCCTGACTCTGAGGCTGGCGTTTCCCTTCACAGACACTAGCTACATATATCACCACAATCTCCTCCACCTTCTTCATCTCCAGATCCAGATAATAGCCATTGCTCCTCATAGTGTTGTCCAGCAGTCCTCCAGGAGCCCCGGTTGGTGAAGTACAATCTCCCACCAAAGTTCTGAGAAAGCCATGAGCAGGTGTAGAAACCTTTCTTTCTCTAGACCTTACCCCCATTAAGTCAAGAGAATTATGTAATCCATTCCCAGTACCTTTATCTACAAGGAATGGTTTTCACTCAATTATACAGAAAGCAAATAACAGTAAGTCCACAAAGAGACTTGTCAATGAGGCAGCACTGCCTTTTCTTCAGTGTGACTGTTTCACAAATTGGGGTGGTGTCTCTGTTGGGGTTTGTGGCAGTATGCCAGGATTTATGTGAGATCAAGCACAAAGATGGCACCTCTGTTGGGAGGCCTTATTCTACTGGAAATTTTGGAGAAAACATCATTTCCTTAAAAAAAAAATAGAGACAGATATAGAGTAAAATACAGCATTGCCTGAATTAAAATGAAAGGTGGAACTTATAATTTTGTTTTGGAATGACAGCTTTCATTTACTGAGCCCTTAATATACTGTGCTAAGGAACTGTGCAAAGTGCTTGACATATATTAACTCAGTTAAGCCTCAGAACACCCCAACAGGATGATAAAATCATTGAAGCAGGCAAGAATGAAAACAGAGAGGCTAGTGGCACACCTGAAACTAATATAATGTTCTATGTCAACTCTACTTAAATAATAAAATGTCACAAAAAAAAAAAAAAAAAAAAAAAAAAAGAAAGAAAGAAAGAAAGAAAGAAAGAAAGAAAGAAAGAAAGAAAGAAAGAAAGAAAGAAAGAAAGAAAGAAACTGATTGAGGGGAAGGGAACAACCCAAGCCACATAGCTCCTAAATGTACCAGGATCCAAACACGAGACTGTCCATCTCCAAAGCCCATAAATTTAACCATTGTGTTATACTGCCTCTCATTCTGATATTTACTGGGAAGGGCCATTTCGGCCATGTCACCATAAAGCAAGGTATTCATTTACTCTCTCCTGTTGGCTTTGAACACTTGGTGGAAAATTTTGACAAGCCTTGGATTCTAGCTTCCCCCGTGGCTGGTGTCGGTTATATAACATGCTCATCTGTAAAAAAAAAAAAAATAGAAGAAGAAGCTGAATTGCAAATAGTCTACTAACCTGGAAGGAATGTCTGAATGACTCCCACACCACACTGGTGCTAATTCAGTTGGGAGAGTTTTGTGGGTTTGCTGTGATTTTATTGCAATAAAGGGTTTGGCTATCATAGTTAGTAACTTGAGTGTGTCTTTTGATCCATGTAGAAATCGCTCAGCTAAATGACATTTACATGTTATTCTTAACTGTCTGTGGAATCAGATAATCCTTTCCCCAGAAGGATGTCGGCAGACTCCCTAATTTGTGAAGGAAGAGCATCCGGGAAGGAACACGGTGTCAGGCATGCCTGGAGGGAAGATTTCTGGGTTGATGATTCACATACTTTTATAGCTCTGGTTTTCATGGTCTTTGTTTTTTAAAAAGGAATTTGAATGTATGTGAGCTTTGTGACTTGCATTTATTTGTGGGGATGCACTTAGGTCTGTTGTCCCCCACATACACAGGATCTCAGACTGTGACCTGGGAGTGGGTGATCTGATTTAGTTCGGTGTCAGAGGGTGTCCATGTGATTGAGTAGGGTGGAACTGCCTGTTCCAATATGCTATTCCCAAACTGTGCCAAGGATGAACAGACCAGGAAAAATATTGTGTCATAAGCTTAGACCTTGAATTTTCACCAAAGGCCTCACCAAATGGTGTAGGGCTGAGTCTGAGGGCCAGAGTGTTCTGTGCAGGAAGTGAAAGTTCACTGTGGAAGAACTCCAAAATTTATGACTAGTCTGAAGTCAGAGGAAAATTACCACGCAGGCTCTGATTCACTTAGTACTGGGGGATCTGTCTGCAAGGGCAAGAGAGAGCCAGATGTTAAGAGAAGCCACTCTGATGCAGGTGTCCCAGGACAGCTGTAATCCCACCACAAGGCTTGCCACAGAACCCAGGGGTTCCTAGATCTTCAGTCTTGCCCATGTGTTGCCTTGAGATATGCTTGTTCTCCAGCATCCCTCTGCCCAGAAGCCAGTGTCCAGTTGGTAACTGTCAGTCTTCCTTTTCTCCCATTTCTTGGATCTCCTACAACCCTCTTGTACCCTTCTGTGGGGCTTCTTCATTTCTTTCCTGCATAATTGGATTAGTCTCCCAAAGGAGTCTTGGTCACCGGCTATAAGTCTTGCCTTTCAGACATCTTGAACATAATTTTCTCAGCCATTCTTTCCCACCGGTTTTGGTTGGTTTTTGCTTGATAAAATAGTCTTTGGTGTTACATTACAATATGGCATTGTCCAGATTCCCAAGCATGGCACCTGGAGCCCTCAGAAGCAATCCTGGCCTCTGTGACCCTTTCTACCTCTCTCTCCACACACCCAACACTCTGATCCACCAGCATGCAAGGCTTTCTTACTATTCTGCACCTTTCTGCACGGTGTTTGTCTGTAACATGGTCTGATGTCTCACCAATATTGCACCTTGCCTATTGGGTGAATGCTTCCATATCCTTCATGTCTCAGCTGTTACCGCTGTACCCCTAAAGTCTCTCTTGGTTTCTCCGTGGCTTTGACACATCCAACCCTGTTAAGCTGCCTATCTTTTCTTACCATGAGGATAAGACTGATCTCTGTACCTTGTACTGTGTACTTGATTCTCCCTCCAGACCAGGAGCAACTGAAGGGTCAATTTAGTATCTTATCAGTCACTGTGTCCATAACACCTAGAAACCAAGTAAGAAAGCAACCAAGTAAGTTCACAGTCAACCTTAGATAAACTGAATGGAACTGAGTTTGCTCTATGCAAAATTCAAGGGCAGGAGGAATTTAAATGAACTATTTCTCTTCCAAACCACATGCCTTGATTATGCAAAAGGTAAAGAGATCTATTTTTTTATGGTCAGTGACATTTCATCTCCTAAAAGACAATGCTGGGACATTGCAGCTGAGCATTTCCATGACTGTCCCTTCCAGAGCAAAGCTCTACAAGGAGGTCCTTGGCACAGCAACTCATTTTACATCTAAAAAATCTTCTGGACTGTTTTGGAACAGTATGGCATTTGGGACAACTTGTATGGCTACACAAACACAATGCTGGTTCCTTTAAAAAAGCCATATTTTTGTTACCCTTCCTTGCCCTTCTGCTCTCCCAAATTACTTTATTTGTACACAAATGCATGCCTAAGTTTTAGGGTTTGAAAGGAGGAAGAAGCAGACTTCCTTTTGCTTATCTCTCTGCTGGGTGGATAAGCAGATATTTGGAGGAGAAGCTAGTTTATTCAAATTCTCTGAGCAGCAGAATTCAACCTCAGGAAACTGTAACTAGGCAAGGAGAAAGTCGTGTCTACAAATTCACTTCTGTTAATCCGGTTTATGCCAGAGAGACAAGGACTGCTATTTGCACAAGGATCTGCTTAGCATTCTAGAAGAAAGGGTGGAGGTAGCCTTGAGACTGGTGGTTGGGGGCAAGGGAACAAAATACTCTTGGAGACAGGCAAGAAAAGAACCCTTAGGATAGTAACAAACTTCAGCTGTGTACCCCAATTATCAGTATGGAGAAACAGATAGATACTGCACTGGGTAGTCCACAGAGACATCCTCTAATGAAGCCCTGGAAGAAAATGTGCCAAGTTCCTTACTTTATTTTCAGGGGATGATAAAAATAGAAATAGTTGATGTTATGGATGTTTGTGTCACCACCAAATTCATAAACTGAAGTTCTAGCCCCCAGTGCTGTGCTTTTGGGGTAGAGACTGGGAGGTAGGTAGATTTCAATGAGGTCATCAGGGTAGGAACCTCACAATGAGATTAGTGTCCTCGTAAGAAGAAGAGAAACCTCTCCCCAATGTTCCCACTTGTACACACCGAGGAAAGGCCATGTAAGCAAATGGCAAAATGATGGCTGTCTATAAGCCAGGAGGGAGCCCTCACCAAGAACTGAATCTGCCAGCACCTTGACCTTGGACTTCCCTGCTTCCAGAACTGTGAGGAATACAGGTCCCTTGTTTAAGCTCCCTAGTCTATGGTATTTTATTACAGCTCGAGCTGGCTAACACAGTGGGCTAAACTTTGTTGCAGAATAAAGAATTGTAAACTCCCAAGCATGCCATGATTTGGTGGAAGAGTATGAGACTATTTGTAAGCTGATAGGAGATGGCTCTTTATTTTGCCAGCTATGCAACTCTGAGCAACTTACTCATTGTCTTCCAATTTCAGATTCTTCTTATAACGCAAAAGCAATATCCAACCCATAGGGATGTTGTGCTCATTAAATATGGTAGCATACAGAGTGTGATGAATGAGCACCCAGTGAAGGGGAGAGCAGGGATCCAGCAGCAAGACACGAAAAGAAAAAGTAGAGGCATCTGCTGTCGCCTAAGGCTGCAGAAGTGGAGTGAAAGTCCCAAGAAATAGCAGCCAGAACAGGAAAATTTGAAAGCTGCCAAAGTACAAAATAAACCGCCTGAGATCAAATGGAAAAGAGAGGGGACCTGGAGAGACTAACATCCCTGACACTGCCTTGGCTGGTGGCTGAGTCCAAACCCAGAGACAATTTCATCAATGTTTCCCATTCCCCTCCCCCAGCTGGATGAAGTAAGAGTTTTCTTGCGGGAAGGAATTTGAGCCCTGTCCCCACTGACACCAAGGCGGATGGCAAAGTCAGTTCCACTGCAAGGATTCAATGGCTCCTTGTTTTGCCTTTTACTGAGTTGAATGTAACATTTAGGCTGAGTGTTTTATGTAAGGGAAAGGAACCTTGAAGACTATATAATGCAAATGGGTATTCCATACATATCCACTTCCTCCCTCCAGGAAGCTGGAGAAAATTCGCCTCCTGAAGCACAGAAGGGCTAAACAAAGAACTCCAGCATCCTGTCGTTCTGACTTGTGCAATTCCAATTTGAATCACGCCACAAATGTAAAATGACTTCATTTTCCTGTGCCAGATCCCCTGAGGATTTCAGACTTGTTTATGCCTCTCTGAAATGAAGCTCAGCCTATCCTAAGAGAAGGAAAACACTTCTATAGGCAGGAGGCTGCTGGAGCCAAAGCAAAAGCAGACTTTATTCACCTTCCTTGACAAGACTCAACCTCTCAGCACAAGGGAACTTCAGTCCCTAATGTCTCAGGCTTGGCAGCACAATGAGAGTTGGTCTCATGTCAGAGCTCAGAAACCAGTGCTCGGCTATAAAACCGAGTGCTGGAAACAGGGAGCACTCACCTTACTCGCATCCAGAACTCCGCTTCCAAAGTAACACTAACTATAGCCCCACCCCTTGATATCACTTGTAAACAAAGAGGTCAAAGGGGAGAAACCCACACACAGGTCTCTTAAACCTCCTGAACAGTGAGGGATCTCACTGTGGGGCTTCCTGGATATTTATCCCACCCTTGAAGAGCAAAGAGAACCAAACAGAGATCTTTAACAATACAGATCTTCATTGGTTATGAATTTATCCACCACCTACCATGTGATAATAAGCACCAAAGATACAGGAGAAACAACAAACATGGTCCCTGACTTCCCATTTCAAGTCTGTGACTTCGTGGTACAGGTTTGGAACCAAGCCCACTGTCTTCCATGCTGCTTCCCCATCTGCAAAATGGCGTCCACAATTTACACACACAGTGGCATTGGGGAGATTGTCATCCACGCTGCTCGGATGACACTCAGCTCCTCATCCTGGCTCTGTCATCCCTGCTGGGTTGGATAAGTGAGGGTGAGCTTGCCTTTCATTTCAGTGCCCTTGAGGAGTTAACTGAAGACAGGGAATGTCAGCTCAGGACCTCTGAATCAGTATGAAAGAGTTTGGCGCTTTGCACCTATTAGTGCAAGTGAAACAAAATCAGCCTGTGAGGCAGATGGAAAACAGCAGTGAGCACTCCAAACCCCAGGTAAAAAAGCTGTACCCAGCTATCCGATATAAAGAATTGTTCTGATAGACTTAACTAAGCAACTGAAATGCCGCACCCCAAGAATCTTTCAGTGTAAATAGACTCATGTTAATTTTCTACACAGAAGACTTCATGTAAAAGCATAGAAAAAAACAAAAGGTGAAGTTAGAGCCCTCCAAAAGATGATACAGAAGATCAGCTCAGGAAAGAAACGGCTCCATGTCCCTAGACAAAGATGCAATTGAAGGTTTTAGAAGGAGGCAGGAGGATTTATTTAATCTGACTTCTAATAAAAATTCAAGGCCCTTCCATCTCTAAATTCTTACACACCAACTTGTACTCCTCCTGGAAAGACTTTTTGGGTTGGTAAAATGCATTTGCCTCTTATTAGCAGTTAGTTGAGAGGTATTTTTTAAAATAATCTTTGTGCAAGACATTTAAATGAGAAAGAAATGTGCTTGCAAATGATAGTGCCTCCTTATCTGGAGGTTCCCAGGATTCTTCTGACTGTCCCTCTGGAAAGACAAAGCAGGGAGACTGCAGCTCCAAACCAGGCTGAGTATTTCCAGGCATGTTGGGGAGCGGGGTGGAGGAGGGAGCAGGGGGTTAGAAAGCACCCTGGGACACAAGAGTCCTGGATCCCTGCCCTGACTCTGCCATGGACGACTTGGAAGATCGGGCCCCAGGCCCTAGCAAAATGTTGGCTCCCATTTCATTACAGTAATACAATCATTTTGTGACTGGAAATTAGTTTTATTTTTCAGATAGGATACACAAGATCAGAGAGATTAAGGAGCAGTCCTAAAGTCACACAGAGCTGTCTGACATCAGACACCACGCTCCTTATACTGCAAATCCCTCTTAAGGGCATGTCTTTTCTCAAGGCCTTGGCTTTCCCAACTGAATGAGGAGAGGATCTTTCTACAGTCTCTTTCAGTTTTAAAAGAAGTTGAGTGTGAGGAGTTTCAATAATTAACACTAATATTTCTCCAGAAAGATGCAGAACAGACCTAAAATGTTGACCAAGCATTTTTACAATACAAAGAATTTGAGTGTCAAACAAATACAAAGGAGAAAAAACTTAGTGACTGAAAATTTACACTTGAGACATCACAAATATGAGCAAGGTAGTTCACAGTTTTTACTTGTCTAAGAGTGGAAAGAGCACGATGGTCTAAGGAAGGTAGCAATTAATTAAAGCAAAGTGAAGCCATCAAAACTTGCTTTTAGGGCACCTGGGTGGCTCAGAGGGTTAAAGCCTCTGGCTTCAGCTCAGGTCATGATCCCAGGGTCATGGGATCAAGCCCTGCATGGGCTCTTTGCTCAGCAGGGAGCTTGCTTTCCCCACCTCTCTGTGCCTGCCTCTCTGCCTACTTGTGATCTCTGTCCATCAAATAAATAAATAAAATCTTAAAAAAAAACAACAACAACTTGCTTTTAAACCTGTCTTCTGAAACCATTTTATTGTCCTTAAATATAGAAAAAAAATATGCACGTATTAGATTTTCAAGGAGCTATGTTAATTAAGAGAATGGAATTATCTGGAAAGATTATAATTGCATTTATTTAACCTGGCAATTTGTAGTTTATCAATAAGATTCACATCCAAAATCTCCTGGAATACCCATAATGTCCTCTTATTTTTTTAAGATTATTTATTTATTTGTCAGAGAGAGAGAATACAAGCAGGGGGAGCAGCAGACAGAGGGAGAGGCAGGCTCCCCAATGAGCAGGGAGCCTGATGTGGGACTCAATCCAGGACCCTCAGATCATGACCTGAGCCAAAGGCAGACATTTAACCAACTGAGCAACCAGGCATCCTCCTATAATGCCCTTTTGAGATAAATAAAGCAGTTGTTATTACTTTCAACAAATAAACAAGGGGGCTTGCTAAATTTAAGTTTACTAAATTCCAAGTTCAAATGGCAACTGAACCTAAAACTGAGACAATTCTTTTATTCCACTCCGTTATCTATCTCTCCAGTGCCTAGTATTATATGTGACAAATAGTTGGCACTTAGTAAACTTTTTAATGAATGAACAAACTTCAAGTTAGAAAATCTACCCTCCTAAGAATGCCAAAATCATCTATCTTAATACGTAAGCGGAACAAGCATCTGTCTACGTATTTCACTGAAATTGAAGGTTGAGGTTTCCTGAGAAGCTTACCTTTATCGGAGATTATACCATTAGAAATAATTAAGAAGTTACTCTCTTTTCAATGTTCATAAAAGAGATAGTATGGCCACCCATAGATGTTTCAATAATGTTGTGGTAAATAAATTGAATAATTCAAAACATCATTTAATGAGGAACTACTATCTACTAAACTTGACAAATCACAAGAAATATCAAAGTGAATAAAATACAGTTGCTGTCATCAGGGAGTTAATGCTCTAGTGGTACAAAGCAGGCAATTATAAAACAGCATGAGGGATGACATTGCTAGGATGGTCATCCAACCTTATAGAGTTAAGTAAGAAACCAGAGAAGGGGACCCTAAGACTGCACAGAGAGACAAGGAAGTGCCAATGGGTACTCTTGGGGCCAATGTTAGAATGATCTGTAGAACTTTGTTTTTTTTAGAGCTGAAAGTGGTTTTGAGATAAATTTTGATTGGATCTCATCTAACCAAGAGGGGAACTGACAAGACCATATGGGGGTTACTGTCAATCATAGGACATGGGGCTGCTGAGGCTAATACCTGTGCCAGTTCTCAAGCCACATGTGTGCAACACTAAGGAAGACTGTAAAAGAGTGACATGTCCATGTCATTCCCCAGTCCTTATGAAAGCCAGATGAGGTATGTATGAGCCCCATTCTATAGAATAGAGGAAACACGGTCAACCACAGAATGATGGACTCAGGATTTGAGCCCAGGCCTGTCTGTCTCTGAGATGACTTCTACAAACGTCAGTGAACAAGTCAGCCAGCCTATAGGATGGAAGCTGGAGACTGTAGACAAAGCCCAACTCCTCATCCCTTAACAGAAGGATGAAAGAATGTCTTTCATCCTTTCAATGTCTTTCATAATCGTGGACGTATTATGCTAAGCTCAGTGTCACTGTCTTCTAGGAGTTAGAGGTCACCCACCATCACACTCAGAGCTAAGCAGACACTTGGACATAATTTGGTCCAGTTTCTAGGCCATAGGACTTGAAAGAGCTGCCAGTTCACAAGTCATTCTATGGAAATCCTGGGAATTGTGCTCTGGCCATCCTGAGCCATTAACAGCCCTTGGTCAATGATGATTTCATTACAGTCTTGTCTAAGGGAAAGAGGTGTATGAGCTGACATCTTGTGACTTCTCCATTCCTGGACGCATGAGATTGTCTTTATTGGGTTGACGTGGTAGGAACTGAGATACACATCTCATTTGGGGTGATTTGTTTTGTATATCTTTCAAGATCCATGAAGCAGATTGTTAGAACAGATTTTTTAATTTTCCTTTTTGTTATGTTTTAATACTATAGTGTATGTAATGGCGTAGAAAGAACTGTTTGAAATCTGCTATATTCTTCCTTATTTTAAATTGCCTCTCATCCACACATATCTACATATGGTGTTTGAGGCATTGACATAAGTAAGTAGGCAGCATAAAAGCTCAAGAAAGGGGGAGATTTCTTTTCAATGTTGCCAAATATCCTTACCAAGTCTCTCCTACCACGTAGGAAAATGGATGAATATGTTCTGGTCTAATGCTTGTGCTACTAATTTATAGCAAAAATTAAAGTCCCCTTTCACAGTGGATTGGAATGTTCAGTAAATCATGCTCTCCTACCATAGTCCATGTTTGTACATTATTATTATAGGTCATGAAAATCAGCAAGGATGTTGTATGTGGTTACTGACTTGCGTTTAGGCTCTTGAACTTGACTCTTTGAGTCAATTCAGCTGGAATATTTTTTTTCCCTCTGAAAACCTGTCAGGTGAAAGCATTCTGTGTAAGAAGTATAGATAAATCTCTGTTCTTAGACACTCACAGACTGGTGGTAATCAAAAGTTCAGGAGTGTGAGACATTAAACATATGTAGATGTCAGAAGCCAAAAGACCATTGATCACAAGCCCTTGACATGGATGAGGCTGGATTAGCCACCCAAAAAAGGAAAACAGAGTAAAAGCAGAATATGCCCTAAATCTCACACAGGTGATCAGCTTCTACTCTGAAGAGATTTTAATAAAATTATAGATAAAGAAAAAGGAGCCAGTGCCATCTGTTGAAATCCCATCCCGAGAAGGCAGCTGAAGGACTGAATAGAATTTACTCCATCTGATCCAGCCTTCCAGCCCAGCCCTGCTACAGCAACATCCACATCGTTTCTGGCTCTTAGCTGCCCTAATTACAACAGCCTCTGTTCAGAAAGAATTCAGAGGGAAAGCAAAACAATATGAAGCCAAAGTAAAAATTATGTCAAGGGTAAAATTATTATCAATAGATTATGAGTACTCTTTGGGAAAAAAAAAAGAATCTTTTTTTCCTCAGAGAATAGGAACAAATTTTGGATTTAGTGCTTTTTTTATTTTTAAGATAACTAAAGAGAATTATGAACCTTAAGAATCAGATTATAGATAAGATAACAAAATGAATGATACGTGGTGTTAGTAGTGATAGAGCAAACAACAAGGAAAAGAAAATATAATACCATTGCACAATTTATAAATGGGCGTTAGAAACATCAAAAAATAAGGGTGCCTCGGTGGCTCAGTCGGTTAAGCATCTGACTCTTGATCTCAGGTCAGGTCTTGATATCAAGATCATGACTTCAACCCTGTGTTGGACTCCGCATTGGGCATGGAACCTACTTTAAAAAAATTAATTTAAAAAACTAAAAAAAGAAATGTCAAAAAATAGAACTGACCCTACAGAAAATCAGACAGAAACACAGAGGGCAGAATGAGAAAAATTCCATAGACTAAGAGGGGAAAGGATAAAGAATTAAAAATGAGTAGATATGGGTGATAGGCAATGTAGCTATCGATTTTGTGTAATTAGGATTGCTCACCTGGTACACAGGGTATAGTAAGTAGGAAAAATATCCAAACACATAAATGAAAATTTTCTGGAAGTAAAGACCTGGACCTGAAGCGCAAAAGGGTGTGGTTTGTTCCAGAAAGGATCCATGAGGATGACTAACATTATGCCATCATTTGGTGAGATTACTAAATCTTGAAGAGTAAGATCCTCGAATGTAATGGTATAGAAAGTTTACCTACAAAACTGCAAAAAATGGATCGATTCAGAATGTTAGACAGTAGAAAACAATAAAATAGCTGCTCATGAGCTTTTGAATAAAAAGACTTGTACCCTAGAATCCCACCCATAGCCATGTTCTTGGATGTATGAGGGGACAGGAAAAATAGGAACCAGATAGTCTTCTTGGAAAATCTATTTTAAGACAAATCTCACCCAAGGAAGATATCTTATTTTTTAAAATAACAAATGTGACAATTCACCTTTTGATTACCCAAAAAGGGTAGGAATTGGTTATGAACATTTAATCTTTTAAAAAGGAATTATATTTAAATTTTCTAAGGCCGTTGATGCATACTTGTTAAAATGTTTTTATTTACAGTCTCGCCAGTGTACATTCCCACTAGCATTTATGAACTCTGGTCTGCCTTAAGGATTTAATTTCTTTGGTAATATACCAGCATGAAAAACCTTCCTTATTTTTGGTTGTATTTTTGTACTCACTAATATGGGAAGAAAGTTCCTTTGTGTGTTTATTAGCCACCTTCCAGTATTCTAAGAGGTCATCCATCTTATTCATGCCCTGACCTCTGGACAGGACTAGCCCACACCATCGAGCCTGGATAGGAGAGAAGCAAAGGAGAAAGGAATGTCTCTCCCGATTTGGGGTTTCTCAGAGCACACAGAATGCAATACCTCTGGGTTTCTCCATGTGTTCTCTGTGATGGAGCCCAGTGCACCACTGGCTGTGGCAATATTCTTCATTCCAGCACTGAAATATGGGTCATGGGTGGGTGATTCCCAAATCAGATACAACACACAAAAGTTAGGGCTTCAATCCCAAGCAGCACGTCCACAGTACACAGCTCCCAGGAAGGCTGGGACCGGAGAGAAAGGCACAGCTGGAATGAAGTGACAACCGGGAGGTGACTTCAGTGGGAGATTTGGTGTTTGCCTGCAGCAGAATCTCCTGTCACAAGAATATTCTACAGATAGTTGTATTCTCAGATTTATCAACATAAAGAGAAAGTGTCATCAATGTATTGTACGGACAACACCGACATATTTTCAGGAGCAGGTGGGGGAGCTGCGTCTCTTGATTACTCACTTGGTTATTGAAACGCTTGCATATTTCCAGGAGGGCTGAAGCAGGTAACCCAGGAGAAGGAATCTCGAGTAACATCTGGCCCTCGGTGAAAGTTGCTTTTAATCCCAAACAGCTGTTTTGATTTTGTGACACAGTCCATGAAAAAGATGCTCCATCTGGCACTGACCACAAATTATGGTCTCATTGTCAGAGTCAGGGCCATGCCAACACCAAAACTATGAGAAGCATCCTTAAACTGTTTTCTTTCTCTTGTGTAATGACATAATTACACAAAAGCAAAGTGACTCCTAGCACTCCATGGCAAGAAAATGAATTCTTTTTACTCAACCATTTCTAGCTCCTTTGAAGGTCGAATGAGATAAGCTAGAAGATCCGGACAGTCCAGTTCATAAGGGATAAGCAGTTTCTATTTACAGGTGAGGAAACCGAGGCCCAGGGCGAGAAGAAAGGTGCCCACGGTCGCATGGACCGCACACGGCAGTGCCAGGGCTAGAACTGTCATTTCTGACCACTGATGGAGTGAGCTTTCGCCAGCAGGTAATTTTGTCATGTGCCAACAGAGAATTATGTCGGCTTTACTCTGCATATTTATTTTTAACATAAGAAACATCTCAGGTCAAGTGCAAGGACACCATCTATTTGCACCTATGTCCTCAGTACCTGGCATCAGGCACATCACGGAGTGGTGCTCTGTAATTGCTACACTGATTAAAATGCATCAGTCACGGGGATTCCTCTGGGAGCCCCACGCTCAACCACGATGGGGTCTCCTTCTGGAGTATGGAGTAGGCGCCCACCTGCTCTTTGCACACCTCCCTCACCTCCCCGCCCCCCACAGCACCACAAAACCACAAAGCAACAAGGCAGTTGGGGGTGACGCTGGGGAGGGGCAGACACATTGAAAGACCCCGGGTCTGTTTGCTTTTGTCTGGTGAAACTTAACTACAGCTTAAATCTATTTATCTTGAAAACCCTCAAAGATAATACCAACAGTTCGCAGGAGGGGAATTAGTCATAGGCAAACATGTTTTCCCGATATTGCCTCAAGAAAAACACCCCCCTTCAAAGTTCTCCGGTTTCAGCATTGCCTATTTTATGGAACATTAGGTCAGGACCCTAACGTTCTGATTTCATCAGAAATCCTGCCACGAGAAATTGCTGGGCTGTTCAGGCTTCACCAGGCCTGGGAGGGGACCCCTGAAGTCATCCTTGATTTTCCTTCTCATACATAAGAAAATTTCAAACATGCCTGGCACCCTCATCACCCTTCTTCCTCCCCCACCCCCCGGGTCCAACTTTGGGATTGAAATTTCAGGAAAGAAATGTTTGCATGACTAAATTTGCATTTTACTCAATCTGTTTGGTATGCCACATAAATGGAAATTCTCGAAAGCATAGATATTGAAATAGTAATTATGGCCTAAGCAGCAACCTTTTCTTCACATTTGAAAAATATTTACTGAGTACCTATTAGGCACAGGGACTGGGGATACCGTGATAAATAAGAAGCAGCCCCCCTCACTGTACCCACTGCCATCCCAGGCCAGTCTGGTCGCTGTGCACATCGCCCCCGGAGCTGTGCAGGGACCATCCTGCCGGCCTGCTGTCACTGGGACAGATGGAGTCTCAACTTTCGTCTTACTGGACAAGTTCTTATCCTAGGGACAGCACATCCCCAGTTACATTGTGGGTCAATAGCAGGGAGTGTCTGGATGGTGGTGACCCTGTCTACACCCTTGAAAGTCTTTTCCCCAGAGCTTAGCGTGCGCTGGTCCTCAGCATCTCCGTAGAAGTTCACACCCTACCTCCCCAGTTCCTCCTGTGGAAAGTCCCTCCCTCTCCAGTGCCTGGTGCCCCTGACTCTGTGGGACAAGCACATGGCAGTGTGGCTGCACTTCTTAATTGATTTTTTTTTTTTTTTTTAACTATTGGAGTTACAGGTCTTCATTATCTGAGTTTTTCACCTTGGGTCCCTCATCGGCTGCCTGCCGTTAGGCTCTTCAATTTGTCCCCTCCCTGCTTGTCACCTCCTGCCCTGCCCTCAGGTGCTCTGCACCTCTAGCCTCCCCTTCCGTCCCCACTATTTGCTCACGAATGAAGTCAGGCCCTCACAGCCGAGCACCCAACACATAGTAGGGATCTGAAACTACTCACTCATGGGGCACATGAATGAACAGAGGTGACCATGTGGAGAAGGATGGTGATGCTGGGCACCACCTCATCCCCCCACCCCGCACCCGGGGAGTCAGCCCCGCTTCCTTTCTGCTAGTAGAGTGGCTCCGTCCACTCCCAGCTAAGCAGGCCTGCTTGCTTTGACAGCAGAGTAGTCGCTGTCTTGCCCTGCTGGTCACCTCTCCCCTGCCTCCTGCTTTTGTAAAACCTAATACATACCCCACGCCAGAAGTGGACAGTGAGGCTGCAATGCCCTGGGACAACTTCGGCTCACGGCACCCTCCAAGGCCAACATCTTCCCCATGTTTCTCATGATGCCAGAACGTGGTGCCACCACTCCACATCACAGCTGAGGAGCTGAAGTTCACAGAGGAAACTTGCCAAGTCACATACCTGGATCTGTCCCCAACCCTCGCTGACTCCAAAGCCAGTGCTTGCCCCACAAACCATGTCCCTCCATGCATGATTAGAGTCGCTGCAAAGTTTCATTACCCCGATCCAGAGGAAATTTGGAACTCCCTCCCATCCCATCCAACTGTATATCCTCACCGGCATCTCCATAATGATGGCAACATTTCTCATGTGTGTGACTGTAACCAGGTGGGGCTTAATGACGGAGATAATAATCTACTAAACTTTGATGGGTTCATTCCTCTTTGTATAAAAGTTTGGACTTTTTTTCCCCTGATTGCTGGACAGTATAGTTTCTCCAGATGGAAGAGCAGACCATTTAATTTAATTATAGTAAATTAATTATAGTAAACGTCTCTTTCTAAAAGGATGATTTTATCCAAAAGGAAATAGGGAGCCATTGAAGGCTTTTGAGAGGGGCGGGCACACAATCTACTCTGTTCTTATGAAATACCGGTGTGGAGGAGAGCCCTCCAGGTTGGCACTGGTGCCAGGGAGACTGCGGGGGTGAAGAAGAGGTGAGTGGTGGGTGTGAGGGGGAGGAAGGGACACTGAGGGGGGCTATTTTCCTCACTAGACTACAACACCATGAGGGCAGAAACATATTGCTCTTACTCATTGCTCTGATTTTAGCACATGAGACAAATAGTGCTCCATAAATACCAAATTTTGTAGCTACTGTTACAGGGGACTTGAAGGGATTTTGAGCTTTTTAGTAAAAGGGAGGTGACTGTCAAGTAAGGGAAGACCCATTTGGAAGGACTGAATCCATGGGTTGAACAGCTATGAGAGATGAAGAATTAAGAGCGGTCCATAACAGTCCAGCCCCAGAGCCGGGGCCCAGCCAAGGCCCATGCCTGGGGAGTGGCGTGGACACTGGGGAAGGAAACCCAGGTGGTGACATGAGCACTGTGTAGAAGGGGGGGGTGTTAAGATTGCTGCAACAGCCGGACCACCAGTGGTGGCAATTTGGCCATCAGAGCTCCAGGAATCATGCAAGAATCCTCCAGTTGTCAAGGTAGGGATAATCAGAGCGCTCTGGACACCTCTCTCCCTGTTTGTCTCTACTCAACCTGTTGTCAGTGACTGTTTTTTTTTTTAAGATTTATTTATTTATTTTAGAGAGAGAGTGAGAGAGCAAGTCGGGGAGGGGCAGAGGCAGAGGGAGGTAGAGAATCCTCAAGCAGACTCCTGCTGAGCACAGAGCCTGACGTAGGGCTCGATCCCAGGATCCTGAGATGATGACCTGAGCCGAAATCAACAGTCTGACGCTCAAACACCTGAGCCACGTAGGTGCCCTGATGACTACCGACTAAGCATTTGAAGTTATCTCTTGAGCTCCCTGCTCCCCTTCCCCACCATCCTTGCCTGTCACCCAAACCACGGAGGCAAACCCCCGACATGCAGCTCCCAGCCACAGCCCATCCGAAAGGTCACCAGCAAGTTCTTCTTTTCTGAACTACAGATATGATTATGGTAATCTCCTACTCAAAATGACTCTGGTGGCTCTTTGCCTAGCAGACAAAACACCATTTCTGGACTCGCCACCCGAGGGCCTCCATAGGCTGTCCGCAGTCTTGCCAGCCAGCCTCATGTCCCACAGCCGGCCTTACATATCCTGTCCCCTGAAACCATTCTCTCTCTGTTTTCCATACATTCTCTAGCCAATTCCTCACGCAGAAACGCTCTTCACCATCTGTCAGAATCACCACTGTCTCTGCAGAGCCTGTCCTCCATCCTTCCTTTAACTACCCAAGTAGAAATTATGTAAAACCTTTGTAAGATGACGATCATTTTTTTGCCTTGTATTGTGATCATGCTTGTACATATCTTATTTTTCTTGTCAGACCCCAGGGCACCCAAAGAGTAAGATTTTTTATTATTTTTAATAAAGGTCTCATCCTTTATTTGACTTAATGTGTAGTTCAGTAAAAGGAAATGAATAAATAAATGACTATATGGTTTTAATAATTATCTGAAAGTAAGTCCAACACAAACAGGGTCCCAGAATCCCTGGAAGGGTATGGCCAGTGCTTGGGAGGAGTTTTTACCCAGTTCTAGCTGGGAAAGTATCCTGGAGCCGTGAAGTGACTGTTTCACAGAAAATGTGTAATCTTTTTTGCCATGGGAGATTGCAAATTGATGCAAACTGCACGAGATGAAGAGAATATGAGCAAACACATGATAATGAAACATATGATAATGAAAAACAAGAATTAAGTACAGAGACTGTTCTTTAAGAAAACCATGAGGCCAGGAACAATGTGAATCCAGAATTCCTGGGCTGCTCTCAATCCCTTGTGAGCAACTTCCAAATAGCCAGCTAGACCGTTCACATGGCCATACATCAGTTATTAGATCCGGAGACAACAACTACCATAGTAACAATAAGACCTAACATTTCACCATCACCCTCTGTACTCAACATCTTTTATGGGATTTACGCCTCTGCTTTATTTCTGTGTGATTAGGGTCCAATTTCAGCTTTACGACAACCCTCCGAGAAAAAAAATCTGAAACACAGAGAACTCAAGAAACTCCCTAAAGCTCCTGGTCTTTCCAGGGAATGTAAGAATATTCTTTTCATATGAGATTCAAGGAAATTTGCTTTCGCCTTTGGGGACATAAGCGAGATGGAGCCATCACCTCCGGGTCTCAGGCTGTGCTTCACGGCCACGTAGGGAGGAGGGGATTCTGAAGCACGAGGGATTCTGACCATCTCTGTTTGTACTTGTGTGGTGATTCAGACAACTGGCTAAGACTTCATTGGAGGGGTGCCTGGGTGGCTCCGTGGGTTGAGAGTCCAACTCCTGGTTTCCACTCTGGTCGTGATCTCAGGGTCATGGTATGGAGACCCACATTCAGTGTGGAGTCACCTTACTCCTCTCCTTCCCCCTGTGCCCCCCTCATGGCTCATGACGGCACACACATGTGCACATGCTCGTTCTCTCTCTCAAATAATTAAATAAATAAGTAAAATCTTTAAAGTAAACTTTATTGGGAAAAAATGTTACATGACTTTAAGAAAAAAACAAGTTTGAATACACTAGTATATTAAATACAGCCTCACCTCTGTAAAGCTGCATTGGCAAAGATAGTGCATCCTGATAAAGTGGTTAGCAAAACCAAAACACAAAAATACCCAATAAAACTTCGCTCTAAATATTATTCTCCTCATTGTCATCCTTATTTCATTTTTTAAATTTTTTAAGTTCAATTAGCCAACGTATAGTACATCATTAGTTTCAGTCGTAGTTTCAGTAATTTATTAGTTGCATACAACCCCCAGTGCTCATTATATCCCTTGCCCTCCTTAATGTCCATCACCTAATTACCCCATTCCCCAACCCAACTCCCCTCCAGCAACTCTCAGTTTGTTTCCTAGAATTAAGAGTCTCTCGTGCTTTCTCTCCTCTCTGATGACTTCCCCTTCAGTTCTCCCTCCCTTCTGCTATGACTCTCTGTGCTGTTTCTCATATTCCACATATGAGTGAAACCATATGATAATTGTCTTTCTCTGTTTGACTTATTTCGCTCAACAAAATACCCTCCAGTTTCATCCTCATGGCGCTCACAAGTCTTATGTGTGTCTCCCACGAGCTTCATGTGACCACTTACATTTAACAAATGTGGAAAGCAAGGCATCGAGGGGTTAGTGACCTATTTGTAACATCACAGAGGAACCAGGTGTGCTCGTTCATACAAGGCATCGACTTGGCTGGGCCACAGATACCCAGATATTTGAGGAGCATTATTTCTGGGTATGTCTGTGAGACCGTTTTTGGATGAGATTAGCTTTGAATCAGTAGATGGGTAAAAAGCACATCACCCTCACCAAGGGGAGTGAGCCCTATCCAATCTGTTGAAAGCCTGACTAGAAAAAACAGCTGAGTCAGAAAGAACTTTTTCTTTCTGCCTGATTATCCTCAAGTGAGCACATCCGTCTTCCCCTGTCTTTAGACTTGGAGCTAGACAGGTTTCAGAGCGTCAGCTCCCCTGGGTCTTCAGTTTGCTACACGCAGACTTCGTGGATAATATATGCGTGGGTTCTGCTGGTTGTGTTTCTCCGGAAAACCCAGACGGATACTCACAGCATTCAGATCAAGAGCAGGTTCTCAACACAACGTGCATGACCTTGTGTGATCCTGCAGTTCCCCACACCCGAGCCCCATGTTGCAGCACTCCCCAGTACCTACCCCACCCCAGCGCAGTCTGACTCCCACGTGGCCATCGTTGAGGCTCCTCAAATGTGCTACTATCTCTCCAACCACAGCAACTGTGTGCATGCTTGTCCCGCTCCTTTAATACTTCTCCCAACCTACTCCGCTTTGACCTGACTCATGTCAAGGACATCGTATTTGACTCCAATCCAGGCCAGGTCCCTTGTCACATGTTGTCATAAAACCGTGTGCCTCTCCTTCATAACACTGAAGTCAGTGTGTCATTCTATGCTCCCTGAGCATGATGATTTGATCAATGCCTGAATCTTGCGGTGGTCTATTATCTCCTTAAGGACAGGACCATCACATCTCCAGCTTCCCGGCACACAACAGGCATTTATTAATACTTGTAAAGCAGATAAATAAAGTCCACTGTCTTTCTTACATCATTCTTTCCTCCTCACCACATTCTTGTAATCTGGACTGTGATCTGTTTACAGGGTTTCAGTTTCTACCTACAGAGAAAGGCTAGAGTTGTCCACTGAGCTTTTGAGTATTTGCTTAGAGCTATTTCTAGGAAAGGGTCCACCTGTAAGATTCTTTGGGGTTGAGGGAGGGACGATGTAGTATGTTCCCAGCAAACATCAAACCAGAGACTAAAATCGAAGGAACAATGCCAAGAGCGAAGGTTCTGTCTGCAAACCACTGTTATGCATGAGACCTTCAGAGCATGACGAGGTCCCTGGACCCTCTGCTTGTGGCCTTTCTTGAGGCGGCCTTCCCAGAGGATAAGCTGGGCCCCTGTGTGGAACACCAGCTGTCATACTGCGTGTCATATTGATCCTCATAGACTGGAAGGTGTCGTTCTGAAAGGTGGTTTCCCACTGTAGGGGGACAAGGAGCAGGTATGGTGGGGACCTACTTCCTTCCCTCCTGGCGCTGCTCTGCCTCACCACATCTCTCCCGTGCTCTGCAGGGCGCCTGGAGTCCTGTGACACTGAGGACACTCCTGCACGGGCAGCTTCCATTTTGTTGTCACCCTTTATACTTTCCAACCCACATTCCCTCAGCAGCCCCCTCCACCACCCTACCTGCTGTTCCTCGGGTGCAAATACTGTTTTCTCTGGAGAAGGATGAGCTAAATCACTCCTCACTACAAACTCAGCATCAAGAGCTCTGTGATTGAGCTCACTCAGGTGTTCTAACATTTTCTTTTTGGAAAGAGATTCTGTTTTCCATTCAGTTTGTTTGTTTTAAAACCACACTTGCTTACTTTGCTCAAGTCTCCTTCAACACCAGGAAATGAAGACACAGAGATTGACATAGATACTTACCTTTGAGGTTTGGTTGCAGGATTATTATTTCATCTTGGGGTTTTAATAACCTTGTAAGGCAAGTATTTTAATTTCCATTTTATAGCTGGAGGAGCTGAGGGCTTCCAGATGGGTACAAGTCAAGTTTGCAAGGGATGATGGACACTTAAATGTTGAAAGGCAGCACCCTGTCCCCCTCTTACTCACCACGGTCAGCAAAAGCAGCAATAAGAAAGCATACATTTTAAATTTGAAAAAATAATTGGATTTCTTAATAATCATATTGCACATTTACCTTGTGTATCACGGTTTGTAAAACACACATACATATTTTCTCAATTGAACTTCACTCCAGCTCCTTGGGGTAGAACTGGAATGTTTATTCATTCAGCATATTCATATTCATATATTCATTCACCCTTAAGGAAACTGAGGCTTACAGACGTTATATACCAAATGTGAGGTCACAGAGGTGGCAGTAGAGCTTGACCTTAACCTGTGCCTGTCTGGCTTTATCCCACACTCAACAAAGAAAAGAGGAGGAGAGGAAGAAGGAGACAGAGCCCCAGGCATGCTGGTCTTGGAGAGGTGGGGGTGCAGTGATCCTGCTGACCAGACTGCCACGGAGTCCTTCAGAGCTGGTATGTAGTAGGGTGGAAGGTTGATCCTGACACTAAACCAGATCCTGGGCTAACTCTTATAAACTCTCACAAGTCAGCTGGCTCTTTTTGGTCTAGGGAACTTGGCAGAGCATGGAGAGAGTAACGAGAGGGAGAAGGCATGGTCACATTTCCATTTTTGTTGCAGACTTTTGATGTTGAAGATGAGCCTAGATGTTGGAATAAGGACACCTTGGTCCAGGCCCAGCACTCAACCTAATTACCCGTGTCACCTCTAGCATGTTACCTCCCCACATTTCACCCAAGACCATGCCAGATGTTCACATACATTTGCTCATGGGATTCTCTCAACACATCGATAAGGTACATATTGTTATTCCTGACTGAAATCCAGGGAAATGAAGAGAGCTGAACAAAATATCATTGGTATCACAGGAAACAAGGATTAAAACTCAGGGCTAGGCATCCACTGTTATCAGGCCATTCAGACATATACTTAATTAATAGATCCTCCTCTCTAGGCATAGTAATGGCTTAAAAGGGGCAATGGGGCTAAATTAATGATTAAGGGATTAGGAAAAAAAAAGAAGATAGGTTCGGAGATATTCATTAATTTTTCATTGATGGGCAGCCAACGCAGTACTTCTAGGGGGACACATCAACACTGGGCCCCTCCTGGCACTCACCTCCTATCACCAGGCTTCCTCTTTACTAGTACGCTGAGATGACTTTCACACGTGGTCACTACTGACTGTGTTACTCAAGCCACTGGACACTATCTAGACCTTGGTCTTCCTTATCCATCCAGACCATTCACCTCCTTCTCAAAACACGTTTTTTCCCTCATCTTCAACACTTGTTTTCTCTCGTTTTCCTCCCACTTCCGTATGTGCTCCTTGGACATCTCCCGTACTTTATGTCATCCCTTAAATGTCAATTTCTTTCATGGCCTCTTCTCATCCCCCTTTTGTTCTCCGTGAAATTTCACTTTGCAGTTTCATCTGTTCCCAAAGCTGTAATTGATTATTATACTGCAATGGCTCTCAACTCTATAGTTCTAGCCCTGATCTCTTGCCTGAATTCCAGCTACCCGGAAGACGTCTCCCAACTTGGATGTCCTGAAGGTACCTTCATTTCAACCCAGCTAAACTCCTCTTAGTCCCCAAGCCTCTTCTTCCTCCTCTGTCCCAGGATGAAAGGTGACACAGCGGTTGAGAAACCTACCTGGAAACCCAAGTGTATCCTGGGCTCCTCCTTCTTCTTTGGCTCTTATTTTCTAACACATAGGAGGTCCTGTGGCTTCCATTCTGAACTTTTTCAGACTCTCTCCACTTCTCTCCATGCTCACTGCCTCCAAGTCATTCACACTGCCATTATCGCTTACCAACTGCATCACAACAGTCTTTGAATGGGCTTCCTTTCCTTCCTTCCTGCTCCCCTCCAGTCTCCTTCCTCCTCTGAAAGCTGTGACCCATGGTCCCATCCCTTCCCTGCCCTCAGGTTACCAGTGGCTACCAAGGGCATGAGGGAGGTAAGCCTTTCATGGGAGCTTACATCCCTTTGTGATCCACTCTCCTCCTTCCAGTTTGATCTTTTCCGACTTCTCACCTGCAGCTTGGTTTCCAGACATCCCAAACTTCTCGCAGTTCACGACTTTGCCAGGCTCCCACACTTGTACTTTCGAGCACATGTCATTCTCGTTACTTGAATCCTCCCACCTGCCTTTTCTTAGCTGCTGACAGATATCCTTCTGATCTCAGTTTATATATCACTTCCTCCAAGAAGCCTTCCTAGACCTCTCCTTCCTCCCCTAGGAGTGAACTAAGTACTTTCTCTGTGTGCTCCCAGAGTGCCCGGAGCTTAACATTTATCACAGCTTTTGGAACACTCTGTTTTCATGATCCATTCACTCCTCTTGTCTTCCCCCAACCTCTATATGGAGAGGCTGGATTTCATTCATAGTTATAAGGCCTATGCATAAACAGGGCCCAGGACAATTGTTTTCTGGAATGAATAAGTGGGTATGTGAACTCAGCATCTGCTCAGTGTTGCTACACAGCGACATGTTCTCATGGCTCATTGTGTCTGTAGTACCAAACAAGTCAGGGCTCAGCAGATCAAGATAGCTCATAATTTCAGATCCTGAAAGCTGTGGGAAACACACGGGTTCCTATCACCTGATGAGTCATGTCTACCCCAAGTTATATTTTTAATTTGCAGATTCAAAGCAGTAAACATGTTTCTTGGGCAACTCAAACCTCAACTCAGGCCTGATAATACATTTGCATCATTTCCCCCACTATTAGCTCTTTCCTTGATTTGAGACTTTCGACCCCACTGTTTATGGTGGCATTTCATTAAAATACGGGGATTATTAAATAATAAGTCAATCCCCATACTTCTCAAAAGCCTACAGTATGGAATGGCTTCTTCTCCTCTCCTTAAGATTACCCTCAGTCTATTAATAAATATTATTTGGCTTTGTTCCCTAAAGGCCCATGCTGTATATAATAGCTTTTAAGGGATTTACTCTGAAAGAAGAACCTGTTAATAAGAAGTAGAAATTCACTTTCTAATGTCTCTTTATGGTTTTTTTTAAAGCCATTTGTAGTTATAGATTTTGTGCTAAACAATTCCAGTGTAATAATGACTATCTTTCATTCAATCAACAAATGCCATTTGAGTGTCAAACATGCCATCAGAAATTGAAGGTACAAAGATGAAGTAGATCCAGGCTTCAGTCTTAGGACACCTACCAGAGGAGACAGCCTTAAACAAAAAAGGAAAAAAAAAAAAAGAATTGCATTAAAGTAAGATGAGAGCAGTTCCCCCTAGAAGATCAAATATATAGCTCTGTTATTATTGCCTAACAATCTGTTCTCTTATATGTCATTGTTGTTCTAAACTTCAGACCCCGGGGCATTGTGCCCAAAGAGAAACCTTGCTTAGGAAGATTTGAATACAATTCTCTTAATCATTCTGTTTTAACTTATTAGAATTTTGTTATAGTTGCTGTTTATTACAAAAAAAGGAAACATAAAGTAATAAAAAATTGATCTATGATACCACGTTTAGATTATTTTCTTCATCTGCCAGCTCTCTTCTTTGCTTCTGTGGTCTGGACCAGGAGAGCTGCTTTGGGGCTGGGCAACACCAACGGTGTTTTTGATTTTACTGATATGGATAAGGGTCAAAGAAAGTTCTAGGTAAAGTTCTACCTTTAACTTCAATCCTAATTTTCCCTTCAAACTAGACTGAGAATCAGAAGAATTTAGATGAAAATCTTATGTGGGAGATAATTTATTCCTCTTCTTTTACAGATAGAGAGGGGCAACATCATGACCTAGGCAATACAGCCATGTTGGCTGGAGAATTATGGAGACACAAACTCATGTCTTCTTCTCTCATGTCCTATGCCCAAAAATAACAATAAAAATGACAGGGAAAATTTAGAATAATTGATGTATCTTCCAGATGGGGTGATAATAAAATATTCGGGGTTCTTCCTTTGAAAGCTAAAAATAAACAGATGAAGTTGATGGACATGAATAGTGGGTTAGACAAATTTGAACTTACTCCTTTCTGTTTTTATATCTCCTGACCAGAATATACATTCTCTAGAGCTATCTATTCAACTGCCTACTACTCATTCCCACCTGCAGATTTCACTGACATGCCTCAATCTTAGTCACTCTCTCTGTACTACACCATCAGTAGGCCAGATCTCACTCAGAAGACCGAGCCATCGGTCAAGCCAGAAATCTACAAATTTCCTGCCCCATTCTCCTCTGTCTCTCCAAATAACCCAGTTCCAAGATATTGGCCAGTCTACAGTCAAAGTTTGAATTACAAGATTACACAGTGAGTTGGAATCAGAGGAAAAATTCACCTTACCCCACCTACTACTATTTCGTGCTACCCCTTTTTGAGTTATCCCGCCTTTAACAACCATGCTTATCAAACAATCCTGCTATGTGTCTAACCCAGCTCTAACCTGTTGTGTTTAAAATAATTTGATCTTGTTATTTTCTAATTTAGTGAAGCAGAGACATGGGACAGCAAAAGTGAAAGTTCAGGCCATGAGGTTACACGGGAAAGTAATATGAGTACTTTGCTCTTCATCAGGTCACATCCCTCTCATAAGTCACTACAGTTTGAGAAAGAGTTTCCCTGACTGAGTGGGAGTAACATGATGGGAAGCACTGAGGACAAGCTGGGGAAATGATTTTTACTAAGCTCCAGGGTGGGCTTCAAAAAGGAAACATTATACCCTAACCTTAAAGTACTATAAGAATTTTTAAAATGTGTATCCAGCATAAAAATCATATACGGGAGAAAATGATGACTAAAGCACAGTGTCAGAAAAAATGTCAGATTCAGACAGTCAGTAATCATATGCTGCCTGAAAGTCCTCCTCTCTTTCTTCTTACCTCACAAAGCATCTCAGGCATCATGTCTGCTAGAAGGCTGGACAAATTCTCCCTCTGCCGTGTGGGTCAGGGCCCCTTCCTCTGCACTTCCATTTCAACCAGTGTTAACCCGAGTTAACACACTCTGGGTTACCATCTGGTTGCCAGTCTATCTCCCTCTGTGGACTGTGGGTTTTTTGCCAAGAGAAAGCAAATCCTGTTCATCCATGAGTCCCCAGTGTCAAGTGCAGGGCTTGATTTATAGTCGGTGTTTCCTAAATACATGAATGCACAAAGAAATAGGTAGATACTGTAGTTAGACACAAACTGCTTTGGACTGAAGGCAGGAAAGAAGAGAGGAATTTTGCAAAAGTGGTAATAAAGCAAGGATAGGAAATTGGGTTAAACAAAACAAAATGACTGAGCATATATCATGAATGTTTATTATATATATAAATGTTTATTACATATTATTATAAATTATATATTTATTTGTGGTACATATTATAGAATTATAGTACATGTATGTATATATTACTTATATAATTTTATATATGTAACTTATTGGAATGGCTAATCTACAAAGATTCTAAATAAAAAACTTAGAGGCCAAGAGCCAAGAATCCAAAGATAAGAAGTAAAACGTCAGCTCCCCCTGGGGGCATCTGTGTTCGTCTTCTGGAAAGAGCACACACATCTAAATAGGCCCCAGGAGACAGAGGCAATGCTTAGGGCCTGCACAAGGAATGTAACTGGACTGAAGACTCCTGCATAAAGCCAGGATAACCAATAAATACTTCCTCAAACAATAAAGGGGTAGGAGAGAAAAATTACCCTACAATATAGAGTACAACGAAACCTGTCTATCCACCTTTGGTTTTGAATGCTTGGGGGTGGGGGGTGGGGAGGGACATGGAGAGAAAGGAAGACATTTTCCCAGAGAATTAGTAACCAACAGTTGGACCTCAGGTATCTTTGGGGCCTGAAATATCTGTGTATTCTAAAAAAGTCCAAGGCAGGAATTCTATGTGATTGTTGTAGGTAATCTACTTAGGCTCCTAGCCCAAAGAAAAGCAGACATTTGCTGGAATAATTAGGGAACTCAAACCAACTTCAAGTAAGTCAAACAGGTAACATTTCAGGGAGTAGTAAAAACGGCAGGAACAATACATGCACACACATACAAGGAACTGGGCACCATGATGAGAACCAGCCAAAGAAGCCAACAGTATATTATATTAAATGTGCAAAGAATTCAGACATGAAGATTCATATGAGTATAAATGTATAAAGATATGCTAAAATAAAAAGGAACCAAAGAGAATGAAAAGACAATTTCTTAAAATGACCAGGTAGATTTGAAAAATAACCAAACAAATTTTCTAGAAATTAACTCTATAATAATTCAAAATAAGTTGGTCAGCAAATTTAACAAGCTGAAGACTGATCACCAGCAATTATCCATAATGCAGCACAACAAGAGAGATACGTCATGAAATAAATGGTGAAAGACACAGAATGAGGAGATCCAACATTGATCAGACTTCCAAAAAGCTGTTTGTGGTTTTTTTTTCCTTAATTGAGAAAAAGAGAAGAGTCAAAACTTAGAATCATAGTAACTTCAATTTTTCAGGACTGATGAAAAATTGAGTCTTCATATTCAGATGGTCCAACATATCTCAAGAAGGATAAATTTAAAGAAGCAATCTTATCATCTTGATACATTTTAGTAAAACTACAAGCCTCTGAGGACAAAGAAAAGAAATTAAAAGTATCAGAAGAAAAGGGCACATTTCCTGTAGGAGGAGGGGTAATTGTACTGAGAGTAACTCATTACCAACAATGGAAATCAAAGCTAGGAAAGAAGTACCTGATGGTAAAAGATATTAACTACAAGCAAAATAGCTCTTGAGAAAAAGAGCAAAATTTAAAAACTTAATATGTACAAGCCTAATAATCGTTATAACCCACAGATGTGCACTAAATAATTTTAAAATATATTCTTCAGAAAGAAAAAGAAATGCCAGAGGAAGGTCTGAAAAAGACAGAAATGATGATCAGAGAAAATGGTGTGACTACATCGAAGTGATACTAATGGTAAAACAATAGTATCGAATTCATAAGGTTTTTTTTAAAAAAGGGAGAAGACAAACCAAAACACTGTTAACAATTTTATTCAGAAGAGGAATAATGGAAATGAAAAAAATAAGAGTTTTTTGTTGTTTCAAAGAAACATAAGGCTATTAATTAACTTTATAGTCTGCCAATGTAATGAGTCATAGTATACTTCTAGGCTAATCAATAAGAAGTAGACTATTCAGTTTCCAAATCAATAGAAAAGAGAATGAAAAATAATACTTAATCTAGAAAAAAATATTTGATTTCTAAAGGAAAGCAAGAAAAAAATTTCTAATAGGAAAAAAATGTGGCAAGTAGAATGCAGGAAACAAATAGAATTTACAAAATCACTTGAAGCTTATTGATAATAACATGAAAATGTAAAAATTATTAGAGAATAATTGAATAATAAAATGCAAATACATTCCAGGGTCCTAACTAAGACACAAACATGTAGAAGTACTTCTATTTATATAAAAAATGTATCTTTTAAAATAAGAAAAAGAGAAAACTGGTCTGAACACAGAATGTGTAGCTCCTGAATTTGTTTAGGCTGAGCCTGAAATCTGCAATTTTTCTGCTCAGTCATTTTGCCCTGAAGAGAAACATTCTTATCGCTCAGAGCCCTGTGTTCACAGTGATCTCTTTTTCTTAACTGACATCTTAGTGTGAGGCTTCAAGTTCTTCTATCACTATTAGAGCTGACCTCACACTATCTTGAAATGCACTTGATGCTTCATTTCCTCTCTGCAGAAATGTCACAGACTCCCTCCTTCTTTGCGTCCCCCTACGGATGCCAGCAGCCGTGGCTTTTATGATCTGTCCCCTGGGAGACAAAACTTGGCTTGCTGAGCAACTGCTCTACCAAGATCCCGACTTGGCCATCGCTGTGCCCAAAGACCACATTGTAGTGGTTTGTCAGCCCCCAGCACACCCAAGTCCCAGCTCTGCCCCAGGGAATTAGAGTGGTTTTCTGAGGCAGGGCTGAGAAGAGCTCTAGACTCCAACAGCAGCATTCTGATTTCCGTTCTGACTTCTCTTATCCCCGGACTTCCTCAACAGCAGATTTCTGGGGAAAAGACAAATATCGTCAATGGCTTTGTCCTATTCAACCTTCTCAAAAACTTTATGAGGTATGGCAGATTCCCAGGTTAGGAACAGAGACTTTGCAAGGAAAAATCATTTTTCCAAGCTAACAAAGATAGGGAATGATAGAGATTAAGGTAGGATCCGGGACTTCCAAAACCAAATCTCATGCCCAGGTCCTGCACCAAGATGTCCTATCAGCCCACAGTGCTGGAAAAACCACATGAAATGTGTTCAGAAATTATTCCAAATTCATCAAGGACTAGACAAATATCTGTGACCATTAATAACCCCAAATCTTATTTGCCACTAGTATGAACTCTGCCTGGGCAACATTATCTTATTATCAAACATATCTGTGCTGATTTAAAGAAGGTATACCAGCAAGTCCTTCTCTCCTCCAACACTGACATCCTCAAAAATGGGGATGGAAGGATGGATGTCAATAGGACAGCAAGATCATTGTCTTAACACTGTAGGACTCTAGTCAAGTGCAGGAAACCAGGTAGGGGGAGCCACTTCAACTTCTATAGCCACTTAAGTTTAGGACCTTTGTCTACAGAGACGTTCACCAACTGCAGTTTAATGGATAAGAAGAGAAAGAACTTACTATGTTCTTGAGGCATTTGCTGGGACCACTTCTGCTCTTGATGAGTTGTGCCATAAATGTCGAGTGTAAGTTGGTAGTTAGACAGATCCTCATTGGCTTCCTGGGTCCTCAAAAGATTCCTCTATCAGGACCAAGAAGGCCCAGAAGAGTCGGTGACTGCTTTGACAGCCCACAGTGACTGCTGGTGACTGGTTCAGGCCAGCTAGACACGCCCCAGATCCTCTACCTCAGCATGGTGACTCCGAACTTTATTACCAGAACTGTTTATTTTTCTATGAGGAATGACACAAAAATTGGCTCAAGGCATGAATCATGTCAAAAGTTACAGAAAGCCTAATGTTGACCACAAGTACAAACTTTTAGATGGTTTACCAATGGAGAATAAATAGCAAAAGTGAACCAAGTGGAACACAGGAAAAAAAAAAAAAAAAACTTCCTTAATTGGCAGAGATACATAACAGAGGAGTAACAGGAAATGCTGGCAGGCAAGGTTAAATACTAAAAAGGGAGCATCTCAGGAAAGATCTTTATCAGAGAGAGCTTGTTTCCTTCCATTCTGGAGTTCTGAAGGCTAAAATAAGTAGCCTTGTTTCCAAGTGACCTGTTTTCTTAAAGGGCAAAGAGCAAATATATTGAAGTGTTCCTGGTGCCTTTGGCAATGATCTAAAGGGAAAATCCTGCTACTTCTAGACTGATGTGCAAATATGTAGGAGGAGGACCCAGGAGGGGCCCTGCATGTCAGGAAAAAAAAAAATCAACTGAATTAAGCATCTGACTTCTTTGGAGTCTAACTTAAAATTAGAATAATGTCTTCATATGATTATTGAGAAGAGGAAATGAGACAAGTCATAGAAAAAAAGAAAACTGTAAAAAATGTTTTGTAAAGGAGGAGGAGTCAAGATGGCGGAGAAGTAGCAGCTGAGACTACTTCAGGTTGCGGGAGATCAGCTAGATAGCTTATCTGAAGATTGCAAACACCTACAAATCCAACGGGAGATCGAAGAGAAGAAGAACAGCAATTCTAGAAACAGAAAATCAACCCCTTTCTGAAAGGTAGGACTGGCGGAGAAGTGAATCCAAAGCGACGGGAAGATAGACCGCGGGGGGAGGGGCCGGCTCCCGGCAAGCGGCGGAGCAACGGACACAAAATCGGGACTTTTAAAAGTCTGTTCCGCTGAGGGGCATCGCTCCAGAGGCTTAACCGGGGTGAAGCCCACACGGGGCCAGTGTGGCCTCAGGTCCCGCAGGGTCACAGAAGGATCGGGGTGTCTGAGTGTTGCAGAGCTCGCAGGTATTAGAACGGGGAAGCCGGCTACAGAGACGGAGCCGAGGAGTGACTCTCAGCTCGGGGTTACCTTGAACCGGTCGCAGGCTCGGTGAGCTCGGAGCGCGGCCGGAGGCCAGGGTGACGGGAGCAATTGGGCGCTGTTCTCTGAGGGCGCACTGAGGAGTGGGGCCCCGGGCTCTCGGCTCCTCCGGGCCGGAGACTGGGCGGCCGCCATCTTCACTCCCGTCCTCCGGACTCTACGGAAAGCGCTCAGGGACCAAAAGCTCCCGAAAGCAAACCCGAGCGGATTACTCAGCCCGGCCCCTGGTAAGGGCGGTGCGACTCCGCCTGGGGCAAAGACACTTGAGAATCACTACAACAGGCCCCTCCCCCAGAAGATCAACAAGAAACCCAGCCAGGACCACGTTCACTTACGAGGAGTGCAGTTTCAATACCAAGGAGAGCCGCGGAATTCCAGAGGAGGAGAAAGCAAAGCAAGGAACTCATGACTTTCTCCCCATGATTCTTTAGCCTTGCAGTTAATTTAATTTTTTTTTCTTTTTCAATTTTTTTTTCTCTTCTTCTGCTAATTTTTTTTAACTTTTACCCTTTTCTTTTTTAACGTTTTTTAACTAGTTTATCTAATATATATATATATTTATATAATAAAATATATATATACATATATATTTTTTTCCGTTTTATATTTTTTCATTATTGGTTTTCTTTTTTTATTTGTTTCTTTTTTCTTTTTTCTTTTTTTTTTCTTTTTTTCTTTCTGAACCTCTTTATATCCCCTTTCCTCCCCCCTCACGATTTGGGATCTCTTCTGATTTGACTAAAGCATATTTTCCTGGGGTTGTTGCCACCCTTTTAGTATTTTACTTACTCCTTCATATACTCTTATCTGGACAAAATGACAAGGTGGAAAAATTCACCACAAAAAAAAAAGAACAAGAGGCAGTACCAAAGGCTAGGGACCTAATCAATACAGACATTGGTAATACGTCAGATCTAGAGTTCAGAATGATGATTCTCAAGGTTCTAGCCGGGCTCGAAAAAGGCATGGAAGATATTAGAGAAACCCTCTCGGGAGATATAAAAGCCCTTTCTGAGAGAAATAAAAGAACTAAAACCTAATCAAGTTGAAATCAAAAAAGCTATTAATGAGGTGCAATCAAAAATGGAGGCTCTCACTGCTAGGATAAATGAGGCAGAAGAAAGAATTAGCGATATAGAAGACCAAATGACAGAGAATAAAGAAGCTGAGCAAAAGAGGGACAAACAGCTACTGGACCACGAGGGCAGAATTCGAGAGATAAGTGACACCTTAAGACAAAACAACATTAGAATAATTGGGATTCCAGAAGAAGAAGACAGAGAGAGGGGAGCAGAAGGTATATTGGAGAGAATTATTGGAGAGAATTTCCCCAATATGGCAAAGGGAACAAGCATCAAAATCCAGGAGGTTCAGAGGACCCCCCTCAAAATCAATAAGAATAGGTCCACACCCCGTCACCTAATAGTCAAATTTGCACATCTTAATGACAAAGAGAAAATCCTGAAAGCAGCCCGGGAAAAGAAGTCTGTAACATACAATGGTAAAAATATTAGATTGGCAGCAGACTTATCCACAGAGACCTGGCAGGCCAGAAAGAGCTGGCATGATATATTCAGAGTACTAAACGAGAAAAACATGCAGCCAAGAATACTATATCCAGCTAGGCTATCATTGAAAATAGAAGGAGAGATTAAAAGCTTCCAGGACAAACAAAAACTGAAAGAATTTGCAAACACCAAACCAGCTCTACAGGAAATATTGAAAGGGGTCCTCTAAGCAAAGAGAGACCCTAAAACTAGTAGATCAGAAAGGAACAGAAACAATATACAGTAACAATCACCTTACAGGCAATACAATGGCACTAAATTCATATCTCTCAATAGTTACCCTGAATGTTAATGGGCTAAATGCCCCAATCAAAAGACACAGGGTATCAGAATGGATAAAAAAAAAAAAAATCTATATGTTGCCTACAAGAAACTCATCTTAAACCCGAAGACACCTCCAGATTTAAAGTGAGGGGGTGGAAAAGAATTTACCATGCTAATGGACATCAGAAGAAAGCAGGAGTGGCAATCCTTATATCAGATCAATTAGATTTTAAGCCAAAGACTATAATAAGAGATGAGGAAGGACACTATATCATACTCAAAGGATCTGTCCAACAAGAAGATCTAACAATTGTAAATATCTATGCCCCTAACGTGGGAGCAGCCAACTATATAAACCAATTAATAACAAAATCAAAGAAACACATCAACAATAATTCAATAATAGTAGGGGACTTTAACACTCCCCTCACTGAAATGGACAGATCATCCAAGCAAAAGATCAACAAGGAAATAAAGGCCTTAAATGACACACTGGACCAGATGGATAGCACAGATATATTCAGAACATTTCATCCCAAAGCAACAGAATACACATTCTTCTCTAGTGCCCATGGAACATTCTCCAGAATAGATCACATCCTCGGTCCTAAATCAGGTCTCAACCGTTACCAAAAGATTGGGATCATTCCCTGCATATTTTCAGACCACAATGCTCTGAAGCTAGAACTCAATCACAAGAGGAAATTTGGAAAGAACCCAAATACATGGAGACTAAACAGCATCCTTCTAAAGAATGAATGGGTCAACCAGGAAATTAAAGAAGAATTTAAAAAATTCATGGAAACAAATGATAATGAAAACACAACAGTTCAAAATCTGTGGGACACAACAAAGGCTGTCCTGAGAGAAAAATATATAGCGGTACAAGCCTTTCTCAAGAAACAAGAAAGGTCTCAGGTACACAAACTAACCCTACACCTAAAGGAGCTGGAGAAAGAACAAGAAAGAAACCCTAAACCCAACAGGAGAAGAGAAGTCGTAAAGATCAGAGCAGAAATCAATGAAATAGAAACCAAAAAAACAATAGAACAAATCAATGAAACTAGGAGCTGGTTCCTTGAAAGAATTAATAAGATTGATAAACCCCTGGCCAGACTTATCAAAAAGAAAAGAGAAAGGACCCAAATAAATAAAATCATGAATGAAGGAGGAGAGATCACAACTAACACCAAAGAAATACAGACAATCATAAGAACATATTATGAGCAACTCTATGCCAACAAATTTGACAATCTGGAAGAAATGGATGCATTCCTAGAGACATATAAACTATCACAACTGAACCAGGAAGAAATAGAAAGCCTGAACAGACCCATAACCAGTAAGGAGATAGAAACAGTCATCAAAAATCTCCAAATAAACAAAAGCCCAGGGCCAGACGGCTTCCCGGGGGAATTCTACCAAACATTTAAGGAAGAACTAATTCCTATTCTCCTGAAACTGTTCCAAAAAATTGAAATGGAAGGAAAACTTCCAAACTCATTTTATGAGGCCAGCCTCACCTTGATCCCCAAACCAGACAAGGATCCCATCAAAAAAGAGAACTACAGACCAATATCCTTGATGAACACAGATGCAAAAATTCTCACCAAAATACTAGCCAATAGGATTCAACAGTACATTAAAAGGATTATTCACCACAACCAAGTGGGATTTATTCCAGGGCTGCAAGGTTGGTTCAACATCCGCAAATCAATCAATGTGATACAACATTAATAAAAGAAAGAACAAGAACCATATGATACTCTCCATAGATGCTGAAAAAGCATTTGACAAAGTACAGCATCCCTTCCTGATCAAAACTCTTCAAAGTGTAGGGATAGAGGGCACATACCTCAATATTATCAAAGCCATCTATGAAAAACCCATCGCAAATATCATTCTCAATGGAGAAAAACTGAAAGCATTTCTGCTAAGGTCAGGAACACGGCAGGGATGTCCATTATCACCACTGCTATTCAACATAGTACTAGAAGTCCTAGCCTCAGCAATCAGACAACAAAAAGAAATTAAAGGCATCCAAATCGGCAAAGAAGAAGTCAAACTATCACTCTTCGCAGATGATATGATACTATATGTGGAAAACCCAAAAGACTCCACTCCAAAACTGCTAGAACTTGTACAGGAATTCAGTAAAGTGTCAGGATATAAAATCAATGCACAGAAATCAGTTGCATTTCTCTACACCAACAACAAGACAAAAGAATGAGAAATTAAGGAGTCAATCCCATTTACAATTGCACCCAAAACTATAAGATACCTAGGAATAAACCTAACCAAAGAGACTAAGAATCTATACACAGAAAACTATAAAGTACTCATGAAAGAAATTGAGGAAAACACAAAGAAATGGAAAAATGTTCCATGCTCCTGGATTGGAAGAATAAATATTGTGAAAATGTCTATGCTACCTAAAGCAATCTACACATTTAATGCAATTCCTATCAAAGTACCATCCATTTTTTTCAAAGAAATGGAACAAATAATCCTAAAATTTATATGGAACCAGAAAAGACCGTGAATAGCCAACAGAATATTGAAAAAGAAAGCCAAAGTTGGTGGCATCACAATTCCAGACTTCAAGCTCTACTACAAAGCTGTCATTATCAAGACAGCATGGTACTGGCACAAAAACAGACACATAGATCAATGGAACAGAATAGAGAGCCCAGAAATAGACCCTCAACTCTATGGTCAACTAATCTTTGACAAAGCAGGAAAGAATGTCCAATGGAAAAAAGACAGCCTCTTCAATAAACGGTGTTGGGAAAATTGGACAGCCACATGCAGAAAAATGAAATTGGATCATTTCCTTACACCACACACGAAAATAGACTCAAAATGGATGAAGGACCTCAATGTGAGAAAGGAATCCATCAAAATCCTTGAGGAGAACACAGGCAGCAACCTCTTCTACTTCAGCCGCAGCAACATCTTCCTAGGAACATCACCAAAGGCAAGGGAAGCAAGGGCAAAAATGAACTATTGGGATTTTATCAAGATCAAGCTTTTGCACAGCAAAGGAAACAGTTAACAAAACCAAAAGACAACTGACAGAATGGGAGAAGATATTTGCAAACGACATATCAGATAAAGGGCTAGTGTCCAGAATCTATAAGGAACTTAGCAAACTCAACACCCAAAGAACAAATAATCCAATCAAGAAATGGGCAGAAGACATGAACAGACATTTCTGCAAAGAAGACATCCAGATGGCCAACAGACACATGAAAAAGTGCTCCATATCACTCGGCATCAGGGAAATACAAATCAAAACCACAATGAGATACCACCTCACACCAGTCAGAATGGCTAAAATTAACAAGTCAGGAAATGACAGATGCTGGCAAGGATGCGGAGAAAGGGGAACCCTCCTACACTGTTGGTGGGAATGTAAGCTGGTGCAACCACTCTGGAAAACAGCATGGAGGTTCCTCAAAATGTTAAAAATAGAACTACCCTATGACCCAGCAATTGCACTGCTGGGTATTTACCCTAAAGATACAAATGTAGTGATCCGAAGGGGCACGTGCACCCGAATGTTTATAGCAGCAATGTCTACAATAGCCAAACTATGGAAAGAACCTAGATGTCCATCAACAGATGAATGGATAAAGAAGACGTGGTATATATACACAATGGAATACTATGCAGCCACAAAAGAAATGAAATCTTGCCATTTGCGACGACGTGGATGGAACTAGAGGGTATCATGCTTAGCGAAATAAGTCAATCAGAGAAAGACAACTATCATATGATCTCCCTGATATGAGGGAGAGGAGATGCAACATGGGGGTTAAGGGGGTAGGAGAAGAGTAAATGAAGCAATATGGGATTGGGAGGGAGATAAACCATAAGTGACTCTTAATCTCACAAAACAAACTGAGGGTTGCTGGGGGGAAGGGGGTTGGGAGGGGGGGTGCGGTTATTATGGACATTGGGGAGGGTATGTGCTATGGTGAGTGCGGTGAAGTGTGTAAACCTGGCGATTCACAGACCTGTACGCCTGGGGAAAAAAATATATGTTTATAAAAAATAAAATTAAAAAAAAAATGTTTTGTAAATAAAGTACTGGTCATGACCAATTCCCTCTCCTTTCTTTGGCCCAAGAATTGAATACAGCATCAAGTCCACAATAATGGCAATACATGACTAATAACATAAACCTATAAATTGCAATAAAAATTTTTAAAATCCCAATTTTATGTAATAGGATAAATAATTTTATTAATGTGATCTCTTCATTGATCATAACATTTTTATGCCTTGTTTTCTGATTAGGTCATCATAATTTATACTTTATTTTAATTTCATTTTTAATTTATATAACTGAAAATGACAATAATCACTCTTGGCAAATACAAAATCACAAATGATTTTTGGTCATTTTTATTTTTTAAAAGGATCTTTCTGCTAATGCAACTGTGACTAGAGCTATTAAAAGGATTTTATAGTTTGTGAAAATACTGATAAATTAGTTTTAAATATAAATTATAATACCTCTAGAATGATGATTCTTACACAACTTTTCTAGAAATATTTAACTCTTCCTATAATCAGTCTTCACTAATCATCAGGAAAATGCAAAATCAAAATCACTAGAGATAATCACCTCACATGGATTAGGATGACTGGTATCAAAAAGACAAAAGATAACAAGTGTTAGCAAGGATGTGGAGGAAAAGGAGCCATTATGCACTGCTGGTGGGAACGCACGCTGGTACAGCAATTATGGAAAACAATATGGAGGTTCCTTGGGAAATTAAAAATAGAACTACCATATGATCCAGCAATCCTACTTCTGAGTATATAACCAAAGGAAATGAAATAAGTTATGTCTAAGAGATATCTGCACTCCCATGTTTATTGCAATATTATTCACAATGGCCAAGATATGGACACAACCTATGTGTCCATCCATAGGTAAATGGCTAAAGAAAAAAATATACACACAAACACACACACAGTGGAATATTATTTAGTCTTTTTTTTTAATTTAATTTTATTTTTTCAGAGATCCAAGATTCAGTTTATGCACCATACCCAGTGCTCCATGCAATATGTGCCTCCTTAATACCCACCACCAGTCTCACCCATCCTCCCACCCTTCCCTCCAAAACCCTCAGTTTGTTTCTCACAGTCCATAGTCTTTCATGGTTTGTCTCCCCCTCCAATTTCCCCCAGCTCACTTCTCCTCTCCATCTCCCAGTGTCCTCCATGTTATTCCTTATGCTCCACAAGTAAGTGAAACCATATGATACTTGACTCTCTCTGCTTGACTTATTTCACTCAGCGCTATCTCTTCCAGTTCCATCCATGTCGTACAAAAGTTGGGTATTCATCCTTTCTGATGGAGGCATAATACTCCATAGTTTATACAAACCATATCTTCTTTACCCATTCATCTGTTGAAGGGCATCTTGGCCACAGTTTGGCAACTGTGGCCATTGCTGCTATGAACATAGGTTTATATGTTCTTTTCACTACATCTGTATGTTAGGGGTAAACACCCAGTAGTGCAATTGTAGGGTCATAGGGTAGCTCTATCTTTAATTTTTTGAAGAATCTCCACAGTTTTCCAAAGTGGCTGCACCAACTTGCACTCCCACCAACAGTGTAAGAGGGTTCCCCTTTCTCCACATCCTCTCCAATGCTTGTTGTTTCCTGTATTGTTAATTTTGGCCATTCCAACTGGTGTAAGTTAGATCTCAATGTGGTTTTGATTTGAATCTCCCTAATGCCTAATGATGATGAACATTTTTTCATGTGTCTGTTAACCATTTGTATGTCTTCCTTGGAGAAGTGTCTGTTCATGTCTTTTGCCCATTTTTTGACATGATCATCTGTTTTTTGAGTGTTGAGTTTGAGGAGTTCTTTATAGATATTGGAGGCAACCCACAGAATGGGAGGAGATATTTGCAAATGACACTACAGACTAAGGAATATTATTTAGTCTTAAAAAGGAAGGAACTTTTACCATTTGCAACAACATAGATGAAACTGAAGGACATTGTGCAAAGTGAAATAATCTGTGCACAGAAAGACAGATATTGCATAATTTCACTTACATGGGGAATCTAAAATAGCCACTCATAGAAGCAGAGAGAATAATGGTAGTTACCAGAGAAAGTGGGGGTGGGGGTGGGGGTAATGAGAAGTCATCAGTCAAAGGATACAAAATTTTAGTTATGCAAAATGATTGAGTTCTGGAGATCTAAAGTATACCATGGTGAGGATAGTTAACAATATTGTACTGCATACTTGAAATTTGCTAAAGGGATAGATCTTAAATCTACACACACACACATATACACAATGGTGATTATGTAGAGGTGAGTGATTATTCATTTAATTATGGTGATCTTTTCACAATGTATATATCTTTAAAGCATGTTAAGTATAAACAATTTTTATGTCAAAGATATCTCAACAAGATTGTCAAAGGAAAAAAAAACAGAATAGTTCATTTTAAACAGTATAAGAATATTACTTCTATATGGAGAGATCATTTATGGGAAGGTATTGTTGGTCATTTCAGTGACTTTATAAAATGGACCAGTAGACAAGAGGATGACAACCAACCTATCCTGTTTTGTGTGAGACCATCCAGGATTCAGTTGTGCACCTCTCAGCTCTGGGAAATTGAATTTTTTGGTAATCTTAGTAAACAATATCATGGTTCTTCTACCTTTACAGCTTTCTTGGTGTACCTCAGAGATTTTTCTAGTGGAAGCCTCTTAAAATAGGCATAATTCTGTTAAATTTTTAAAATGAATTTAACTTAAAATACAAGATCATACAATGTCATTTGGATATTTACTCTGACATTTTCTACAACTTGTGCTGGTCATACAAGCAACTGAAAGTAGCTTTACAATGTGCGTATAATTTAAAATATCTACTCATGCATTCTATCACTATATCTGTAGTCATAATAAAATTAATTTTAAAATTATCTTGCTCATCAAACATGCATTCATCTGAAGCTTCCTATAACAATAGTGTTCTTTTCACCAAATATAGTAGTCAGCAAATTTAATTTTTATTTCTAGGTCTGTGGACATTTGCTTTGTTCTACTGCCACAATTTTCAAAACCAGAGATTTTAAACTCTTTAAAGAGTTCTAATAAATGCCTTCTATGTTTTATTGCAATGTTCACATATACACTTTTTTTATTGAAGTGAAATTCACATAACATATAATGAACTATTTGAAGCTATACGATTCAGTAGCATTTGGTGCATTCACAATGTTGTGAAACCACCACCTTTCTATAATCTCTAAACTTTGATTGCCCCAGAAAAACACCTCAAATGTATTCAGCATTCATTCTTATTTCCCTACCCCTATACCCTGGAAATTATCAATCTGTTTTCTGTCTGTGTGAATTTACCTATTCTGGTTATTCCATATGAAAAGAATTATACAACACATGACCTTTTGTCCCTGGCTTCTTTCATTTCATATAGTGGTTTCAAGGTCCATCCGAGGTGTAGCATGTGTGAGTGTTTCATTCCTTCTACAGGCTGAATAACTGTATGTGTGTACCACACTTTGTTTATCCATTCATCCATGATGAACATCTGCTCGTTACCACTTTTTCATTTTTGTGAATAGTCCTGCTGTTGACCGTCATGAAAAAGTATTTGTTTGAGTGCCTCTTCTCCATTCTTTATTGGTATATACCTATGGGTAGAATTGTAGGGTCATACAGTAATTCTACGTTCAACTTTTTTTTTTTTTTCCAAAGAGAGAGAAAATGGGCATCAGCAGGGGGAGGGGCACAGGGAGAGGGAGAAAAAGAATCTTAAGCAGGATCCACACCCGGCACTGAGCCTGAAGCAGGGCTCAATCTCAAGACCCTGAGAATACGACCGGAGATGAAATCAAGAGGTGGATGCTTAACCTACTGAGCCACCCAGGCACACGTATGTTCAACTTTTTGAGGAACCACTAAACTATTTTGCAGAGGGACTGAAACATTTTACATTCCCCCCAGCAAGAGTTCCTACATTTCCCATATGCTTGTCCGCATTTGTTATTTTCTGTTGTGTGTGGTGTTTTTTTCATTTGTTTTTGTTTGTTTGTTTGTTTGTTTGTTTTTTAATAGTGATCCTGGTGAAGTAGTCCTCAGTGTGGTTTCAATTTGCATTGCCTTAGTGCCAACACGGTTGAACATCTTTACAGGTTCTTGTTGGATATGTGTGTATCTCCTCTGGAGAAATGTCTGTTCCAGCCTTTCTGTCCATCTGAGGGAGACTGTCTTCTTGTTATTGAGCTATAAGGGGGTTCTTTATATATTCTGGACACTAAATCTTTATATCAGATTTATGATTTGTGATTACTTTCTCTCATCCTGTAGGTTGTCTTTTCACTTTCTTGAAAATGCCCTTTAATGCAAAAGTGTTTTCAAATTTATGAAGTCCATTCATCTATTTTTCTTTTGTTGCTGATGCTTTCGATGTGAAATCCAATAATCCATTGTCAAATCAGAGGTCATGAGGATTTGCTCCTATGTTTTCTTTTATTAATTGTATTTGTTCCTATTAATGATTTTAATTCTTATATTTAGATTGTTGATCCATTTTGAGTTAATTTTTGTATAGGGAGAGAAGTAGGTATCCAACTTCATTCTTCTGCTAATGGTTTTCTAGTTCTCCCAGCACCATTCATTTAAGAGATTGTTTTTTTCCCCATTGAAAGGTCTTGGTACCTTTGCTGAAAATCAATTCACCATAAATGTTTGAGCTTTTTCTAGGATCTCATTTCTATTCCACTGATCTCTGTCTATCCTAATGCTACTACAATGCTGTTTTGACTACTATAGTTTTATAATAAGTTTTGAAATTGTAAATATGTGTGAGATGTCCAACATTTTTTTTATTTTGTTTTGGCTATTTGGGATCCTTTGAAATTCCGTATGAATTTGAGGATTGACTTTTCTTTTTCTGCAAAAATAACAAAAAAAATCCTTAGAATTTTTATAACATTGTACTGATTCTATAGATTTCTTTGGAGAACATTCTCCTTCACAATATTAAATCTTTTGCTCCATGAACACAGGATGTCTTTCCACTTACTTAGGGCTTGTTTCACTTCTTCCAGAAATGTTTTATAGCTTTCAGTGTGTAAGTCTTTTACCTCCTCTGTTAAATTTATCCTGGGTATTTTGTTCTTTGGGGTGGTATTTTAAATGGAATTGTTTTCAATTTTTTTATATCCATTGCTGATGTAGAGAAACTCAACTAATCTTTGTGTATTGATCTTGTACCTAGCAACTTTGCTAAAATTTTTTTATTAGCTCTAGTAAGATTTTTTGGTGAGTGCTTTGGGATTTCCTGTATATAGAACACATCATCTATGAATAGAGATAGTTCTACTTCTTCCTTTCTGATGTGGAGTACTTTTATTTGTTTTTCTTTCCTAACTTCTCTGGCTAGACTTCCGCACAATGTTGAAGAGCTGGACGCAGGGCCCTTCAGCACTGCAAGCTGCTACTGTCTGTGATACTTAGCACAGTTCCTTTCCTGCATGCCCACTGCATTTTGGACTCAGTTCTAACATTTAGAAATCTCCCTCATGAAGAGTTTGGGTGAATTCTTAATCCACTTGTTAAAATATATAAAAATCACCAAATCTTCAGATGTTTGCAGTAATAATTGATTGACATTTATGAGGCAAATTTCAAAAATAAAAATGGGGAGGAAGAAACCTTTACTAGGTATTTGGGACTAAAATATGTATATCAAAATGTGTGTCAAAAGCCAAGGATGAAATTTTTCCATTTTGAGCTGTGTTTTTTTTATAAGGATACTTTTCAGTTGTGATAACTTTTTTAAAGTAGTAAGTCAATCAAATAAGCTTAGTGATTCGATTCCTAATCACCATATTGCAAAAAATTAAGCCAAGACTTAAAAAGAAAAAAAAAAGGATAATTAATCATACTGTTCTGGATAAAATATGTATTAAATAATTTTAGTTAAAATATTTCATTGAATTGAAAAAAGATCATTTTAAAACTATATCTCTTACATTTAAAATGCATATTTACAAAACAAATGAAAATTAGTTACAAATAAATACAGTAGTATATTGGGGTATAGGTTCAAATATTCCTTCCTAATACAGTTGAATGAAAGATCAAAAGGCTTAGAGACCATTGCCAAAGACATTTATGTTTATAATTTATCTCTACTTCAGACCTTAAAACTGAAATCAGTTTTCACTTCTGATTCTTTTTTTAATCCTCTGCAGCACATGGCAGACTATCTTGCACATGGCAAATGATGGGTAATTATCTATCAAACAAATGAGGAAATAAATACATGACTGTTGCATGGTCTGCAAGTAGCAAATGACTACCCAGCTACCAACTGTAAAGGAACAGTTTTCACTCTTATGCTATCTTATTGCAAGTCCACTGAAATTATGGAGTCCCCATGACTTCCCTTCCAACTTCCTCTATACTCTGGCCATGCTGCCAACATGTCTGTAGCATTCTCTCTACCTAGTAGGTGCTACTAAAGAGATGCTAATTTAATGAAGACACACTTCCACACTGAGACATGATTCAAATATTTCCATAGCAAATAAAAGCCATTCAAAATTACATGACTATTCCAAGAGAATAAAAAATAATAAATCTTAAAAGAATGCAGTGCAGATATTTTTTTTCTGCCTTCCATTTAAAAAGCTCTTCCATAAAAGTCTTTTAACTTTAACCTGTGAGTTTTAGGGAAGGACACCCCAAATGGTCTAGCCACACATACCTGTGCACTATAGCTGAGATGGGCTGGAGAAAGATGCATATTTGGGACACAGGTGTGTGCTGGCAAAGAACCCTTCTGCAACATGGGCCCAGCAGTGGCTTCTTGTTGAAGGAAAGTAGATTTTTACATTTTCAGCACAGATGTGTAAGCAACTCAGGGCGGTCACTCCCCAAATCCCTTTGCTCACACCCTTGTTCTCAAGGAGAACAAAGAAGTTTCACAAAACTTACACATTTCTGTCACTGAATTCCTGGTGAAGAAGACGTCTATTTGCAGCAACGTCCATTAGAACCAACTCTCCTGGGGCGCCTGGGTGGCTCAGTGGGTTAAGCCTCTGCCTTCAGATCAGATCATGGTCTGAGGATTCTGGGATCAAGCCCCACATCAGGCTCTCTGCTTGGCAGGGAGCCTGCTTCCCCCTCTCTCTCTGCCTGCCTCTCTGCCTACTTGTCATCTCTCTGTCTCTCTCTGTCAAATAAATAAAATAATAAAATAAAATAAAATAAAATAATAAAATAAATAAAATAAAATAAAGAGCCAACTCTCCCACCAAGGATGAGTTCAAAATTAGGAACCATCCTTGAAAACATGAAAACACCCCAGAAGGATGAGATAATGATGTATATAAATGAAAAGCTCAATATAGTAAAGATGTAAAGATGTCACCACACTTATCAAAATTATCCACAAATTTTATTTAACTCCAGCAAAAATTCCATTTCTTTTTCAAATTGAGGCACTGATATTCCAATCATGTTTCAGAAGATCCATTCTAACACCTAAAGTTGACTAAACCGCTAGTCCCACTTAACATTTTGCTTCACCTCCCCACTTCCCTCCAGGTACAGTCCAGCCTCCACAGAATGCTTCCACATTCCAACCTCCACAACTGCTTCTTTCTGGAGCACCTTCTTTGTACCCAACCCCCTTGCCTGAGAACTCCTCACTGGTCTCTCAGAACCCAGCTCAGGCATCACCTCCACGCAAAGCCAAGTTGGGAGCTCATCCTCTGTGTGTTCAGTGTCCATACTGAACCGGACCACACCATGCACCATCTCTCTACCCCGTCAGCATTGGCTAACTGCCCTCTCCTCTGCATGACAGCAGACTGCGTTTTCTCACTCAGTGGGCAGAGTTTTGCCACATAACAGATGTTAAACAATTACTAAAGAGGTCAAGGAACAAACTAGTGAATGAGTCAAAGCAACAAACGTATCGATTTGTTTTTATGCCCACGGGACACAGAAGTAAAGAGAAAGAGTGACTTTTTGTTACCAGGTTAATCATCTCACCTCCTTTGAAATTTTAGTTGGCTGAATTCATACCCAGATGTCTGTCTTTCATCTATCCATTCCTCCAACAAATATGTGTTACCTGCTTTGTGCCACATGTGTTATTAAATTGAGTCATATGACAGTTGCTGATATTAGACAATTTTTAACCATTTCATATGGTTCAACCTCCTGTAACCACTGTAGGAGAAAAGTGCCTCTCTGGTGGAAGGTAGTGGGGAAGTCAGGGTGTTTACACGAAAAGTTCTGGTATGTACTAAGCACTCTTGAAACTATCCTCTTTTTAGTTATTCCAAACAAAATACCAAGAGCTCTCGAAGCTGAAGCTGGAAAGCCTTTGCCTCAAATTCATCTGTAATCAATTAGTTTGTAAATGGTGGCTATTGAAAAACCAGTTTGATCTAAGGCAAATAATGGAAAATAACAGTATCTGTAAACCAATGGAGAAAACATTTGCCCACACTTGCCTGCTGAGAAATAGAATGGTGGTGTACTTTAAAACCAGGATACTCTAAATAGAATGAATACTTTACTGAAGACATAATGAGTGCTGAGAGCGTGACACATGCTTAATGCTGAGAGTGGAGCCCTCGCCCGCTGCAGGGACCTGCAGCCCGAGTTCTGCGGACATTACAGAGAGAGGAGGGAAGGTGCTCAGGGTGAAAGGTGCAGGCCTTGTAATGAAGTAAGCCCAAACGGCTTCTGCCACAAAAGGGTCTCCGGTAACCTCGGGGCTGGTTTCTGTAGAAAGCCAGCAGAAATGAACTTAAAAAGGTGTTTTTCTTGTTAAAATCAAACCATAATAGCTATCCGAATTTCCTTCCAGACTACTACCTCATGGACACAGCTGGAAACCTTAGAAACGGTCTGTGTGCCCTCTTTTTATCCCCTTCATTCCCCACCAGAGTGCTATGAAAAGGGAATTACAGGTTTAAAAAGGCTGTTTTTCTTCCAGTCTAAGTAGGAGGTGAAGCAAGCCTGATCACCGTACGCATTTAAGAACCCTGGAGGGATTATGGGAGCAGAGCTTCCACACACATAGACTGGGGTGGACTGGACATGTACAGGACACATCCAAGCACACCGTGAACTATTTTATGACTGAAATATCAGAATTAGAAAGTCACGTGTTTGTAGGATGGTGCTGTACCCCAAGAGTATCACGTAGAATCAGAGCCCCAGGTTCAAATTCTTGCTCAAGCACTTAACCATTTTGTCTCTGTACCACTCGGGGCTTCAATTTCCTTATCTGAACAAAAAAAAAAAAAAAAAAAAAAGGAGAATAACGCATACCACAAATGATTGTGACTATTAAATAATTATCTTTGAAACATTTAAGCATAATACTTCCTCTGTGGTAGCTGAGTGAATATTTAATCTCAATAAATGAGAGCCAAATTCCAATTTACCCAAACTGATTACATACCTATTCTCCCGGAATATCTATTCTTCTGCTTGGCAGCTTTCATCCGTTCAGTCCTTGAAGCTCAGAGAGTGAGTTATGACAAGAGTGACGATTACAACTAGTACAAGTCATCTGATTTGGGTGTGCACAGTTCAGTAACTGTAAAGGATCCAGTGGCCCCACGCTACAATCTTTTGTTGTCAGAAATATCGCCTGGTGATCTGAAAGTGCTTAAAACTGCTCTTGAAGTGCACCCATATTATCGGGCTAGTAAGAAACTCAAGAGCAAACATTGTAATTGATGACTGTACTATCCTAACACCTGGGGTGTGGGCAATATGACCCACATCTGTTTTATACTTTGTTTCCATTACAAAATCCTGCTTCTGGCATATAGGAGCAAGGAAAAAGCATCTCTAAGCCCCAATTTGTTCATCTTAAAATAGGTCTAATGATAGAATTATGAGGAATAGCTAGGATCAAGCATATTAGCTCCTTTAATTGTTTGGGACATGTTCAATACTCAGTAAGTGGCAGTTAGTATCATTACGGTGTTGAAGGTGAGCAATTCTAGACATAAACTCTGACTTCCTAATACTAGCCCTCTGACTTTGGTAATGAAACTTTTTCTGAGACCCTGCTTTGTTTTCTTATTTTTTTAATCTGTTAAATGGAATTAGTGATACTAATCCCATGGGATTGTTATAAAAACGAGAGAACATAATGAAAGCCCCCATCCATCATGGACTTCATGGAGTCCTCTTCTTTTCCTTCCTTTCCTTTTCTTTCTTTTCCTTTCCTTTCTTTTCCTTTCCTTTCTTTTCTTTTCTTTTTTCGTTTCTTTTTTCTCTTCTCTTCTCTTCTTTTCTCTTCCCTTCCCTTTTCTTTTCTTCTCTTTTCTTCTTTTTTTCCTTTCCTTTTCTTCCCTGTGCTGCCCTGTCTCAGGTGCTCTGAGTTAATTACCTTTAGGATGTCCTTGAGAGCTTGTCTCAACAAGAGAGTTTCTAAAGAAGACCCCAAGCACACAAAGTGAATTCTGATAAGGATAAATCATTTCCCACAGCAATAACAAAGTCTGGTTTGTTTTGTTTTGTTTTGTTTTGTTTTGTTTTGTTTCCTCCCTTATCTTATGAGCATGTGTGTGTTGAAAGAGGTCAGTTCACACTTGTGTCTGCTTCTCAGCTATTTTTCGAGCTACCAAGGTTTGGCTCAGGACTATAAAATAAGACTAAGCTCTAACAGTTTAAGAAGCGTGCCCGGAAAACTAACCAGAGCAGGAAAGAGAGAAAAAGCATTAGAAAAGTGCAGATGGGTTTTGCAGCTGGGTGGAGGAACATTAGCATGAGACACAGGAAAGTGTTGCTTACAGAGCCCAAGTTTTGCTTAATACAAAGGTTACCATCACTTCGGTGTGAATAAGAGCATGTTTAAGGTATGATGCTGCTTATGCCGTTATCGTTCCTCTATCCGGAAAGGTTTTCAGCTTGGCAGTATTTTCCCCTCCACTAATCCAACTCCTCTTGGAAAATGTCATTCTGCTTGAATTTTCATAGTTCTGCCCCTCACTCAGGCACCTGGGATTTCCGGATCAAAGCTGCCGATCCCATGAAACTAAGAAACAGTGGGTGTTGTAGAAGCAATTCATTGCTGTGGGTGCCCAAGTGGGTTAATTTCAAAGAAATGTCAGCCAGTTTCTTCTCTGCCTGTTTGTCTTGGTTTGCTTTTTCTTTCTACATAGGCAAAGGAGTTTATCTCTGGCATTTTCTCCTGGTTTCTCAAAAACAGTCAGCTCCCATCTGTGCCTCATCTGGAAAAGGGTTCAAGGCCCAGCTGCCCTTTGGCAACAAACGTGGGACGCAGAATGTGAGACACAGAAGGGACCTGTCTGATCACAGTGGCCTGCAGCCCAATAGACAGGACTCTGAGGTAAACTGTGGAAGGGGCTCTCCAGTCTCTGTCGTGCTCTTCACAAGGCATGACAGGTTAAAAACATGCTTAAAGTGAGAGAATAAAGAAGTAGAGAAATGATCAGAACAAGCTGATCCTAAATCTCATTCTCCTTCCCTTGGCATGCTGTATAGTCAGGACTTCCAGAGACAGAGTATTTTTGAGACAATATCCTGGCAGCAGGGCCTTGATTTAAAATGCAATATAATCCAGTATAATTCTGCTCATCTTGGTGTCTTTCAGGAGTTTAGGGTTGACTAGTAGGCACCCCAAAACCTGCTAATAAACATCAACATAACTGTGTATTTGGGAGGAAATACTCACTTGTGTGCAATTTGGTGTTTGTTCTGAGACCCGTGCACAGGATCCTTACTTAATTGATAGAGATGGCTTATGGTACTGGAGTAACTGGGGTCCAGGGACTTTCACTACAGACTCCAAGGACCATCATAAGTAACTCTCAGGGATCCTCTCACATTTCAGGTTTTGTAAAGAATTAGCCATAAGACAGAAGTCTCCTGAGTAAGAGAAACGAGGGTCTTGAATATGAGAAAGGAAAGCAGTATTATTACCATGAAGGAAAACCACCCACAGCTACCCAGAGAAGCCCAATGGTGGGGATAGATAGGAGAGGAGAGCCCAGAGCCGCCTCTCTGAGCACCCATGGTGACTGTCCCCTATCTGGTATTCTAGCTCACCCTCTCTTCCTCCAACCTCACCCATTCCATCCAACATCCTCATACTTAACAGATGGACTTTCTAATACACACACCTGATTATGTCACTCTTCTTCTTATACCTTAAGTGGGTTTTCTTTAACTACACGATAACATCCAAACCAAGAAAGATCTTTACAAAGCTGATTGCAGGGGCACCTGGGTGGCTCAGTCAGTTAAGTGTCTGCTTTTGGCTCAGGTCATGATCTCAGGGTCCTGGGATGGAATCCTGCAAAGAGCTCCCCACTCCCACTGGGGAGTCTATTTTTCCCCTCTCCTGCCCCTCCCCCCACTCATGTGTGCTCTTTCTCTCTCTCAGATACATAAATGAAATCTTAGGAGAAAAAAATAAAAGCTGATTGCATCCTTCCACCCCAGTCTGAATTCTAAATTACATGCCAGTCTTTGTTATAAATTGTTATAAATTGCTTCTAAAATAAACTTAATTGAAATTAAATAAGCCTCTTAAGTAGAAGACTATATTGATGAAATAAAGTGCATTATTGGCATACCATGTGATGTTGGAAAATTCCTCTTGGAGTCAACTTCTGTAGAAATGGAGTGGCGGTCGTGGGCGGGAACACCACGGTGCGTGGCATTCTTCCTACAAAAAAGATAGGGGAGATGTAACAGGAAGAGACCTAAAGGAAGTATGGGTATCACAGGACAATAAAAAGCAAGGCTGACAGAGGTGAGGCACAAGGTTCCTGAGAAAGACAGGAGAAGGACGTGGAGGAGAGGATTCGGTGTACTTTGGGATGGCAGCTGTAGCATGGAGGGAGGCCAGACTCTCCTGTGCTCGTGTGGCCAGACTCTTCTGAACTCGGGTGGAGTTCCAGGTTAAGAAAAGGAACAGGAGAATGAAACCCAGACCCTCTGATCTCACAGACTTCCATATCCTAGGAACAGAAAGAAGATGACCCCTTCCCGAGGAAAAGCTGTGGGACCTGGAACTGATTTCTTCTAACACCCAGCCATGCACCCCACTCTATAGACCTCTAAGGATGCTGTAGCGTCTGCTTGCAGTGGAGATTTTGCTGCAGAGCTGCTGTGTGGCCACACAGCACAGAGGGGACGCGATCCAGAACTGGACCTAGATAGTGGGACCGCAGAGCCTGGGCTCTCTCCTCAGGCCATGCCGGGGATTGTCAACGCAGGGAAGCTTTGAAAAAGTCCCACCAGGCCTCACTCCAGACCAATTAATCAGAATCTCAGAGGGCAGGGATTAAGAATTGGGTTTTGGGGTTTGGTGTCAGTTTGGTTTTTTTTATTTTTTAAAGCTCCCCAGATGGTTCTAACATGAAGCTAAGGTTGAAAATGTTCACTTGGTGCCATGTGACCGTAAGAAGGTAACAGCTTCAAAAGTTCCTGATGAAGCCGATCCCAAGGGATGTTTGAGGGATGCAGACGGTGGAATTTGCACATGTTAGCATTCTTTGTCTGCGCTACTCTTTGAGATTCTCTTTAAGGAGCACACACTCATACAGACACACACATGCTTTTTCCTAGAACCAGGACCACCTCCATTCCTTTCCTCGCTTCCACAGTTGCTAGTCCAAGCAGAGCTTATAAAGCAGTCTCTTGCATTGTTAAAAAATAAATAAGACTAGTTTGTCAGGAATCTGGGCTTCTTTTCTTGACCAGGACTTGTTACACACAATTTGTGTGATCCCGAGACTTTACCTCATCAGTTTGAACGGCCTATTCTATAAAATAGGAAGGTTGATGTTGATAGTCATGAAGGTCTTTCCCAGCTCTGAATTTCTGATAATTCCATATCTTAATATAGAATATTGATACCATATAGATAAGATATAGAGATATGACAGGTAGTTAAATACATAGGAAATGTTTTAGAAAATATCTATTGCTGAAAATGTGCTTGGATACTATAGTGTGTGTGTGTGTGTATGTGTTTGTGTTTTCTTTGGTTTTGTCTACATTTTATGAAGAAGAAGAAAAGGACCCAAGAGTCCTTGCAGTTCTGGCGTGGAGCCTACATATAGGCTATATGAAGACACAGGCTCTAGGTCATACAGGTGCACACACACCTCTCCTCTGAAATGACAACAGCATGGCCATCCCAAGTTTGAACCTCTCCTGGATTCTGATTCCTCGCCTATAACATGGGGATCACAAACATTCCTGGGACTAGCACAAGAATCCAATAGGTTAAACAGAAATTATCCAGTCTAATGCCTAACACATCATTTGCAGCCAACAGCTATGTTATTACTATGTGATAATATGTCAGTGTACCCTACATCCCAGGACAGGTGATGAAGACACAGAGGTGTGAAGTGACAGTGTGACCCAGGCAGAGAACGGTTTGCTAGAAAATCTCCTTTTCTTCTGTTTTGCCAAAGACACCAAGAATTAATCAATCTACCTTCTCTGCTAAGAAATGTATTTACTCAGTGTGTTTTCAAGTTCCAAACTCAAAACATGAGTGAAAAAGAGAAATGATTCACAAGAAAAATCTTGAATTTTGTCAAAATCATGAGAAAATTCAGCCCAACATTTCTCAAGATGTGGTCTGGAAATATCTTAGGATCCCTAGATTGTTTTCAGGGGGTCTCCTGGTCAAAACTGTTGCCATGACAACATCGGGACTCTTCCCCTTCCCCACATGCTTTTTTCACTCTCATTCTCTTGCAGGGTCACCTGACTTGCAATGCCCACCTTGCTCTGGCAGCCAATGGATTGTGTGCTTGTGTATTCTTATGTCTTAAAAAACTTCTCAGCTTTTATTTCTGGTGCCATAGATATCAACAGTTGTAGCTCATATAAACAAGGCCCTTTGGAATCTCTAGTAACTTTTAAGACTGGAGAGAGTTCTAAAAGCAAAAGGTTTGATGATCCCTGTTCTAGATCATCAAAGTCCACATTAGTAGACATTTTAGGACAGTTAAAAAAAAAATCTATAAGCCAAGCTTCTGTAGGTTACCACACACAACCACCCCACAACCTAGGTTGTGTGTCTCAGCCATGATTGTACATTGTAATCTCTGGGGAGCTTTAAAAAACTACCAATGCCCTAAACCCACAGCCCCCTCTACCAGACATTCTGATTTAATGGATATCCTAAGGGATCAGGATTTTGGGATGCAGTCAAGTTGGAGAACCGTGTTGTTGGATGGCTGAACAAACCCTTTGATGGCAAGAAAGAGAAGAGAATGTCATCTACCCACCTGGGATCTTGGGGCCAAACTCAAGAGGAACAAGGTTGTTTAGACTGGGGAGTGTGAGCTGTTCTAGGGCTGTCCTCCCAGGGAATTCCTTCAGAACCTATGCCCTTGGCCTGGGAGGTGAACCCTATGGTCCAAAACCTCCAATCTGGATTCTAGGAGCAAGCATCCCGTGGTCTCTGCCCATAAGTTGGCTCACCTCTCCTTGTTCTTTAAGCACTGTGCAAATTTTATCCATTAGTAATCCAAACCTCCCCACTGTGCCCTCTTCTATTCTAAATTCATAAATTAAGGATCCACGAGGAACAGAATGTTTCTTCAGTCTGTCAGACCAGCACCCCTGCCAAGACCAAGCAGGCTGACCCATCCTATGGCACTTCCTAAGGACCACTCCCCAGAAATCACAGCCAGGCCTGCAAACTTGCTGTCTATGTCAGGAGATAGAAGACACCTGGGCCCAATCCCATGGTTGTCATGACAGCCAAGTCTAAAATAGACTTCCAGACACGAGAGCTGTTTGGCTGACTCTGACCTACATGTAAGCATAAATATTATTCGTGTTGGAAAGGAAGCAACCTTCTATTTTATTCAGAGAGATATTTAGAAATGCTGGCTGTGGATTTGCTCCATGGGGATTTTAGAAAGTTTGAAAAGGCTCCTAAATTGTGAAGATTATAAGAACCCGTGCCATTTCTAATACTGTCCCTGTACACGATGACAATAAACGTTTCTCTTTGCCATCTGGTTGCATGTTATGGATTCAGGCTGCATATAGAGAAGGCCGGTGCTCATCAGCTCTGCAGTGCAAAGTGAACACTCCATATTCATATTCACCTACCTTCTGCCACCTCTCTCCATTCACAAGAAAACAAGGAAATGGAAAAGCTGAGGTGGGGGAGGTATTTGGAGCAAGAAATGGTTAAGCCTCAGGAAGAGCTTTTTGCCTCTCTGGAAATAGTCTGCAATCAAGAAATCCCCAAATCCTTTCTCTCTCTTCATCTTGCCCCAATTCTTAATTTTGTTTTCTTTGCTCTATCCATCAGAGTTCTGTAGTCAGCTATCTGGGGTTTTTTTCCAAGCAATAATCCTGGCATGGTCTGTTGACTACTGTACTGTTAGGAAACACAGGGTCTCAACCTAAGGTGTCCAGTGGGGCAGCCGCGAGCCACTTGTGGCTGCTGAGACTAGTGATGTGGTTGGAGTAAAAGATACGCTGTACGTGTATTTAATACACACTGGATTTTGAAGATTTCATAGGAAAAATAATTGAAAATGTTGCATTCATAATTTTTATATTGATTATATGTGGAACTGAAAATATTTTGGATACATTCATCTAAATAAAATATGTTATTTAAATTAATTTCACCTGCTTCTTTTTACCTTTGTCATGTGTTACTGCTTAGAGTTGTCAGGGTTCTCCAAAGAAACAGAACAAATAGAACGTGGGTGTGTGTGTGTGTATAGAGAGAGAGAGGATGAGAGAGAGAAACAAATAGAACATATATGTATATACATAGACATATATATGAGATAGAAAGAGAGATATTATAGGAATTGGCTCATGAAATTATGGAAGCTGAGAAGTCCCACAACCTACCATCTGCCAGCTGGAGACCCAGGAGAGCCAGTGATATATTTTAGTCCAAAGGCCTGAGAACCAGGGGAACTAATGTGTAAATCCAAGTCTGAAGGCAGCAGATGAGATGAGATGCCCCAGCTCTAGGGGAAGACAGGAAAAAAAAAAAAAAAAAAAGTGAATTCCTCCTTTCTCTGCCTTTTGTTCTATTCAGGACCTCTGTGGATTGAATGGCACCCCCCCACACCAACACACACACACACACACTGGAGAAGGCAATCTGCTTTACTAAATCCACTGAATCAAGTGCTAATCTCATCTAGAAACACCTCCACAAACGCACCGAGGAATAACACTTAATCTGGGCACCCCATGGCCCGCCAAGCTGACACATAAAATTTACCATCACACTGTTTCGTTTTGCTTCCTTAATGCAATAACAAAAATTTTCTGATTACATATGCGGTTTCCATTACAGACAGATAGATAGACAGATGATGGGAAGACCCACAGATGGCAGTTGATGATCAGGGAAGAAGAGGAGGTGAGGAGAAGGAGGGAGAGGAGGAGAAGGAGATTCAAATCTGCCTCAAGGTTACCTTCTCGGAGAGACCCCCTCCATTCATATACTGTCATATCACCATTTTTAATTTTCTTTATTTATCTGGCACTTATTCTTCTGAGATTTTCTTATCTGATCGCTGTCTTCCCTCTCCAGGATGTGATCGTAGGCTGCAGACCTTGTCTGACTTGGTCATTGCTTCATACTCAGCACTAAAGAGAGGTTCCATAAATCCCTTCCAGATGAATGAATAACTAAAGGAATGAATTCTGAGCCTCCAGTCATGCCAATTTTTCTTTCAAGCCACATACTTCTGGTCTTCTGTTTGTGAGGTGACTCATAAGTCACAAATGCAGGACTCTCCTTCCAACACAACTGCAGCACTAATTTCTGTATTGCTTCCTAGCACTCTATCTCATCTGTGATCCCACAGAATCCTGAGCTGAACATTTGTCACTGTACTTCGAGGTGATTTTGCCTTCTTGTTTCTTCTCCACTATCAATTCTTGCAGGGCAGGAGCCCTACATCCCTGTATCTCTGAATTCCCATCGCTCACCAGGAAACCTGGCACCCTAACAAGGGAGAGGGGCAAGATCTTGATCAGGGTCAGGTGACTTGGGCTTGAATTTCTTATTTAGCTAACTGGGGGACTTTGAAGGTGATTCATTACATCCTGATTCTTTGTTTCCTCACCTAAGACAGAATGTAATGTACAAGCTTCATGGTGTAGTTTTCTTTAGGAGACATTTTCGTTTTTATAAGCGTGTATGTATTCTTTTATTTCTGCACAAATGGAAACATTCTGTGCACATTAGCTTGCTCACTGCTTCTTTCACATAACAATTTGTTGTAATTTATTTTTTTAAAGATTTAGTCATTTATTTTAGAGAGACAGAGCAGAAGCAGGGAAAGGGGCAGAGGGAGAGGGAGTAGATCTTCAAGCAGACTTCCCACTGAGCACAGACTCCAACAACCTCATCCCCGCTCCCAAGCAGGGCTCAATCCTAGGATCCTGAGATCATGACCTGAGCCGAAACCAATAGTCGGACACTTAACTGACTGCACCACCCAAGAGCCCCTCTTGTAATCTAATTTAAAGATCTTCCTATATCCATATCATTCTCTTTGACAATTACATGTTATTTGATATTATGGATTATCGTAATTACTAATGGGTTTCCAATTGACAGTCTTTTAAATTATTTTCATTCTCCTATAATTCCAAAGTAAAGATTCTGCAACTAATAACCTTGAATGTATGAGGCCTGTAGCCAATCTATCAGAAAGATAAAATTCTAGAAGTAGAATTATCAAGTCAAAAGGTACATGCCCTTTTTAATTTGTTATATGCTGCCACATTATTCTTCGTAGAGTTGTACTGTTTAAATCCCGGCCAACAACTGATTATGTTGCTGCACACACTCACCAACAGAATATGATACTGAACATTGTGTTTGATCCTTGCCAGTCTGAGAGGTCAAAAATATGAGGCCATAGTTTCTACTTGCATTTCTCTTATCATGAATAAAGTTTAATCTGTTTCTCTGTGCTTACCGGCCATTCATATGTATTTTTTCTATGAATTATCCCATCATAACATTTTCCCCCTAAACTACTACATTGTTGATTTTTCTTATCAATATGTAGAAACTCTCTATATACTCTGTATAGAAATTCTAAATATATAGAAAGCCTATATATTTAGGACATCCTGTCTATGAGGTCTATGAAAATATTTTTCTTGGTTTTTTGTTTGTTTGTTCATATAGTAAAATGTATGTCTTATGGATTTTTTTTTTTTTACTTGTAAAGGACTTCCCACTCCAAGACTTATTTTTAATTCTCTTATTTTCTTCTAGTGTAGAGTTTCACTTTTTACGTCTAAACCTTGGATCCATCCAAAATTTATTTTATTGTAAGTTGTGAAAGAACGATCAGCATTACTTTTTCCAGATGGTTACCCAGTTGTCCCTACACTATTTATGGGATAATTCTTTGTGTTCTGCAATCATAATTTTCAAGTTTATTATAGCCTTAGTTTTCTAGTTAAATGGACTCAACTATCTCTGTCATTCCTTTTGTTATATTTTCCCTGCCCCTCCACCCTTCTCAGAATTGTTTTCAGAGTAGAAATTAATGTCAATTAGTCTAGTATGGGTTAGGGACTCAATAAATTTTATCTCTATTGTTTCTGAAAGCCTTGTTGAATTACTTCATTTATTTCAATATCTAAGTTCTATGTACTGAATAGTTAAAGAACTATTATAATAACTCCAAAGAATAATTGTCACAGCATTTATTGGACAGCCACTAAATGATATAAACTTTAGAGGATTTACCTAAGCATCTGTCTATGCTGGGCATATGAAAGATCCCAAAATGAGTGAGAGATGCTCCATGTGAAAAGTTCACAAGGCAATTCCATTAGCAGCTAAATTCACGGACAGGCAAAGCAGTAGAGCTTTAAGGGAATTGGAAGGAGAGTACTGTGTAAGGAAATGGAGGGGTGATTTATTCTTCCTGTAAGGACTGGAGCGGGACTGATGTAGGCAGTATCCTTTAGTTTGGACTTGAAAGGTGAGGAGGGTTGTAATTGAAGGAACATTCCAAGTAGAGTCAACACCTGAGCCACAGCACGGACTCGTGAGACTGCTAAGCATGGACGGAATGGAAAGTGATAAAGACCAGTTAAACCATCCACCTCTCTGCCTATACTGCAACAACGCCTTTTGTGCCCGGGTGACCATTTCATAGAAGGCTGTTTGTGCAGGGCTGTGCCAGCAGTACCTCTGACCTGGCTCCTTGGACTTAGCTGCCCTTTGAGCCCCCAAAGGATTCTGGGCCAACTGAGGCTCTCCAGCAGCACAGAATTATATTCTTTTGTACCATCGTGAGTCCCTTAACCTTCTTTAGCCCTGATTTTCTCATGTGTTTAATAGTGTGGCTGTGAACAGGCCACAGAAGGCATTGATCGAGATGCCAGACTCCCAACTACTTATGAGAATGAGTAAGAGTTTCACCAAATTGTACTTGATGCGCACTTTGAATGCCTTGATTTGTTACCCATGTAGAAGAGAGGTCTGCTGCTCATGGAAAGTTAGGGATTAGAAATTAAGATTTTGAAAATCAATGGCATGTAGGTGATGTTTGAAGATATGGATAAGATCTCACAGGAAAATAATTCGGAGAATGAGAGATAAAGTCTCACAACACAGTTTTGAAGAATAGGTCTGTGCCTAATAAAGCAAGATGAAGAAAATGAAAATCACTAATAATTTCATCATCCAGAAATAATCCCTTTTAATAATTTGATCGATTTCTGATCTTTTTTCTATGCACATTACAACTATTTTCAAATGAAGTGTGGATCATAGTCTATGTGCGTTTTTTAAAATACGGAATTCTGTGTGAAAATTTCCATTTACTCAACAAACATTCATTGAGTACTTTTTTGAGTGTTGGGCAACATGACGAGCTAGTCAGAAAATGTCAGGGCAGCTGGGTGGCCCAGTTGGTTAAGAGTTAAGTGTCTGCCTTCAGCTCATGTCATGATCCCCGGTCCTAGAATTGAGCCCCACATTCAGCTCCCTGATCAGCAGGGAACCTGCCTGTCCCTCTCCTCCCTGCTCCTGCTCTCTCTCTCTCTTGCTATCACTCTCTTCTGCATACCACTGTTATCTCTCCCAAATAAAAAAGTAAAATCTTTTAAAAAAGAAAAAGGGGGATGCCTGGGTGGCTGATTTGGTTAAGCCACTGCCTTCGGCTCAGGTCATGATCCCAGCATCCTGGGATCGAGTCCCGCATCGGGCTTCTTGCTCAGTGGGGAGCCTGCTTCTCTCTCTGCCTCTACCTGCCACTTTGCCTGTTTGTGCTCTCTCTCTCTGATAAATAAATAAATAAAATCTTAACCAAAAAAAAAAAAAAAAGTAAAGTAAAAGAAAGTGTCTATGCCCTCATAGGGTCTGTATTATGGTAGGGAAGAAAGGCAATAAGGAGAAAAATAAGAATAGATATGATAGTCAGAGGGATAAATGTTGTGAAATAGAAGAAAGCAGACTGTGGGGATGGGAACTATTGAAATGGGTGCAGGCTTTTCTGTAGAGGGTGCTCTGAGGAAGAGATGGTATTTCAGTGGACCCCCAAAAGAAAAATAAACACAAATAAATTAAAATGTGGTATTAGTTTTCTGGATTTTGTGTTATTTGTGGTGTATTTCAGCTTTTTAGCTGCTTAATTTGTGATTTGTTTTTCATTCCAAATAAACATTTGTCTTTGTCTTTAAAAAAAAAAAAGTGCAATTTATCTGATCTTGAAGACAACCAAAGAGACAGACCAGCAAACAAACAATTCTATAGATCTATTATAGATGAGAAAACAGAGTGTCACAGAAGCTGAGCGGAAATGAAGAATATCTAATTTAGTGGAGCGGGGGAAAATAGATAAGATCATTTCTAGATCAGGCCTTGCTTAAGTACATAGCACAGGTGAGGAAGGGTTTTGGAGGCAGAGTAAACCTGAGCACAGGAGCATGTGTGAGTGTGTGCTGGTGTTAGGGTGCTAAGGAAAGTAAGAATAGTATCTACTAGCTCCAGCATCTAGATGCGTGAGTAGAGAGGAGGGAGATAGAGATGTAGGTAAAGGACATTATCCTCAAAAGAACTAGTTCTCATAATCATTTGCAGTATTAATAAAGAGGAATGTGGAAGATAAGTGGTGTTCTAGGACCTACTTATGCTAAAGGGCACTGCATGTTATCCTATGATTAGTTCTTTGTAATATTTTCTGCTCATAACGGTCTCATAGGCAAACACACACTTTAGAATTAGAATTTTCTTCTTTACAAGCAAATTTCTTAAGGTCTTCCCTCTGTCCATGGAGTTTGCTTCATTTTTATTAATGGATTGATTTTTTTTTTAAATAAATGTTCATCTTCTATCAAGTGCTTCAACTGCTGTTCAAATCTGCATTTCAGCAAAACTTTCTCATCTATTGAAATAGATTTTATTATCTAAAGAGATAATGAACTATTAATAGAAAATACATAGGACTCTTGAAATCAATTCTGAGCTGTATCCTAGCTGTAGGATTTAGTGGGGAGGTAACTTTAGACTAGTCATTTGAAACCCATGAGTCTAAAATCCTCGTGTGTAAAATATAGGTAAGAATCGATCCCAATTTTACAGAGTTGTAGGTGGTCTAGACAAGATGGTGAATGTGAAAAATGCTTTGTAGACTGTGAAATGTTTCCTTTAATTTTGGAACCTCATCTCTCATGGCTTGAAAAGAAAATCTACATGCTGTTTGTGTAAGTGTCTTTGCTATATTAATTCTTTTGAGCTTTACTCATTTATAATTTTTTGTAAGACTAAATTATGAGACCTCCTAGTCTCTATCATGGCAGCTCCTGATAGCGCTATGTCCTTAATCTTCCTGTTTTCAAAGCTATCAGGGATGAACTCTACTAAGTCCACTTTAGGGTAGGGTTCTTATTTAAGGAAAGTTTCTCTAGTTAATCCTGTTGCAGCAATTAAAGTGAAATGGATAGACTGCCCCTTTGTGATAGTAGTATGAGGTTTCTACTACACATTGTAAAGATGGGTGATAATCTCCTGAGTCTTTTTCTCTATCTCTTCTAGACCAGATGACATATAACAAAAATATGCCTAGTTACAACCATCTTCTTTACAATAACTGTAATTATCATTGGACACTTTCTGTCTGAAAAGCAGTGTATTTTGTGTTTTGTGAATGTTACCACATTTTTACCCCCAGAACAATTTTATATATTAGCTATTATTATTAGATCCACATATTGGATCATTTTCCCCTACTACAAGACCAGACCCATGGAGAAGGATTAGCAATGTTGATAATAATACTTGAAAAATCATGTACATAGAGTTGTATAGTTTAAAGCACAGGGTCTTTGAAGTAAAAGCTAAACAAATAGTTTGAACTTGGGAAAATGTATTTAACCTCTGTGAGTCTACTTTCCTCATTGGTAAAATGAAGATAATGTCTGATAACGTATACATCCTTTCTTCTCTGAAAACTCTGTGTTACCTTGGGCTATGTTGAATTTTTAATACCCAGAAAAGTCAGTAACAGCAGCAACTAGCTTTTAGATAGTCAGATGCCACTGTTATCTTTTATTTTTAAGAGTAAATAATATGTGGAACAGGTAGAACTTTTCTGCTACAGCAAATGACAGGGCTGGTTTTTTGTTTGTCTGTTTTGTTGTTTTGTTTTGTTTTTTTTTCGTTTCCCCAGGTGTGGCAGAGATCTTGAACTTTACTGCAGAATTATATAATGTTATGCCTGGAGGGGACTTAAAATTAGAAGTATTGGTCAGAGAAACACTGTATACCATAACAAATAAATCCCCAATTTCAGTAACTTAAAATAGAACTTTATTTCTATTTTGAATTATAGTCGAATACTACAGTTTTGGTTTGAGGACAACTTTCTCCTGGGGGATGATTCAAGAATCCAAACTCCTTCTGTTTTAAAAGTACCTGAGCACCAAGTCATTTTTCAGTACATTCTTTGTGGAAGGGTGAATGGGAGCATAAGAGCTACTCCCATTTCTTCAAACCTGTGGCCCAGAAATAGCACACACAGCTTCCCTTCCATTTCATTAGCTATAACTGTCATGTAGCTGTTTGGCTGAAAGAGAGGCTGGGAAATAGAAAGGAAAACACAGATATTGTATTGGTGAACAGTAAGCAATGTCTGTTCCCAACCACTCTCGACCAGCACATCAGTGACGCACATTCCTTCCTACCCAGAGACTCACGAGCTTTCAGCAGCTCAAAGCCCATGATCTCCAGATCCAGTGATCTCTCTGGCAAGTCCAGAGGTGGCCTCTCATGACCTGATGACTTGTGAACTCAGAAGAACAGGCCTCTGTCCTCCAAATACACATCCACCACACCCAAGGATAGCAGATCCAGTACAACCAGTGAAATTCCCACTTAGAAAGACAAGAGGAACATGGGCACTCACAGGTCCATAGCCAAGATGAAATCCTGCTGGGCAGGCAAAGGTGTCTTCGCTCTGGCCCAGAAAGAAGTTCTTTGGCATTTAGACCTGGATATGTTTCCTGGAAGAATTTCTTTTCTCTGTTGTTTCTCCACAACCCTGAATCTGGCTTGGAGGAAGTGGTTCATTGTCCATTATCCTCCATGGATGGATAATGAGTCATATCGGTGTTGGAAGCTGAAGAACTTTTGCAAATTTGGGAACCCAAGACTTGTATTATAGTCACAGGAGTTTTCGGTTTGCCTGTTTGTTTTCTATTTTGTTTTTAACACCCAGGATAATTGTTTCTTTGACAGTATAATTTCCTCAAAAAGTTTCTATTATGGGTTGAATTGTATCACCCAAAATTCATGTGTTGGAGTTCTAACTACCAATATCTCAGAATGTGACTTTATTTAGAGACAAGGTCTTTACAAATTAAATTAAAGTCATTAGGGTGGGCCTTAATCCAATAGAGATGGTGTCCTTATATAAAAGGGAGATTTGCGGCAGACAACATGCGAGAATGAAGATGGCCACTGACAAGCTAAGAGGAAAGACCTATGGTGGATCCTTCCATCACCTCCCTCAGAAGGAACCAACCCTGCCGACATATATTTTAGACTTCTTGCCTCCAGAATTGTGAAAATAAATTTCTGCTACTGAAGCATCCTCTTGGTAGTACTTTGTTATGGCAAACCTAGAAAATGGTTCCTAAAAAGATTCTGACCTATGTTCTACAAGTCAGTTCCATATATAAGACTTGCAGGGTTTTTTGTTTCCCCAGACATAATAATCAATTTTCCTTATTTTTCTGTTTCCTAATCTTCATGCCTATACCTATCAACTTAGTGTTTGATGCCATGGAGCTGCCTGAAACAATAGACTTGAGTAGAAAGATTTTATTTATTCTTAATCTGATCTTTGTCATATGGCTGATTCCCTTTGTTTAGCTGGGTAGACTTAATGGATTCTTTTCTGCCAAAAGATTTTCCTAGAATTCTCTCTTACCATTTGTGTCCAGATGTCATTCCCTTTTCAACTTAGCAAGAGCCCACATTTCTGAAATCGAGTTTATTATGTGGTTGTTCACAAACCAGTCAGTCCTTTTCTGAGCTCATCTCTTTTTTTTTTTTTTAAGATTTTATTTGCTTTTGTGGCAGAGAGAGAGAGATCACAAGTAGGCAGACAGAGAGAGAGAGGGAAGCAGGTTCCCCGCTGAGCAGAGAGCCTGATGTGGGACTCGATTCCAGGACCCCAAGACCATGACCCCAGCCGAAGGCAGAGACCCAACCCACTGAGCCACCCAGGCAGCCTGAGCTCATCTCTTTCTTGTAAGACCTTCCTACAAAGTAATAATTAAAACATTCTAACACTAGGATTCTTTTAAACTGCTTTCCTTAGAGCTCCCTGTCAATAGAAATGTGGTGTGTTTCTGAGCAACAGTTTGACCACGTGAGTAGAATAGCATTCTAGGCAGAAATGGCTTTCTATGTCGTTGCTCTTAACAGCTAAGTCAATGCCACCTATTTTAAGTATTTTATTTCCAGTAACAACTTGCATATTAGTTATGGTAATAGTAACAGCTATGACAAACTAACCCCCAAAGCTCAGCGACGTAGCATAATAAAAGTGTTTTTTTTTTTTTTCTCACATAAAAGATACATACAGGTACTTAACAGTGTTAAGTGTTGTGTTCTTAACAGGTACAGTTTTTGTTTTTTTCATGTTGCAACTCAAGACCCAGGCCCCTCTCAGGCTCAGGCTCCATGAATCCTTGAGGTCTCATTGCCCCTGCAACTTGCTGGGAGAAGGGAAAACACAGAGTGGGAAGAAGGTAGAGATACTTCTCTAAAGCCATGACATTAATGGTACATATCCCTTCTGCTCCCATTCCGTAATCTCAAAGTCAACCAAATGGCCATTCCTTGAAATATAGTCTAGCTGTATCCCCAGAAAGATTTGGGTCAGCAAGTGTATTCTATGTTATTAGAGATATATTATAGATGCCTATTTTACAAATGATAAAAATGGAGTGTTCAAAAGATGACTTGACTTGCCCAATATCATATAGCTTATATATGATAAAACTGAGACTTGAATCCATGTATGTCTGACTCCTAAAACAAACCAGAGGAGGCAAGTAAGATGCTTAAGATTTTGGAAACAAGTCCATGAGGCTTATATATAATATCTTAAAATTGTAACACCCTACTTTAAACTGATAACAACTTAACTTTGATAGCATTCCTAAACTTTACATTTTCCCTATTCCAAATTTGTCAGATTTAGCAAATAAAAATACAAGAAAATCTATTAAATATTGGGGTACCTGGGTGGCTCAGTGGGTTAAGCCTAAGCTCAGGTCATGATCCCGGGTCTTGGGATGGAGCTCCACATCGGGCTTTCTGCTCAGCAGGGAGCCTGCTTCCGCCCCCCCCAACCCCCCCACCCCCGTCCCCCGCCTGCCTCTCTGTCTACTTGTGATCTCTCTCTGTGTCAGATAAAGAATTAAAATCTAAAAAAGAAAGAAGAAAGAAAGAAAGAAAGAAAGAAAGAAAGAAAGAAAGAAAATCTTTTGAATTTTAATTTCAGAGAAACAAAACCAAAAAAAAAAAATTAGTATAAGTATGTCCCATGAAATATTTTACCTGGAAATCCTGCACAAAAACAATGTTATAAGAATTACAAAAGGCAAGGAATTACAAGTGCAAAGATGTGCTAAATATGTTTTAGAATTTTTAAATATTCTGTGCAATAAGAAAATGTAACACTTGAAAATTGCAAGAACACTGTCTTTGATTCAATCCAAGAAGATATTGCCAGTGAATTAAAAATGCTCTTCATGTGAACTCCTTGTCACTGAAAAATGAAAAATGTAAGTGAGTTGTCTTGGGGGAACTTTCCAGGGATGCCCAGGATTCACATTATGTGTCTGGAAGATGTTTGGATGTAATGACGTACTATGTAAGGTCAGATATCTGATCGGTGCTGTATGGATGATTGCAAACAGACAACTGTTCTAAGGCACACGCTGACATTAAAAATAAGTTATTTGTACTATCAACAACATAAATCAAATGTTTACATTTCTTTGAAACATGTAACATAACTGAGTGTACTTAATGGCTCTTTTTTGCTCATAGTCTTTCCCTAAATTATCTGTTACCATTTCTGGTCCAGATGCCATTAACTTCTCCAACCCCTGTGTATATTACTATTTAATACACAGGGCAATCTGGCAGGTACTGTTTGCCACACTTTATAGATTAGATGTTCCAAGGACATATTTCTCACCAGATGGGAATCTAGTAAGGCCTTACTCGAGATTTCCCAAGTCCAAATCTGCCCCTCTTTCCATCAACACGATTAAATGACTGTCCTACTCTCCCATCTGCCCTTTCCATAGTCCACCTTAGACGCACATCAACAAAAGTAGCAACTTGATATTACACGATTTGAGTAAAAGGTCTTTATAAAGATAAGAAGGATGTCAGGCTTAAACACCAGCCCCAGAAGAAGGCTTTGTATTCAGTGAATACACAGTAGACTTGCCAGAAGGTAAAACCGCACTCTTGCTCCTAAGGACCCCCAAAATAAGCCATTTGGATCTGATACTCATTTGTAAGTAAAAGATGGGTGCTAAGAACTTTGTTTGTGTGTGTGGTTTTGTTTGTTTGTTTGTTTGTTTTGTTTTGTTTTGTTTTTTGCTTTGTTTTTTAATTCAAGCAAGCTAGAATGGCAAAGAATATACTGTCAAATCCCCAGCAGATGCAACTTGGGCAGTGGCATGAAACAGGCCTTCCTCTTTCCATTAGAGCTGATTAAGCAATGATTCCCAGTCACTAAAAAGTATTCCATTAAGCTCTAAAGTTCTCGAATAATTTACTGAGGATGTTTTTCAATACTTGGAAAATCCACATGAGTTTTCCATCCGAGCACCACTAGAATGATTCATCCTTTTATTTTAGCAACGGTTCAGAAACAGATGGAAAGAAGGTATATGTCAAGGGGCTCTTAGAGGTGGGAGTGTGGAAAGGACCAGGAAACATGCCAGCATTATCTTTTATTGCTGAAGAGTGAACTTTTGATCAGAAAATATATATTTCAGTAACCTTAAGGTTAATCTTGGGGGGGGGGGAAGAGGATGCTGCACTTTTGGTTTGAAAATAGTCTATTCAGGGAAGAGCTGGTACAATGATATTTGAGTTAGCTTATCAATGATTCCAATACAAAGTGTACTGAGCCTGGTCTCTTAATCAACTTCAGAAAAAAATTAACAAAACCTATGTTTCTCAGCTCTGTCCTGCTCGCATCCACATTGCTTTATCAAATGAGGCTGTACAAGTAGGTTTTTATGAGAAGTTTATTTTTAACAAAATGGAAAACTGTTTAATTTAGACACATTTTAAGAAGCGCCTCAGACTTCCTTAGGCATAATGAGATAATCGATCTCTCATTGGAAAAGTTGTTTCCAACAGGTACCTCCGTTAACCCCTAGCACCCGTATTTTAAATTTTGTCTCCCTTGCCTGAGTTTTTCCTCATGTTGTGGGCTGGATGTCTACGGCAAAAATTAAAGTACATGACTCTGAATTATCCAAAATGTGTCTGAATTATCCAAAATGCCTCCCACACATTATCAGCAGGTGGCTAAATTTGTTCAATGAAAGAATTCTGGGCAAAAATCAGAAATGATTATTTAGCTGTTACTATTTTGAAAACTATGGCCACTTGGATTGATTCTTTTGCCAAGTCCTCAGATAGAAATGTTCTTTCATGATTTTACTTGTTAGCAACCTGGTTTGGGATTAGCAGAGTAACCCCTTCCAAATGGTTCAGAGCACTTAAGACTTTTTTGTAGACCCTGAAGGACAGCAGGAAAATGCCATGTTTTAGAATCACGTGGACATGAGTGGGAATCTCAGTTTGACCCCCACATGGCCAAGCAGTGTTGGGAAAATTTACCTCTATTGCAACCCTTGGTGAAAAAGGAATGCTGTGGTGAAGAGGAAGGTTAGCATATGCAAAGAACCAGGGAACTGTCTGACCCAGAGGAAACTCTCAGTAAATGTCTCAGAGGAAAATGTTACATGGTATTTTATGTATTACTTCTGCTCACCACTAATTTGTATGACCATTGGTATGTGAGGTCAGATAACACCAGAAAAATACAGCTAAGATATTAGATGGAAGGGCACCTGAGTGTCTCAGTGGTTTAAGCATCTGCCTTTGGCTTGGATTGTGACCCCAGAGTCCTGGGGATCTAGTCCCCTGTTGGGATCCCTGCTCAGCAAAGAATCTGCTTGTCCCTCTCCCTCCCCCCTGCTCTCTCTCTCTCTCTCTCAAATAAATAAATGAAATCTTTTTTAAAAAGATATTAAGATGGACTCATGAATAAAGATAAAAGAAATCAAGGCAGTAAAATGTAAATATAAGATTTTTATTTCTGACAATATAACAAAAAAATTCACTGAAAAAAAATCCCTCTTAATTCAAACACTTATAGTTAAGGATACAAGTTTTAAAGTATCTTTTTAATAGATAGCTGTATTTGTGAAAAAATTAAGAAAAATTCCAAAAAAACAAAAGTAAACAGAGATATAGAATAGAGAGATAGAGGTTAAAGTGCTATTTTTTTTGTTGGTTGGTTTTTTGCAGAATGCAAGGCTTCTGAAGGAGCAACGGCTGACCTAATCAAGATACTAAGAGGAGTTACAACTACTCCAGGGGAAAGGAAAGAGCTCACAGGGTGGGTAAAAATGGGAAGCCAGAGCTGGGACCCACTATCAGACCCACTCACTGGCTGAAACTCAGCAGAAATGATGATCTAGATAACACCCAACCACCAGTACAGATGGACAAATAGGGAACTTCTCTGTCTTGATGTTGTCATCAAAGGAGAAATGGTCCCCTCTAAGGATTCATAACCATGGAAAATATTATGGTATGTGGAGGAGGGACGGTGGCCAGAGGCAAATGTTCTAAAGTCTGTATTTAGGAGAACGGTCAAGAGAGTAATTAACTATATATTTTGTAAGATCAGAACATACATTCCTATTTCAGTAGTAACCACTAGACTAACACAAATAGTGGTTATAACTTCAAAACTAACAGACAAGTACAAATAGAACTTTTTAAGTCTTCAGTCATTTAAGAGAAATATAATCAGAAAAATGAAAGAAAGGGCAGAAAACAAAATATAGGATAATAGGCATAAACTCAATTATATAAATAATCACCAGATAAAAATTAACTGAAATTGCACTTGCAAAGGAGAGGTCATACAGCTGGATTGTTAAAAAAAAAAAAAAATCAAAGAAAAATAATCAAATAAATGGAACAAGATAACTGATACTGTGTAATAAAAAGGAAAACAAGGGAGATGAAAATAGGAATGTCTAGTATATAACCCCCACATCATTAGCCTACTGATCAATATTGAAAAGATACTGAGAAATCCCAGTTTGGGAATTGGATAACTTCAAAATCATCTACAGGTCAAAAAAGAAATCACAAGGAAAATTAGAAAGTAGTTGAGGCAAATGAAGAAAATCCAATTACCAAAATTTATGGGATAGAGTTAAAGGAACACCTTGGTGGGGGGTGTACATTGTGATATGCTTGCATTAGAAAAAGGTAACAAGTTAGTTGACTAAGTTTCCATCTAAAAAATAAAGAGAAGGGCAAGTGAGATTAGCCCCACACTTGGCTCCATGCTGGGCATAGAGCCTGCTTAAAATTCTCTCTCTCAGGAAAAAAAAAAAAAAAAAGTCACTCTCCCTCTTCTTCTTCTGCCCCCCTCCCACTGCTCATGCTCTCTTTCTCTAAATAAATAAATAAATAAATGATAAAAGTAAAGGGAAAAAAGAGTAAATTTAGTCCAAAGAAAACAGAAGAATATAAGTAATAAATTCAAGAGCAGAAATAAATGAAATGGAAAACAAAAAAAAAAAAAAAGGGAGTCAAGCAGAGAGAGTCAATTATCATTGATTTCGCTTATTTGTGGAGCATAAGGAATAAGATGGAGGACATGGGGAGATGGAGAGGAAAAGGGAGTTGGGGGAAATTGGAGGGGGAGATGAACCATGAGAGACTGTGGACTCTGAGGAACTAACTGAGGGTTTTAGAGGGGACGGGGGTGGGGGGTTAGGTGAGCCTGGTGGTGGGTATTATGGAGGGCACGTATTGCATGCATTGTGTGCTGCATTAACAATGAATTCTGGGTCACTGAAAATAAATTTAAAAAATTAAATAAAATTTTTAAAAAATAATGGAGAAAATCAATGTCACAAACCTGATTCTCAGAAGACACCAGTCAAGTTGATACAGTGTGTCAGATAAGACACAAAATGAGGCAGAAGACCCACCCTACTGGTTTCAAGAAGGGGAGAGAACACAGTGTATACTTTGTTCTGAGAGAGCAAATGGATCAATGGAACAAGACAGAAAGCTCAGAAACTTATCCTCACATACGATGAATAATTGATACATGACAGAATTGGTGTTACAACGCCAGTGAGAAAAATTGAAATTGCTCCTCAATAACTTTGAGACTATGAAATAGACAGAGTCAGAGTATAACCCATATCCCCTAAGGAACAACCATTATCTGATGACTGGCTGCGTAGGGACATTCACAAGCAATGGAAACTCACTTTTCCTTCCTGATGACAATTCAGAAAAGAGTAGAAACAATACTCCCTCGCCCCATGGCTAATACAATCTGTATATAAATGTCCTGGCTCCCTCGCCACTCAAGTGAGTCAGTGGAAGAACCTGAGATTCCATTTCGGCACTGACGCCCACAGTTCCCCAGTGGGATTGGTCTCCAATTCCTCACAGTGGAAACTAGTTTGATTATGTATGTCTTGCCATTGGCTGCCTTCCCCTCCTAGTTTCTTCCCTGATAACTTTTTAGATTCACTTCTTAAATCAACTACTTATTCTCCAATCATTTTTTTCTTTTTTTCTTTTTTTTTTTTTTTTTTTTGGTGGTCTTTGGAGTGTGCAACCAAGATTGTCATTACGTGTTTAAAAATGAAAGAAGGAAGGGAGGAGGGGGGTGGACGTGTAGGGAGAAGAAGGTGGAGAATGGCAGAATTATTTTTAAGAAATTGTCTGTCTTGGGGCACCTGGGTGGCTCAGTAGGTTAAAGCCCCTGCCTTCAGCTCAGGTCACGATCTCAGGGTCCTGGGATCGAGCTCCACATCAGGCTCTCTGCTCAGCGGGGAGCCTGCCCCCCCTCACCTCTGCCTGCCTCTCTGCCTACTCGTGATCTCTGTCAAATAAATAAATAAAATCTTAAAAAAAAAAAAAGAAAGAAATAGTCTGTCTGCTGTTTATGAGAGACCAGTTCCAGCCAGCAGCAAGGAGAGGAAGATAAAGAAGAAACTGAAGGCGTTCGTCAAGTGATTTAAAGAGCAGTCCCTGGAAGCTGACATACAACTCTGTTTCTTATTGTTGGCCAAAACTTATACCAAAGTGCAAGGAAACTGGGAAATGTACTCATTCTGTTCACTTAGCTTAAAAAAAAATTAAGTAAGCCTAGATTATGCTGTGATGATATCTGGGCACATGGGGCAGTATCCATTTCACTAATAAAAAGACTATAACAATAAGTAAAATTGGGAAAAAACTGACAGCATAGTGTAAGTGATATTCTCAGCTTTCCTAGAACTAATTCAACAAAGCCTGCACAAAGCTGACAACTCAGGAAAAGCAAGTATAAAAGTGACCCCTAGAAAAACTAAGAAGAGAAATTGCTTTTGAAAATTGCCACCACTACATGGCATTTAGGATAAGAAAGTGTGAGTCAAGAGCATCTAACGAGTGCTTTTCATTAGAAGCATATCATCTATATTTAAAAAACAAAATGTTGTAAATTTAAAAAGAAGGAAAACTCCATCAATATTGTCACATGCTGGAATATCTCAAATAAGAAAAATTTCCAAAACTTTGGATTTCATAAAGAGGACACAGATGAACAAGACCTGATGCCTATTTGCAGAGAGTGGAAGAGTGGAAGGCAGGGACCTATGATTAGATCACTGTGGTCATTGCATCTGTGCATGAGATGCAACTTTCAGTTTTTCACCACCCTGCTTTCCCTTTTCTGGAGCTTCTTCAATTTGTGAAAATCCACATTATCTTCTAGCATTCGGAACTGACCAGATGACACCATAGGTAGTCCATCCACCAGAGAGTGGGAAAGACAGTAACTTACCATAGTCTGAGATTTTACTGAAGTAGCCTGAGTCTGCCCTAAAGATTTGAGAACATCTCATTCTTAACATTACATACACACACACACACACACACACACACACACACACACATATAATCAGAAAAATATGTATACATATATACACATACACATATATATTTGGATCACAAGAGCATTAGTGGCTTATTCCATCAAGCAACAGGATGAAAAAAAGTTAATAATCACCTCCCCCATTCACTTTTATTTTACTCCTCTGCTTAGCCACTGTTAAATTCCCAAAACTGGGATTCCTGGGAAGAATTATCTTTGTATTTTTAATTTTAGTAGACAGTTCAAGATAATTTTTTTTTTAATTTAGCCATTTAACTACTGGGCATTTACCCCAAAGATACAGATGTAGTGAAAAGAGGGTCCAGTATTCATAGCAGTAATGTCCACAACAGCCAAACTGTGCAAAGAGCTGAGATGCCCTTCAACAGATGAATGGATAAAGAAGATATGGTCCATATATACAATGAAATATTACTCAGCCATCAGAAAGGATGAATACCCAACTTTTACATCAACATGGATGGGACTGGAGGAGATTATGCTCAGTAAAGTAAGCCAAGCAGAGAAAGCTAATTATCATATGGTTTCACTTATTTGTGGAACAAAAGCAATAGCATAGAGGACATTGAGAGAAGGAAGAGAAAAATAAAGGGGGAGAAAACAGAGTGGAAGACAAACCATGAGAGACTATGGACTCCAGGAAACAAATTTAGGGTTTTAGAAGGGAGGCGGTGAAGGGATGGGTGAGCCTGGTGATGGGTATTAAGTAGGGCACAGATTGCATGGAGCACTGGGTGTCACACACTTACAATGCATCATGGAACACTACATCAAAAAATAATGATGTACTGTATGGTGACTAACATAGCACAATTTAAAAAAAAAAAAAGAAAGAAAGAAAGAGAGAGAGAAAAAAGAAACAGAATCCAGGCCAAAAAAAAAAAAAAAAAAAGAAGAAGAAGAAGAAGAAAAGGAAGTTTATACTTCTTCCTGGTTGCAGTGAGGAGCCATTACAGACATTTAAGGAGGGGAGTGTCTTGTGCATTAGAAGCTCATTCCAGCATCAGTGTTAGACTGGAGTGGAGAGGAGATCTAAGAGCTGAGATCTGAGAGCTGTTAGGAGACTTTGCAAATGTCCTGGGACAGGTCAAGTTTGAACTGTGAACAGAACAGATTGTAGAGAAAGAAAAAGGAGAATCGATCTCTTGGGAGCTAGGTTACCTACTCCCCCAAAGAACCATATAGTTACACAAAAATGTGCCCAGTGGTCTTTCTGAAAGATAAGTCATGGATCATGGGGTCCCAAAAGAGAAAGGAGGAAGGGCTAGCCTGGGATACCTACATAAATATTTTGACCAGTAAATAACCCTAACAATGTAAAATGAACCACTAATTAGAATCAGAATATGGAGAAATAGTTAAGAGAGAAGTCCCAAGGATATTGGAAAGATAAGATGATGAGAATTTGCTCTTTCAGACCAGTAGATCAAAGGACCTAAAGAGTTATCCTCTCCCTTCCCCATCTCACTTCCCAGGTTCTAGTTTAAAGCAATAAAAGAAAAACATGCAGTTTCATGTACAAGGCTATTTCCACAGTATCTGTGAGGGAGTAAAATCTCAATACTCTGGTTTCAATTCACTTATGCTTAGTAGTTGGGTTTTATGATGAAAGCACCTGATCACTGTCCTGTGAACTGAGTCCATTATTGTTTAAATCTTTGAACCTGCAAATATATAGAATAGAAGTTTAAACTCCGTTCCTTAAAAAAAAAAAGAAAAATAGCCATTTACCTTTTCACTGGCCCAGAGTGTCCAGCCCTATGCATCCTTTCTGTATTTTTGTTAGTCTGAAGATTGAAGAATATCGTATGATTTCTTTAATTGTATTTATCTGACTATGAGAGAGAAAGAATATCACATTGCATATTTACTGACCACTTTTATTTTCTCTTCTAAAAATTACTTGTGCATATGTATTTTTTTAAATTTTTTATTTTTTCAGCATAACAGTATTCATTATTTTTGCACCACACCCAGTGCTCCATGCAATCCGTGCCCTCTCCAATACCCACCACCTGGTTCCCCCAACCTTCCACCCCCCACCCCTTCAAAACCCTCAGATTGTTTTTCAGAGTCCATAGTCTCTCATGGTTCACCTCCCCTTCCAATTTCCCTCAACTCCCTTCTCCTCTCCATCTCCCCTTGTCCTCCATGCTATTTGTTATGCTCCACAAATAAGTGAAACCATATGATAATTGACTTTCTCTGCTTGACTTATTTCACTCAGCATAATCATACCCATTTTTTATTTGTTTGTCTCTTTTATGAGCTTGTAGGAGCCCTGTGTATTTTAAAACATTTTTTGTCACCTCTGTTGTGTCATCTTTTGACTTTTTTTAACTCATCATAAAATTTGTACATTTTTCCTTTTTATTTTTTAAAGATTTATTTATTTGAGAGAAAGAGAGTGGGGGAGAGAGAGTGGGAGGAGGGGCAGATGCAGATCATCTCAAGCAGACTCCCCACTAGGCACAAAGCCGACATGGGACTGGATCTCATGACCCTGAGATCATGAACTGACCTGAAATCATGAGTTGGACACAACCAACTGAGCCACCCAAGTACCCCTAATTTTTCCTTTTTAAAATATAAGGTCTTTTTTTCCTAATTTTTAAAAAAGATTTTATTTATTTATTTATTTATTTGAGAGAGAAAGAGAGAGAGAACAAGTGGGGGAAGGGGCAAGAGGAGGGGTAGAGGGAGAGAAGAAATGGACTCCCCACTGAGCAGGGAACCCAACATGGGGCTCCATCTGAGGACCTTGAAATTATGACCTGAGCCAAAGGCAGACACTTAACCAACTGAGCCACCCAGGTGCCCGTTTTTTTCCCTTTTTTTTTTTTTTTTTTTTTTAACAAGAATCTGAGTGAATATAAATTTGGGCTCTTCCACAAGAATTCAAGGACACCATTTTCAAAGTTCCTAAAGGTATCCATGGAGCCAACACAAGAGCAAGTTCAGAAGAACAATAAGGACTTTGCATCATCTTGTTCAACCACAAAATCAACGAAGTCCTTTGTCCACTGATTTCTACAACTTTGGAGCTCAGGGGACCTGAGTCTGCAAAGCACTCATTCAAGAGCATTGAATAACCCATGGCCAAAGTTAGGGTCATCCAATTCAGTCATTCCACAAATTGTATCCTCTTTGCGTCAGCAAACATGACAGGCAGAAAAAATCTGCTTTTCTTTTTAAATGTCACCTTATAAATCATGATAATGAATTATTTTATGGTACATTGTAGGAAACAATGTGAATGATGGCATATTTTGTATTGTTTATAAATTGCTTTTTCAAAGATTCATTTAATCAATATTCCAGACTATAGTAGTGCATTTCATGGTCTCCAATTTAAAATCAGATGCTGAGATTCAGACGTGAGGAGTAACGTACTCCAAAAGGAAAAGTGGTAACTGGTTAAGACCCAGTCACAAGCTGCTTTTCAGATTACTTAAAATTATACCTCAAAATTCTATGAATTTAAAGAAAAGGAATAATTAAATATACTCTACTTACACTAGAAATATTTTTACAAACGCACAATTCTGAAAGCAGTGTCTGGTTGAGGGTTCAAGCTGGGCACTTCCTTCTGAATGCTTTCTTCTTCCAATGTAGATTCTACTTCTGCATTTATGAGTCACTTCGCTAAAAGTCTTCTGAGTGTTTGGTTGCAGACGTCAAAGGTGTCAGCAGATCTGGTGAACAGATACTTTGACTTTTTTTTTTTTTAAGATTTTATTTATTTATTTGACAGAGAGAGATCGCAGGTAGGCAGAGAGAGAGAGGAGGAAGCAGGCTCCCCGAAGAGCAGAGAGCCCGATGTGGGGCTCGATCCCAGGACCCTGGGATCATGACCTGAGCCGAAGGCAGAGGTTTTAACCCACTGAGCCACCCAGGTGCCCCCAGATACTTTGAATTTAACTAGAGTGAAATTAGTTTCCACAATAAATGTTGTTAACATTTCCTCCTTAGCTTTTCTGTTTTACCTAAAGTGTTGTTCCTCTCTTTATCTGACAAAGGTTTATTGAAGACAGAGCCCCTGGCTCTTAAAATAATAAGTTACTAAGGGAAAGAAGAAAATATTCAAAGTAACATAGTTTATTGTTGAGCTCTTGGTTAGAATTTGTTTCAAAGAAACCGCAAAAGAATGAAACATAGGTCAAAGAAGACAGCCCTTCCGGTATGTGCAGGCAGGGGACATATGGAACCTCGACTGTGCAGTTGATCAGCTGCATATGGACCTTGAACTCTGATGGGTATGACAGAGTTAAGACAGAACTGCTGCCCTTTATATGTCTGTTGCTGTGTTCCAGGCTCTATGCTTTTTGTGGATTATCTCACTGAATATTGACACAATCCCAATAAGGCTGCATGGGGTCATTGGCAGAGCCCTTGCAAGGATCGAGAGCAGATCAACTCAAAGAGATTGTCACGGGGCCATCTGTACCATGCTGGATCTCTACACAGAACTGAATCTCGATCAACACCACAGGAGTGCAGACATGAGGGCAGGATGGAAGAGGTACTAACTGAGGAGCCCATTAGAGCAAAAGTCATACAGAATTGGAATCTACCATGGAAACATGATCTGTACCTAACCATAGTTGAAACTTGTTAGTTGAAGCTGAAGATAATTTTTTTAAATGAAGTTGTGGTAAGAAACTCATTATACAAGATACAATCATTTTGGAAAGAAAAGTATTATTTAACACATTCCCCATGTGATAGGGCTCCAGATTGTAAAATGACTTTTCTGTATTGGAGTTCACTCAAATCTCATCTTGGGTACAATGTGCTTACAGATCTAATTCTAAAAATATCCTTTTGTATTTTGGAACTTATAACTAGTCTGCTAAGTGGGAGGAAAAAGAAGTTTCAAGTTTCTTAGTCTCTTATCACTCCTAAGTGAATTGCTATGAAGTACAACATTTATTATCTCTATTATGCCAAGCGTATAACATTTTTTAAGGACTCAGGGAAATTACTTGAGTGTAGGATTGTTCAGGGTTACACGCAATGAAACAGCCTTTTTACACATCTGTTAAAAGAGTGGACGCTTCATTTCTGAACAGCTATTCCTACATTTTTAAATATTGTTTCAATTGATCTATCTCATGTAAGATTCTGAGTCTACTGCAAGACTATGGAAAACCCCACTGGAATCAAAGCCATAGACCAATCAGTTGGCTTTTTATGAACCCAAACCATATAGAGCTTTTGGTGAACTCTGGGGCCTTTTTCGCAAGATATTCTTTGTGTATTTCACAATGGTTTGGGGAGAAGTACAAATCCAGGGTATGGCATAGAGGTGCCATTCAAAAAAAAAAAAAAAAAGTCCTTCTGTCTCTCAAATGACTTTATTTTGGAGAAAAAGAAGAACAAATCAAATCCACACAACTGGAAAACAGATATGTATCAGCTTATGCAGTTAGAGGAAGATTTGTATTAACTGGCTGTGTTTAGCGAAACTATTTTGTACAGAGAAGTACATTCTAAGAAGAGTGATTTTTTTTTTCAAATATGGGATTGACAGCAGGAAAGAGGCAATCCTTTTTCATCTGATCTCCAATTTCCCTTCTATTAAAGTCTTAAGAAAAGTTTTCAGAGAGAACCTTCTCCCTTATCTCTAAAAAGGTTGGATTGATATTCTGAGATCTCCAGCACACGTGGTTGCTTCAATTTAAATTCAGATTATTGTGGGACGCCTGGGTGACTCAGTCTGTTAAGCATCTGCCTTTGGCTCAGGTCATGATCTCAGGGTTCTAGGGTCGAGTTCCACATCAGACTCTCTGCTCAGCAGGTAGTCATCTTTTCACTCTCATTCTCCATCTGTGCTCTCTCTCACTGTCTCTCTCTAAACGAAAATAAATAAATAAACAAACAAAAAACAAACAAATAAACAAATAAATCTGAATTCAGATTAATGTAAGTCAAACAAAATTAAAAATTCAATTCCTCAACCATTCTAGGTCCATTTTAAGTGCTTTTCAGTTACATGTGGCTAGTAGCTACCATATTGCACAGAATAGATACAAAAAATGTTCTTCAATGTGGAAAATTTTATTTGACAACATTGGTTATTAAGCATCTTGCAAACACCAACTACTTCTGATGGTCTGCCACATTTGGGGTTCTCTTAACTCTATTTTTATGACACTGACACAAAAATTAAAAGACTCAAATTATTAAAATCAGTTAGACTTAATTCTTCAATGATTTCCTGATAACCCCAATTTCTATTAGTAAATTATCACTCAGTAGACTCTCTCAATCAGGACAACCACATTATACAGCAGTTTAAAAAGACAATTTTTTTCTTGTGTATAGACATATATATTAGGCATGTCTATTACAGAAGTTAGCCTCCCCTAAATAATAAAGAAATTGGCACTGCAGCAAAAACTAAAGGACGTGGCATTGATTAGCAATCAAGTAGTAAATAGCAAGAAAGCCAATACCAGAAAACTTAAGAGCCTTTTTATTTGTTGGAAAGAACACTTTATTAAATTGTTTACATCGACAATTTGGAAGGCAGAACAATCGTCTCTTGGACTTATAGTGACAGGGAAGGGAAACAAAAACAGGTCAGTTGTTGTAGATTGGATGTTACTGACTGCACTTACCCAGGTATGAGAAGAAAAACACGAGATCAGGTGAAAGTTCTCTGGTATAAAAAAGAATAGAATGAAATAAAGAAAATTTTTGGAACTTGAATGTCTGTAAAAATTGTTCTACTAGACTCAAAGCAGTAAGAGAAGCTCGTTCAGTGTTTTCAACAACAAACATCTATTAGAACTCAGCTCTGTGTCAAAAATCAGATTAAAAGTGTGGTATCCACTCTAGTTCATTGCCCCAGATAGACTACAGACGGTTCATTAAGTTTAAAGTAAGAGGTTTGGGGGTCAGGAAGTAAAGAAATATTATCTATTTGAAAATTATGTCGACAAACTAACTTAATCTGTGGCTCTTAGCCCAGTGAGACAATTGTAAAGAAGATGAGTCACCTACCAAGGCTCTGGAGAAACTGCCAAAAACCTTGAGTCTGAATAATCAATCAATCAATCAATCAGCACTAAGTGAATGCCTTTGACTGTTTGAGAATTAAAATGACCTCAGGCCCCCATGTTGTGCCAGCAGGAAGGGAGCTATGAAACCTGACCAGACTCCAAATGTGACCATGGAGAAAAAACAGTAAAGGGAGAAGCCCCCACAGGTAGAACAAAAAAGTTGTTTTCTCAGGGAGCAAAATCAGGATCTGCTCAAGGCGCTGCCTCTTTCCACCATAGGACACCTTCATAAGGCCTGTCCAGTAGAATTTCAGAATGGATATGGATTATGGGTGGCTGCATTTCTCACAGTTTTCCACTTTGTAATACCAGTTGTCATAACTTGGCCTTGACTGACTATTGTATTTTGGGTTTGGGTTGAGCAGATGATCCTTCCTTAGTTCAGCAGTTGCCAAGCCATGAGATGCCATGGTGGGACCTGGATGGAGAAGAGAACAGCATATGACCCAGAAATCTTGGACTTTGCATTAGACACAGGGACAGGATTGGACTTACGTTATCTCAGTTCAGAAGGGATGCCTGCAAAGAAAAATGAAAGGGATGTTCAGTGACCAAGGGTGAACTGTGGGCCAGACTTGTAATGTTCATCAGTATCCATGTTCTCTCCTCTCTGACCATCCATCAGAGCTATGTATCCCACCTTCCCCTGTACTTAGGCATGACATTATGGACAAGTGCCCATGAGAAGGGATGTGTGTCCTTTCTCAGGAAGGGCCCATGAAATACCTTTCCTGTATTCTCTTTCTTTCTCCACCAGCCCGCTGAATGAAGCCAACATTAAGTGTTTAGAAAAGGCTGAAGCTCAAACCTCCTGGGTCCCAGTGCCTTCTGACCTTCATTGTGATGTTAGAGAGATAGAAATTTTAGCTACATTAAACTGTTAAAACTTGGGGGTTGTTTTTACAACAGTTAGTCTACTCTGATCAATGTGCCAAGAATTGCTGCTTCTAGTCCACTAAAAATAGGATTCTTCTGTTACACAAGAGCTGCATGGATCATTTGGTGGTATGGGTAGAAATCGTAGGACATTTTCCCATAGTTTCTAGGACCAGTCTTCAGGAAAGGAGGAAGCAGGTAAAGATGTTATTACCCCTTTTATTAACTCACTCAGGGTAGAAACTGTGGATCCACAACCAACATATGGGGTATTTTTACTAAATTTTTTGGGGGGTAATGAAAAATAAATTTATTTCTAATTTTATAAGACTACTGAAGTTAAACAAACATGATTTCCAAATTAAAAGACTTTAAGCTATACCGATGAAGATATTATGTGTTCACTAACTCGTCTTAAAATGTAACTCCTCAACTGACTTTGGCTCTTATTGAGAACATGGCCATAGTCTAGTAACCCCCACTCTTCTTGTAGGAAGAAAAAAGTGTTACATGCAATGTCATAGGTCTCAGGCCCTACCTATTAAGGGGATTTCCCCAAGGGATTCTTGGGTATAATGTTAATGTCTCATGGCAGCTGAGTCAAGCATTTTGTAGGAAACTGGAGAAATTGCTTGGGTAATCATGACATCACACTCACTGCCCCTCTTTGACCCCATCCCATCACTGGACTGACTAGACATGTCACAGCACAGCTAAACTCCAGGTTAGGAGGATCATTGGTGAAAAGCATGTGATTTGAAAGTAGCCATTTGTTCTCTCTAGGAAGACATAACTTTTCACCTTGGAAAAGAATATCTTTTTAAATGATCCTCAAAAAAACAGGTAAAGGAAGGCAAGAAAGGTGTGATCGAGGCCATGACAGAGAGTGGCAGGCTGCACTGTGTTGCTGTCACTGAAGTTGACATGGTACTGTGGAGACAGAAGGTGCTCACCCAGACATCATGCATGGCATGAGGTTGCCTGAGACTGACATTAAAGAAGGGAGTTCTTCTTCTCCTAGAGACCAACAGTAGTTATCATGGGAATCTGGACATCACAATAACAAAGATGCATTATTGAACAACACAACAAAACAGCTTTATACAGAGATACAGTGGCCATACTAGAAGTCGTGGTTGACCAAATATTGAGGAGTGTGCTACATCTTCAGTCCTCTCTTTGTGTGGCAGGTGGAGGCAAGAGTGAGTAACCTCTTTTGGCTGAGTAAGTCCATAAGTTTCTCAGCAAATTTAGGGGGGAAAAAAGAATCCTCAAGTGAGAGATGCCTGGGTGACTCAGTCAGTTAAGTATCTGCCTTTGGCTCAGGTCATGATCCCATGGTCCTGGGATGAGCCCCATATCTGGCTCCCTGCTTAGAGGGGAACCTGCTTCTCCCTCTCCCTTTACCTGCAGCTCCCCTGCTTGTGCTCACTCTCTCTGTCAAATAAATAAACAAAATCTTAAAAAAAAAAAAAAAAGAAAATTCTCAAGTGAGAAGTGTTCAATTCCCTCATTTGATACATGAGACCATGAACAGGTTTTAATTTTTTTTTTAAATTAAGCATCTTGGGTCACCTGGGTGGCTCAGTGGGTTAAAGCCTCTGCATTTGCTCAGGTCATGATCCCAGGATCCTAGGATCGAGCCCCACATCGGGCTCTCTGCTCAGCAGGGAGCCTTCTTCCTCCTCTCTCTCTCTGCCTGCCTCTCTGCCTACTTGTGATCTCTGTCAAATAAATAAATAAAATCTTTAAAAAAATTAAATTAAATTAAATTAAATTAAAAATTTTAAAAAAATTAAGCATCTTGTTTAAATCCCACATGAGTGAAGTTGGCCATACCTGGCATACAGACATAACTGCCAATCTACAGACTATGAGGTATTATATTAATGAGCTTTTATGTATATGACCTATATCTTCTTTGTTAATGAGACAACTGAGGCTCAGAAGAGTTAAGAATTGTGAGCAAAACTCTTACACGCAACAGGTGGCTAGGTGCAAATCTAGTCTTTGGAACCTCGAGGCCTTCCATGGTGCTCTGCTCATGTATAAGCTGCCCCTCATTGAGCCTCTGCCCTGCATATCAGCTCAACATGTCTGTCTTCTCATCATCAGGGCACTTAGCAACACCAGCATCTTACCTTTTGCTCTGTGTTGTGTTCATATACTCTGTTGTATGACAGTTGAATATGCCCTTTTCCCTGAACATCCCAGGACCCAGAACAATGGAGTGGCCATGGCTCCCATCAGACAGAAGATAATAACATAACACTACTATTTACAGATTAAGTTTTCCATGTGATGGCAGGACTCAAATATCCAAAAAATTTCGCACTTCTTGTATTTCTGGAAAATATGATAGATTAGACACTATAGATGCTCCCCTTGCAAAAGCCACTTAAACTGATGAAAACAATATTTAATGCAAACTTTTCAAAGGAGTCACAAAATTGGTTAGAAAGTAAAGAATCTACAACGGTGAACAGCATCATGAAAGAAGCTGTCTGGGCAAGTCAGCAAGTACTAAAATTTGCTTTTGCATAAAAGCATCATTTTATATTCCTTTTTGAGGTGGTCAGTCAATGCAACCATAAAAGGGCCCAGAGGAAAGCTCAGAACAGAGGAAAGTTTATTACACTCATAGCATACTCATACTCCTGGAGACAGGAGGGTCAGCATGCCAGTCAGGACCACATGGGGAAGACAACAGTATGGTCATGAGTCAGAAGACAGGAGTGAGGAGAAGGTTTAGGAGAAAGCCTTTATCAGAACTTCCATAGGAAAGACAAGGCAGGGCAGGGTGAAGAGTTTAGGAATGGCTAGTTGGAATAATTTTGGTGGGCTTTGGGAATAGGGGTGGGTGGTCCTTGTTGCCTGGGACCTGGCCCTGGGATGATGAAGGCAGAAGACTATTGTCTTCTGGGGTCATGAGCAGATAGAGGGCTGATTAATTTGCGTATTGCAAGCTGGACCCTTTGCTATGTCTAACAATTTACTAGTCCCAGAAGTGGTCATCTCTCCGCATCCAGAAAGGTTTTTTAAGAGGTCAAAACATCATAATATGCAGAAAATTTAAAAATATTTACAATATAATCATAGACACAAAACTATGGTAACTTGAACTTCTGTTTTGAGGCACAAAGTGCAAAGGACAGGAGATAAAGCTTAGAAAGAGCTCTCCCAAAACATAGAGACAAATAGATCTCAAGGTAAATATGGAATACTAGATAATTATGCCCTGTCTTTAGGATAAATGATGAATACACACGTTATAGAAAGAAAAAAACTAAAAAACAAACAAAAAATTGCCTATCTCAATATTGGTGAAAGTCAGAGAAAAATCTTAAAAATCTGTAGCACAAACCTCCCCTTCTTCAGAGGTGCTACTTATCTGCTGCTTACTTTACACAGTATTTTTTTTTAAATTTCAGATATTATATTTTCAAGTTTAAGAAGTTCTCTATTTTTTGTCTTCCATTTTTCTATTTGCAATATGTACTTTTTTCCTTTAAGTCCTTGAGCACATAAAAACAACTGTTTTAAGCTCCTGTTTGCTAATTCCATAATTTCTGCCATTTATGGATATTTTTTATGGCCAAATATTTCTTCCGATTACATATTACATTTTTGTCCTTTTTTTATATCTAGTAGTTTGGGATAGGACACTCATCTTTGTGATATCATCGAGGGTAAAAATCTGTGTTCTTTTTTTCTTCTTTTTAACAGTCTTGGATATTGTTCTGACAATACTTGTAGTTTATCTTGATGCTTTCAGAGCTCATTTTTAGCTTCGTTAGGTAGTCTGGAGCACCCTTTGGTCCAGACTTGTGTAGCATTGCTACTAAACCGTGGCCCTCAGGGTCTCTACTGAATCGTAGATGTTCAGAGAGGTCGTTGGACTAGAGTCAGAGTGCTGTTTTCCCAGCTCCAAGTGGGCTCACATGCATATCTGGAATATTCAGCAATAAACTCAAAATCTTATACAAATTTCTGGAACTCCTTCTTTATTTAGCTTCCTCTCCTCTAATACTCTGTCCAGGAAATTACAGCTTCCGCAGACTCCCTGCTTCTCAATCTTGGGCTTCTTGGCTCAGTGAGATTGCTCTGATCTGCTCAGCTACCCCATTCCTGCATTGAGCTTCCACGTCTCTGAAAAAACCTCTAGGCAGAAAGCCAGAGCAATTCTGTGCATGACCCATCTGATTCTCTGCTCTCAGGGTGACAGTCCCCAGCTGCTTGGTGCCCATGTCTAAAACACCTGTTTCCTAAATGTTACAGTGGTTGTCGCCCAGGTGTAGACAGACTCAAAAGTTATTAAAATGAGTGTGCTCTAACTGTATGTAAGTTATACCTCAATAAAATTGATTGTTAAACATTGTAAAATTAATGACATAATACTCTGATACCCATCACTCCAAGTGTTGAGAATTATCGTAAAGGTATAGTTATTAAGACATGTGGATGAGTGGAACAAGATAGAAAAACCCAGAAGCATGCCCATTATATATGGAAATTTCAATCATGATAGTATGACAAGTAAATTAGGAAAGAATGTGACAGCAAATAGTGGTGGGACAATGGTTATCCACATCAGAAAAACAAATTGCATTCCTACTTCACATCATGTTAAATATGTATAGGTTGACTAAAGACTTAAATATGAAATGCCAAAAAAAGATAAAACTCTTAGAAGATAACTCAGATGAATATCTTTGTGGTTTAAAGTTAGAAAAGAATTTCAAATATGCAAAAAAAAAATACTAGCAAGACACGTATTGATAGATCGGACTACATTAAGATAGTAAATCGTCTATTCACCAAAAAACACCATATAGAAAGAGAATGACAGGTTAAAAACTGTGAAATTGCAACACAGGTTAAAAACTATTACACAAAACCAAACACCTTAGTATCAGACTACATAAATAAATTCCAAAGGTAAGAATTGATGAGAAAAAGAATAAAAGTACTCCCGCAGAATAATAAGAACTTGAGTAAGAACTTCAAAGATGAGAATACATGGGGGGAATAAGCGTATGAAAATATTCAGTCTTGTATGTAATTAGGGAAATACTTAAACCCAGTGAAAGACCATTTTCTACTTAAAAACTTGTCAAAAACTTAAAATACTTTCAATGTCCAACACTGGCAGTGATGTGCATAACAGAAACTCGTTTATGCTGCAGGCGGGAAAATATTGTCATAGCTATTTTGAAAAATAAGACATTTTCAAGCCAAACTCAAGGCCCACAGCTCCAATAACCTCTCATATGGGTGCACCCAGAAACATAGAAAAGTATCATAGTAGTTTCCATACTATCAAATAACTAGATAATAACCAGAGTGGTTGTAAGTGGAGTTTGATATAATCATGTAATGGAATAATACACACATAAGAACTCATATGACCATTTAAAGACAACTAAATAATAAAGAAGCCATAAAAAATGGATCAACACATTAGTTGAAATGCCGTAAATGTCTAGCAACTGGTACTATAATAACTTAATACTGGAGAAGTATCCTGGAGATGCTCCAATGTGCCAGGCAGGAACCTTCTCTTTTCTGGGCCATGGGAAAGTCCAGAAGCTTCCTGAATATCCAGGGTAGTTGGCTCCCAAAGCAGCTGAGGATAGTGACTATTTACTAAGAGATTAGAAAATATTTCACTATTTTACAGACACACAAGGGCTGAACACGCATATTAGCCGTAGATACATTCATCAGTGAAGAAACTACAGAGGAGGATCATTGCGTGACACAGACATCACCATGGAGGTTATCTGAGGTGGAGGCTATCTGAGGTGGAGGCTGTAGAGTTAGCACGGGTAGGGCAGAGCTCTTGGGGACCTTCTTAAAGACTGAGGATGTTCCCACTGGTAAGACATGATGTGGGGACACCAAGGTTTGTATTACTGCTGATCGTCCCCTGTCATAAAACCATGTACTTATACTCATCTATCTCTTAATGCAATCAATAAAAATTGGTGCAAAAAATATTGAAAATGATAAAAGCCATTTCAGATCAAGGAAACATGTTTTTGGCGAGAAGCACAGAAGTCACATCCAGATAAAACAGCATAATTTTTAAAAAAGAGAATAGTTGCAAAAAGTTGGTTTCTGATCATGGCCGTGGAACTTGGTGACAGTCCTTTACTCAACTCGAACCCTCAAGCAGGAATACTGATACGCAATGAATAGCTTCCGTGCTAAGGTTTCCTCAAGGTGCTGAGCTTGAAAACAAGACTGAAGCTATAAGTTTCTGTGTATCTATGCGCAGGGTGACAGGACTATTTGTTCTGAATTTTCCCACTACAAATCTGAGACTCATTTGCAGATTGAAAGGTAGAAACATAATAGCGTTTTCCAAGCGTGCACAGCCAGCCCCATGCTAAGATTTCATGTGAGAAACGTGGAAGAGTATAAAATGTATTTCAGAAATGCAGCGAGGCCCTCCACATCTCTCTGTGCTCCACCTTTGCATCGCTAGAAGCACAGCCCTGAGTCATATGGCTGCAAAGTCTCTTACATAGGTACACTGTTTTTCTCTTTTCTTCTCTGATTTCTATACCACATGGAAAAAGTTGGCCCGTCTTTGCAATGGACTGAGTCAAGAAATACACTTCCCAGTCAGAAAGATAACTCCACTTTAGGCAAATCTTTTGTTTTCAGAAGACAGAGACTGAAAATAATATATCCACAATTATTGACAGAAGATGGCCAGAATATGTGACTCATTTAACAAAGTTTAAGCAGGTAAACATGAAAAGCTCTGCTCAAGGGTTTGGCAACTATTCCTTTTTTTTTTTTTTTTAACTTAACCCATTTTCAGGGGATAAAAAGCACTTGTGCCCAACTGATCCATTTTTTACAAGATACCCCATCTAGAACATTAGATTCTTTATAATTCCAAAGGTGAGAATTTATTTTTACTTTCTTTCTTAACTACTTCTTTAAAATCCAGCCACAGTTTCTGAGTGAAGCAGGATGTTTTGACCCCACTAATTTCAAATCTGAGTTCATTTTGACCTGCTATGCTTTCAAGAGTTAGCAGTCAACGTGCCAGATGGCTTTGGCTAATCTTATGTTGTTCCAAATATACCTATTTATGACTCTCACACAGTCTTGCAACCTAGAAATGTGCTTGTTTTCCTCCCAGTTTAAGTCAGGCTGTGAAAAATCAACCAACAGTAATGAAATGAGTGAAAAGTTTATCCAAGTTGCATGTTCTCCATGCAAGCTGGATCCAGAGCAGATAAGCTACAATCTGGAAACTGGGAGGTGGAATCCCAAGACTAACCCAGAAGAGAATGAAATATGTGCAGCACTACCTCAGGGAAGAACCACACACCATGGTAAATTAAATGCTTGGAAGTTGAAAAATTCATCTTAGTGCCGGGAAAGAGTTTTGGCAATTCAATGATCTCAGAATTGTTCTCAATTTTTTCGTAGATTAGCTAGGACACAGATATAAATTATCAGTCTTTTATGCAGTAGATTACCACATCAATAGTAGAAATAATAATGTAAAAGAAAGAGACAAAAACTCTATGTGATAAACTTCATTAGTTATTTAAACTGATAGGAGAATGAAATAATAATAGAATTTGAACTTATATATAAAGTTACATAGGAAAACTGAACTTGGAAGTCATAGCCTTCATAAAAGTTACATAGCAAAAGTTGTCATCTCTACTATTTTCTAGAGGTCAAAACTATCAGTAAATTAACATTTAGTGTAAAATTTGCATGAGAAATAAGGTACTACAGTGAAATATTTTCAGGAAAATAAAAATAAAAATGGAAAATATTGGAGACAGCTCAAACTTTGATCTGCATGGAACACTGATCAAGAATTCAAATGGTTTAATAGAACTTATTCTAGAAGATACCATCTTAATAAAAATTCCATGATGTTTCAAACAATTCAATGCATATTACAAAAGACATTGGATTGTCTGGTTAAACTGTTTATTTCAAAACATCCTTGACAGTCAAAGCACAGAGTCTAGCAATCTCCACATCAAAGTGTCAGGATCAGAAAAGTGGTAGAAAATCATTCTGTACCCATTTCTGAGATTTCCTCCAATTCAGTGTTACTACCTCCACTAAACAAACTTGCCCCTCTTTCTTGAGTCCCCCACCATTTGTATACACAATTTTCTGACTAAAATATTATCCCCCCTCTAAGTTCATCCCATTCTGTACCCTCAATTCAATTTGTCACCATAGTCAGAAAATTCCAGTAACTATTCTCCTCTCTGTTTCTCTTTAGTTATGTTTTAAAACACAATCTCCTTGTTCCATCATCCTACTCAAAAAGTTTGGCTTCTGGGTTTGGTTTTAACAGAGTTGGTGGTACTAGCCCAGCCTTCCCACCATAAAAAATAGAGCACAGTTTTGAGACTACCATTTTCAGGTATTGGATAACAAGTGGTGCAAGACTGCAATAAATAGAAGGTATAAGTAAAGATATAAAGAAAGAATAAAGACACTGGAGGGGAACCCCAACTTCACCCAGCCCTGTGTTCAGGAACAGTTTTCTGAGGGCAGCCCCAGCAGATGGAGACCAAGTGAGCATTGTGGTCCTGGAGAGCTCGGAGTTACAGATGAGAGTTCAAATCTCCTGACATAGTGGGATGAAATCACTAGGTAGGATACAAGACAGGGGGCAGTGATTAGAAAGGATACCCCAGAAGTGAAAAGTCCTTTGGAGGATTCCCTGTAGGCCTGGGAACAAAGGCAGAATGAGCATCTTGGGCTGAGGCCAGATGAGGGCCTGCAAATGGCTGCTAGGAGGCCGGGAGTGCATAAGGTACTACATGGCACAATGAGCTGGCAGATGTTGAAATTCGGGTCCAGCCACAGTGGGAAGATCTTTTTAACATCTGGCATTCAGATGAAATTTCAGAAAGTCAAGCCTTATGAGTAAGGACCACAGACTAAAGGAGTAGGGCATGGCCATCTTGGGAAACTGTATCATAACATAATATTATTAAAATAATATTACAATTACATAATATTCACAATAACACAATACATGCAACCAGTAGCCTTTAGTATATTGTTGAACCAAAGCTTCCTGCTAATGTTACCCTCTGCGGGATGGCCATGATAGTCTGGCCATGATAGACTCCAGCTGGTAGCCTAGGACCATTTATTTTGCTTGTGTAACTGGAACATGAACAAGAAAAGAGGGCACTTCTGTTGGAGGAAAGCATGAGGGAAAAAAATCAACCTTCTATTTCCATTTGAAAGGAAACTACAGTTTAAAAGACATTTGTACATTACCACCCTGATGCCAATCATATCATAAGTTGGCGTGGTGAACACATTTAGTCTGATGTCTGGATTTATTTCTAGAAGTTGATATTAACCCCTGCTTCTCAAAACAGATGTCCTTCTTGGTCTTCTCTGAATATTTGGATCACTGGAATCTTATAGAAAGGACTTGCTACTTGCTGATACAAGTAAGAATAGCTTCATCTTTAAGTGAGGAACTTTACTCACATATTCTCTGAACATCCATCCAGTGGGAGACACTGACTCTGGCTCTGGGTTCCAGGATGTACAATCTTATTTAGAATCTACAGGTCGATATTTATTTGTGTTCCAAAAGCAAAACATCTTGACTCTCTAGACATTTAATCCTCATCAAAAACCGGGCACATTAGAGAACGAGCCTTTTAGTATTTGATCTACTGCAATGTGAATAATCTTTCCCTTATACCATCAGGTCATTGACCTCTGGTCATCTAGGTTGGGATTTTTTTTTTAAGATTTATTTATTTATTTATTTGAGAGTAAGTGAAACACACACACGTGGTGGGGAAGGGACAGACAGAGAGGGAGAAGCAGACTCCATGCTAAAGACAGAGCCTCTCGTGCAGGACTCTATCTCACGACCCTGAGATCAGGACCTGAGCGGAAACCAAGAGTCAGACATTTAACCAATTGAGCCACCCAGGCACCCCCATCAAGTTTGATTTAATCTTCAGCCTCAATGACTCCAAAGCTGGTGCTCTTTTTACTAAATCATATTGGAAAATAGAGACTGGCCCAATTTGAAGGCATGATGAAATATTAGGTAAATCCTGTAGAAGAGAACCCTGGATATTCTTGGTGCCAAGCCTTATAAGAAGTCTGGGACAGTGGGAGTGAGGAGGTACAGTCAAGCTTCTCTCTTTATCTGTTTGGCTCTTTAAAAGCCAGGATTTCCCAAAGTAAATGCAGGTATGTAGCTTACTGTCCATTTCTCTTGCTCTGTCATGTTTTTTCCCCCCTTAGGACAGAAATGGTACAGAAAAATGCCTGCTGTGTACTAGTCTAAAGCAGCAAAACACAGCTGTTGTTCAGCTAGCATATGTACATATAATATTTAATTTTGTGGTGTTGATAAGCAGCATCTATTTAAGTCAGAACAAGTTCAGTAGTGCATACACATATCTGAGGTGTATGATGTTGAAATGAATTATTAAATTCTTCCATATGAGGATAAATTTGGGTTTGTCTTTGCCCCTGTCTCATATACCACCTGTCCATATTCAAGCACCAAGCCATCAGCCCCAACCTGCAGGAGGGAACATTTACTTGAAGACCACACCAACAAAAACCTTTCCATGCTCTCTTCTCCTCCCCTTCCCCTACAAACCCAATGAACCACAAAACCACAGATTCTGCCTCTGCAAGGTCATCTGGTCTTCCTTTCCATGTCTACCAGCCACTTCCAGAATCTAGAGGCCAGCAGAGGTTGGGACTGGAGCCCTGAATGCCATGGGATTGTCAGGATTCCACAGCTCTGGTCTGGTCTGGAGAAGAGTCTTCCCCTACACCGGCATCCATGCCTCTCCACAACCCACCCTGCTTTGTCTTGCACCAAAGCCAAGTGCCTCAGTTTGGTATTCAAGACTCAGATCCCTGAATCCCCCTCTTCTTCCCACTGGAGAGTCCCCAATCTCAACTTCAAGCCAAAGAGTAGAAACAAACAGACTCAATGTTTAACACTCAATACCACTGAGCTCAGTTCCTTAGCCTATAAATTGAGAGGGCTGAACATGGCAAACTTACATATTTGTTGACTCATTATGATTACTCTTTGGTTAGTTCCTCAGATAAGCTAAAATATAGGTATAATGCACAAAATATAGGTACTATTCACATAGCTATTTAAGCTATACAATCTCAGGTGTATTAAAATATAGGTACAGTAAAATCTAAGCACCATTAATCACTAATGGTAAATGTGAATATATTGCCTTGACACTTTTACTATCATTTTTAAAAGTGGAAAATTTTAAATACATATGCAAGTAGAGAGAATAGTGTGGTCAGAATCTTGTGTCTGCACCCAGTTTGGGCATGGTCAGTCTTATTCCAGCAAACCCCACCACTCCCATGTGTCTCTGATTATTTGAAAGCGAATCTCAGTAATGGCATGTCACCATATCACCTAAACAAAGTTCAGTATGTGTGTGTATACACACACACACACACACACGCATATACACACACATACTCACACATGTCTAAGAGATAAAATTTCTCAGAAACTTAAGCAAAATACCATCATCATTACTTAAGTCCTTAATATTATCATCTATCCTGTCTTGCCCAGCTCTCCTCTTGAAATATTTTTAATGACACATTGAATGGAAATCTGCTTGCACAGTAATGTGTGAATAGCTCTGAAACAAGATCTGTGCCATACCAGAAAACTCAGTTAATTCAGCGACTTGCAGTGTAAATGAGAAAACCTTCAGATCTATAGCCCTCCAAAGTCCCACTTCAAAGGCTGCAGAGTTGTGGAAAAGATAGTAGGGGTCCAGGGTTAGTTCATTAAAAGGTGTCCACGGTTGTCTTGTTTTTGTTTTTGTTTTTTGTCTTTGTTTTTGTTTTTGTCTTTGTTTTTTTGTTTTTGTTTTTTGTCTTTGTTTTTGGTTTTGTCTTTGTTTTTGTTTTTGTTTTTGTTTTTGTTTTGGGGGTAGGGGGAGCTTTGGTGTGCTGCTTTCTTTCCAAGAAAAAAAATAGTATTAGAAAATATAGGGCCAAGACCAATCCTAACTGGAACAAGATCATTTCAAGGGGTCCACTTGGTGTTAATATTCTTTTACTTTAATAAATACAGTGTTCCATAGAGGAAAGAAGCCAGTCCAAATTTGGGAAAACAATGAATTAGAGAATAATCTGTAGAACAAGAATTACAGATGGGCTCTCCCAGGGGCTGAATCAAGCCTGTGAAGTATTTTATTTGACTCAGTCATTTGATTCTTTCAGTAACTCATAGAAGAAATATTTTTTTAACATTTAAACTTTTTTAAAATTTAAATTCAATTAATTAACATATAATGTATTATTGGTTTTAAAGGGACAGGCCTGTGATTTATTAGTTTTATATACTAACAAGTGCTCATTACATCACATGTCCTCCTTAATGGCCATCACCCAGTTACCCCATTCCTCTACTCCTCTCTTCTCCAGCAACCCTCAGTTTTTTTCCTATGATTAAAAGTCTCTTATGGTTTTTCCCTCTTTCTGGTTTTGTCTTGCTTTACTTTTTCCTCTCTTCCCCTATGATCCTGTTTTGTTTCTTAAATTCCATATATCAGTGAGATCATATAATTGTCTTTCTCTGACTTATTTTGCTTAGCATAATATCCTCTAATTCTATCCACATCATTGCAAATGACAAGATTTCATTTTTTTATTGTTGTGTAATCTTTTTCCATTCATCTGTTGATGAACATCTAGTTTGGCTAGTGTGGACATTGCTGCTATAAATGTTGGATCACTACATCTGTGTCTTTAGGGTAAATACTCAGTAGTGCAATTGCTTGGTCATGGGGTAGCTCTATTTTCAATCTTTTGAGGAACCTCCATACTGTTTTCCAGAGTGGCTGTACAAACTTGCATTCCCACCAATAGTGTTGAAGTGTTCCCCTTTCTCCACATCCTTGCCTACATCTGTTATTTCTTGACTTATTAATTTTAGTGATTTTGACTGGTGTGAGAGGGTATCACAGTGTGGTTTTGATTTGTATTTCCTTGATGGCTAGTGATCTTGAGCATTTTTTTTCATGTGTCTGTTGGCCATTTGGATGTCTTCTTTGAAGAAATGTCTGTTCATGTCTTCTGCCCATTTCTTATTTGAATTATTTGTCCTTTGGGTGGTGAATTTGGTAAGTTCTTTATAGATTTTGGATACTAGCCCTTTATCTGAACTGTCATTTGCAAATATCTTTTCCCATTCTGTCAGTTGTCTTCTTCTTCTTCTTTTTCTTCTTCTTTTTTTTTTAACTACTTCCTTTGTCATGCATAAGTTTTTTATCCTGATCAAGTCCCAATAGTTCATTTTTCTTTTGTTTCCCTTGCCTTTGGAGACATGTCTAGCAAGAAGCTGTGGCCAAGGTCAAAGTGGTTGATGCCTGTGTTCTCCTCTAGAATTTTGATAGATTCCTCTCTCACACTGAGGTCTTTCATCCACTTTGAGTCTGTTTTTGTGTATGGAAATGGTCCAGTTTCATTCTTCTGCATGTGGCTGTCCAATTTTCCCAACACCATTTGTTGAAAAGACTGTCTTTTATCCATTTGATATTCTTTCCTGCTTTGTCAAGATTAGTTGACCATAAAGTTGGGGGTCCATTTCTGGGTTTTCTATTCTGTTTCACTGATCTATGTGTCTGTTTTTGTGCCATTACCATTCTGCCTTGATGATTATAACTTTGTAATTGAGCTTGACAATTCCAGACTTCAAGCTCTATTACAAAGTTATAATCATCAAGGCAGAATGGTAATGGCACAAAAACAGACACATAGATCAGTGAAACAGAATAGAAAACCCAGAAATGGACCCCCAACTTTATGGTCAACTAATCTTGACAAAGCAGGAAAGAATATCAAATGGATAAAAGACAGTCTTTTCAACAAATGGTGTTGGGAAAATTGGACAGCCACCAGTTTGGGTTTTCTTTTTCAACATTCCTTTGGCTATTCAGGGTCTTTTCTAGTTCCATACCAATTTTAGGATTATTTGTTCCAGCTGTTTGTACCAGCAAAAAGTTGGTAGCATTTTGATAGGGATTGCATTCAATGTGTAGATTGCTCTCGGTAGCATAGACATTTTAATAATATTTGTTCTTCCAATCTATGAGCATGGAATTTTTTTTTCCATTTCTTTGTGTCTTCCTCAATTTCTTTCATAAGCGTTCTACGGTTTTCTGAGTACAGACCATTTGCCTCTTCAGTAAGTTTTTTTCCTAGCATCTTATGGTTTGGGGTACAATTGTAAATGGAATTGACTCCTTAATTTCTCTTATTTCTGTCTCATTGTTAGTGTATAGGAATGAAACTGATTTCTGTGCATTGATTTTATATCCTGCCACTTTGCTGAACTCCTGTATGAGTTCTTGCAATTTTGGGATGGAATCTTTTAGGTTATCCCCATGGAATATCACATCACCTGCAAAGAGTGAGAGTCAGACTTCTTCTTTAATGATTTGGATGTATTTTATTTCTTTTTGTTGTCTGATTGCTGAGGCTAGGATTTCTAGTACTATGTTGAACAACAGTGGTGATAATGGACATCCCTGCTGTGCTCCTGACCTTAGGGAAAAAGCTTTCAGTTTTTCCCCACTGAGAATGATATTCACTGTGGACTTTTCATATAGACTTTATGATATTAAGGTATGTCCCTTCTATCCCTACACTGTGAAGAATGAATAAATGGGTCAGCCATGAAATTAAAGAATTTGAAAAATTCATGGAAACAAAGGAAAATGAAAACACAAATGCCCAAAATGCAGCAAAGGAGGTCTTAAGAAGAAAGTATATAGCAATACAAGACTTTCTCAAGAAACAGGGAAGGTCTCAAATACACAGCCAACCCTTACACCTAAAGGATCTGGAGAAAGAACAGCAAATAAAGCCTAAACCCAGAAGGAAAAATAAATAATAAAGATTAGAGCACAAATCAATGAAATAGAAACCAAAAGAACAGTAGAATAGATATGAGAAATTAGGAGCTGGTTCTTTGACAGAATTAATAAGATTGATAAACTCCTGGCCAGACTTATTAAAAAGAAAAGAGAAAGGACACAAAGAAATAAAATCATGAATAGAAGGGAGATTTCACAACCAGTACCCAAGAAATACAGACAATTACAAAGACATATTATGAGCAACTATATACCAACAAATTAGGCAATCTGGAAGAAATGGATGCATTCCTAGAGACGTATAAACTACAAAAACTGAAACAAAAGAAATAGAAAGCCTGAACAGATCCAAAATAAGCAAGGAAATTGAAGGAGTAATCAAAAATCTCCCAAGAAACAAGAGCCCAGGACTAGGCAGCTTCCCAAGGGAATTCTACCAAACATTTAAAGAAGAAATAATACCTATTCTTCTGAGGCTGTTTCAAGAAATAGAAATGAAAGGAAAACTTCCAAAACTCTTTCTATGAGGCCAGCATTGCTTTGATCCCAAAACCAGACAAAGACCCTACCAAAAGGAGAATTATAGACCAATATCCCTGATGAAAATGGGTGCAAAAATTTTGGGGGCGCCTGGGTGGCTCAGTGGGTTAAGCTGCTGCCTTCGGCTCAGGTCATGATCTCAGGGTCCTGGGATTGAGTCCCGCATTGGGCTCTCTGCTCAGCAGGGAGCCTGCTTCCCTCTCTCTCTCTCTCTGCCTGCCTCTCCGTCTACTTGTGATCTCTCTCTGTCAAATAAATAAATAAAGTCTTTAAAAAAAAAAAAAAGAAAGAAAGAAAGAAAGAAAGATAGAAAAAAGAAAATGGGTGCAAAAATTCTCACCAAAATACTAGTCAATGGGATTCACCAGTACATTAAAAGATTATTCACCACAAACAAGTGGGATATGTTCCTGGGGCCACAAGTTTGGTTCAACAACCACAAATTAATCAGTGCAATACACTACATAAATAAAAGAAAAGACAAGAGCCGTATGATCCTCTCAATAGATACAGAAAAAAACATTTGACAAAGTACAGCATCCTTTGTTTTTTGTTTTTGGGTTTTTTTTTTTTGTTTTGTTTTGGTTTTGGTTATTTCTTTTTTTGTTTTGTTTTGTTGTAACTGGAAAAGGGAGAAGTTTGTGGGTTTTTGTTGTTGTTGTTGTTGTTGTTGTTGTTGTTTTATGTTCAGTTAGCCAGCATCTAGTATGTCATTAGTTTTTGTTGTAGTATTCAACAGTTCATTAGTTGCATATAACACCCATTGCTCATCACTACACTCCTTGATATCCTTCACCTGGTTACCCAATCCCCCCACTCCTCTCCCTTCCATAACCCTCGGTTTGGTTCCCAGAGTCCAGAGTCTCTCATGGTTTGTCTCCCTTTCTGATTTCTTCCCATTCAGCTTTCCCATCCTTCCCCTGTGGTCCTCCACACTATTCCTAATGTTCCACATATGTGTGAAACCATATGATAATTGTCTTTCTCTGCTTGACTTATTTCACTTAGCATAATCTCCTTCAGTTCCATCCATATCAATGCAATTTGTGGGTATTCTCCTTTCTGATGGCTGAGTAATACTCCATTGTATTTATGGACCATATCTTCTTTATCCATTTGTCTGTTGAAGAGCATCTTGGTTCTTTCCACAGTTTGGCTATTGTGGACATTGCTTCTAATAACATTGGCATGCATGTGCCCCTTCTTTTCACTAAATCTGTATTTTTGGACTAAATACCTAGTAGTACAATTGATGGGTAGTTGGATAGCTCTTTTTTTAACATCTTGAGGAACCTCCATGCTGTTTTCCAAAGTGGCTGTACCAGCTTGCATTCCCACCAACAGAGTAAGAGGATTCCCCTTTCCTGTCTTGTTAATTTTTGCCATTCTAACTCATGTAAGTTGGTATCTCATTGTGGTTTTTATTTGGATTTCCCTGATGACCAGTGATGTTGAACATTTTCTCATGTGTCTATTAGTCATTTGTATGTCTTCTTTGGAGAAGTGTCTGTTCATGTTTCCTGCCCATTTCTTAACTGGATTATTTGTTTTTTGGGTGTTGAGTTTGATATGTTCTTTATAGATCTTGACTACCAGCCCTTTATCTGAAATGTAATTTGCAAATATCTCCTCCTATTCTGTGGATTACCTCTTAGTTTTGTTGACTATTTCCTTTGCTGTGCAAAACCTTTTTACCTTGATGAAGTCCCAAAATTTCATTTTTGCTTTTGTTTCCCTTGTCTTTAAAGATGTGTCTTCAAAGAAGTTGCTGTGGCCAATGTTGAAGAAGTTACTGACTATGCTGTCCTCTAGAGTTTTGAGGGATTCCTGTGGCACACTGAGGTCTTTCATCCATTTTGAGTTTATCTTTGTGTATGATGTAAGAGAATGGTCTAGTTTCATTCTTCTGCATGGGGTTGTCCATTTTCCCCAGCACCATTTATTGAAAGACTGCATCCTGTCTTGATTAAAACTCTCCACAGGAGACATACTTCTTTGTTCCCATGCCAGGCACAGCTCTGAGTGCTAAAGACACAGCAGTGGAGAAAATAAACAAAAGAGCCTACCCTCAGGGAACTTGCCTTTTTCTTTGAATTTGAATGTCTGAGGTAGACCATGTACTCCCTAGTGCTTTCTTTCATTCTTTGCTTCAGTTAAGTAAGAAGGGCATTTAGGGAAAGCTGCTTTCCTCCAATGAGCCTGGAGCCACACATTCCTTTCTGGTTTTTAACCAGACCACCAGACCATTGATTTCGTGGACATATGGATTTGGTGTTGTTGTTGTTATTTTGTTTTAAAGGATTTGAGCTTGTGAGACTCTTTTGTTAAGCGTACATCTTTTGCCTCCAAGTAGATGTATTCAATACTGCAATCCATCAGTGGTCCTTCCTCAGTTTATGGAAGAATTTTTCTATCCAACATTTACTGGTGGAGCCTCTCATCTACAACAGCATTGAGCTGAAAGCCAGGACTGCCGAGTGGTACATCCTGGCCCACAGTGTCCTGGAGCTCTAGGTCTGGTGGAGAAACCATCTCGTAACATCACACTAATGTCGGGGTGCCTGGGTGGCTCAGTGGGTTAAAGCCTCTGCCTTTGGCTCAGGTCATGATCTCGGGGTCCTGGATCAAGCCCTACATTGGGCTCTCTGCTCAGTGGGGAGCATGCCTCCCCTTCTCTCTCTGCCTGTCTCTCTGCCTACTTGTGATTTCTCTCTGTCAAATAAATAAATAAATAAATAAATAAAATCTTTTAAAAAATCACACTAATGTCATGTGATAACTACTACATTGTATGTGCAGAAAGAGAAGTGGGCAGGCAGGGAGTACATGCTTCTTGGCACAGGGAGGCAAAGAGTAAGGATACAGAAAATACACACATCCTCCAGGGCAACAAAAGAGATCAATCTTAAATGTACTGATATTTCATTTATAGATTCCTTATCAATCATTTAAAAGTTTGCTTCAGAAGGAGTTAGTTATCTCTCAGCAGTTTTGTTTCCCCAGATACATCAACTCCTTGCTTTTCCTGTAAAGCAGTCCACATGTAATGCCTGGGTCTACTTTACTTCAGATAATCACAGTTATAAATGAGCAAAACCTAAATTTAATATATATTTTTTCCAGGCCATTAAAGTCACTCATGTCAAATGATTGTTTTTTCCAAAAATATAAGGACCATCACAAATATGATGGAAGTATTTGTATGCTGATCAATTTAATTCGAGCCAAGATACAAGTTGTCCTGGTAGAGATGGAATGTCTACTGTGACTTTAAGCCAGAAAATGTAAAGGAATCCTCACAGGGAAACTAACATAAAATTTCAGAGCTGAATTAATACCCGATGTCATAAGCTCCCATGTCTAACATCCCGATGAGATAGTTCTTAAGGCATCCATCAGAACTGGAGATAGCTGGGAATATTCCAGAGCTTCTGCCTTAATGGCATTCTCCCCCGGCAACTTCTGCAATGTTCAATCAGAATTAACACAGGGTCCCTCCTCCTGCCTACCAACCAAACATGCTGGCTGTGGTGTAAGACTATTCATTTTCCTCCTTGCTCCCTGGAGAAAGAAAATTAAACTGTATCTTCCCCTTCTTTCCCCCTCAGAATACTTTACATATGTAAATGTTTTACAAATGTTTTTTGTTGTTTTTGGTGGCTTTATGATAGTAAACATCTGGATATAAGGGATCAAGCCTGAGTCTTAACCACTCCTATTAGATGGAACTTCGTCTCCTTTGGGATCCCAGACTGTTTTCCTCAATATGACCCTACCTCCCTAAAGCTATCTGGAAATCCTCAATTTCCTATCTAACATAGCATTCACGTTCCTTGTCTATGCACCTGCTGCCATTCCTAAGCGTTCTGTTTTGAAATAGCAAATGAAAGTTCCTTTATTCTAATAATGGCTTCATGAATATTTGAACCATCCAGGTGTAAACTCACACTAATCAGGAAATTAGACAATTCAACCAAAAGAAGTAAGTATTTGTTCATCGTTTTTAAAGAGATGTTGCTAGTTGTTTTAAATAGCCACAGACAAGTATTTAAACTGGAAACCTCACTTCTCCAACTACCAACATTCATTGTTCTCAGTTTTTAGGATTCTGCTTTCTTACTGATCAGGTATTTCCTCCTTTCTACCTCTACCTTTACAGACCTAGAATATCCCTTTCTTGCCTTTCCTCTGTACAGACGGCACCAAAAAAACCTCCTTAGCTTCATGCCCCTTGATAAAAGTAAAACAATCTTTCTCAATTCCAGATCTGACTATGTCATTCCCCTATGTAGTATTATCTGCTGTTCTGTATTTACTTACATTTCATACTCACTTCCCAAAGATCTCCATTATTGAACCCCAGAGACAACAACCTACCTATATCCTCCAAACCCACTTGAGAGCTTTGTGCATCCATTCCTTCCAAGCCTCCCTCTCTAGGATTATTTCCAGCATCTTTTCTCTCCACCTTCCTACTGAATTGGCCAGCCCTCTCCAATCTTGGACAACCATGCAAGGTCATATTCCCATTACATTCTCACACTACAAAGCAAGAGCTCCCCCTTCAGACTCCAGCCTACCTCCAGGCTCCTAGGGCTTGTCCTCAGGAACAAGTGTTCCATATTTCTTCACTAGGCTGCATTTCTGGCCACCATGCATTCCCTTTACTGCAGCAATATCCTTACAAGGCAACAAAACCAAAGAACATCATAGGCAATAAGATGCAACATTTCAAAGATTTGACAATTTTCATGCCCACAGTCTCATATCCACCAACTGTCTGTCACAAATAGAGCTTTCTCTGGGGTGCTGGCTTGCCTCCACATACTGAACAAAGAGACTTTGCCTACCGTGAAGGTTCTCAGTGACTGAAACTCATCTGGTTTCAGAGGAGGGTCACCCTTCTCTCTTCTAAAGTCAGCTTCTCCCATTCTAAATTTTTTTAATCATTTTTTTAATTTATTTTCAGCATAACAGTATTCATTGTTTTTGTACCACACCCAGTGCTCCATGCAGTCCGTGCCCTCTCTAATATCCACCACCTGGTTCCCCCAACCTCCCACCCCCCCACCTCTTCAAACCCTTCAGATTGTTTTTTCAGAGTCCATAGTCTCTCATTGTTCACCTCCCCTTCCAATCTCCCCCAAATGCCTTCTCCTAACTCCCCATGTCCTCCATGCTATTTGTTATCCTCCACAAATAAGTGAAACCATATGATAATTGACTCTCTCTGCTTGACTTATTTCACTCAGCATAATCTCTTCCAGTCCCATCCATGTTGCTACAAAAGTTGGGTATTCATCCTTTCTGATGGAGGCATAATACTCCATAGTGTATATGGACCACATCTTCCTTATCCATTCATCCATTGAAGGGCATCTTGGTTCTTTCCACAGTTTGGCAACCGTGGCCATTGCTGCTATAAACATTGGGGTACAGATGGCCCTTCTTTTCCCTACATCTGTATCTTTGGGGTAAATACCCAGTAGTGCAATTGCAGGGTCATAGGGAAGTTCTATTTTTAATTTCTTGAGGAATCTCCACACTGTTCTCCAAAGAGGCTGCACCAACTTGCATTCCCACCAACAGTGTAAGAGGGTTCCCCTTTCTCCACATCCCCTCCAACACATGTTGTTTCCTGTTTTGCTAATTTTGGCCATTCTAAGTGGTGTAAGGTGATATCTCAATGTGGTTTTAATTTGAATCTCCCTGATGGCTAGTGATGATGAACATTTTTTCATGTGTCTGATAGCCATTTGTATGTCTTCATTGGAGAAGTGTCTGTTCATATCTTCTGCCTATTTTTTGATATGATTATCTGTTTTGTGTGTGTTGAGTTTGAGGAGTTCTTTATAGATCCTGGATATCAATCTTTTGTCTGTCCTGTCATTTGCAAATATCTTCTCCCATTCCGTGGGTTGCCTCTTTGTTTTGTTGACTGTTTCCTTTGCTGTGAAGAAGCTTTTGATTTTGATGAAGTCCCAAAAGTTTATTTTGGCTTTTGTTTCCTTTGCCTTTGGAGACATATCTTGAAAGAAGTTGCTGTGGCTGATATCGAAGAGATTACTGCCTATGTTCTCCTCTAGGATTCTGATGGATTCCTGTCTCATGTTGAGGTCTTTTATCCATTTTGAGTTTATCTTTGTGTATGGTGTAAGAGAATGGTCGAGTTTCATTCTTCTACATATAGCTACCCAGTTTTCCCAGCACCATTTATTGAAGAGACTGTCTTTTTTCCACTGTATATTTTTTCCTGTTTTGTCGAAGATTAACTGACCATAGAGCTGAGGGTCCATATCTGGGTTCTCTACTCTGTTCCACTGGTCTTTGTGTCTGTTTTTATGCCAGTACCATGCTGTCTTGGTGATCACAGCTTTGTAGTAAAGCTTGAAATCAGGTAACGTGATGCCCCCAGTTTTATTTTTGTTTTTCAACATTTCCTTAGCGATTCGGGGTCTCTTCTGATTCCATACAAATTTTTGGATTATTTGCTCCAGCTCTTTGAAGAATACCGGTGGAATTTTGATTGGAATGGCATTAAAAGTATAGATTGCTCTAGGCAGTATAGACATTTTAACAATGTTTATTCTTCAGATCCAAGAGCATGGAATGGTCTTCCATCTTTTTGTGTCTTCTTCAATTTCTTTCATGAGTGTTCTGTAGTTCCTCGAGTACAGATCCTTTACCTCTTTGGTTAGGTTTATTCCCAGGTATCTTCCTCTCAATTGATGCAGAAAAAGCATTTGACAAAATCCAACATCCGTTCCTGATTAAAACGCTTCAAAGTATAGGGATAGAGGGAACATTCCTGAACTTCATCAAATCTATCTATGAAAAACCCATAGCAAATATCATCCTAAATGGGAAAAAGCTTGCAGCCTTCCCGTTGAGATCAGGAACATGACAAGGATGCCCCTCTCACCACTCTTCTTCAACATAGTATTAGAAGTCCTAGAAACAGCAATCAGACAACAAAGAGAAATAAAAGGTATCCAAATTGGCAATGAAGAAGTCAAACTCTCTCTCTTCACAGATGACATGATTCTTTATATGGAAAACCCAAAAGACTCCACCCCCAAATTACTAGAACTCATACAGCAATTCTGTAACATGGCAGGATACAAAGTCAATGTACAGAAATCAGTGGCTTTCTTATACACTAACAATGAAAATACAGAAAGGGAAATTAGAGAATTGATTCCATTTACTCTAGCACCAAGAACCATAAGATACCTGGGAATCCCATTCTAAATTTTTATCCCCAAATGCACCTCATCTAAGATGACTGATGGTGGGAATATCACTCCTTTGGAAGGGAACCCTATTCTCCCCCAGAAGGGTATGGCCCTAAATGATAGTGCCAAAGGCAAAATAAATTACATCAGAACATAATGGCTGAACACCAGTACATTTTTGTATTCTGTCTTAAATTCAGTGAGTGGGATGTCAACAGTAGGCAGCAAAAAGTCTAAATCTGCCCTTCTCCATGGTCTCCAGCTAGAAGTTAGTGCTGAGGAGGTGTGAATGCAGTTGTCTGTGCCCTATTGCTCTGAGCTCCCAGTCTCAAGTAGGTGTCTGGCCAAAACCTGTCGAAGCTGCTCACTCCAAGAGCAAACCACAACTGACCTGAATCCCACTGTATACATTGAGAGGCTAGGCTGTCAGTTGACAAATTCTTTGTGTTTTCAGAGGGAATCACAATTCTGTGAACTCTTTGCCTCTTTGGAAACAATGTTCCTTTTTCACGCATTCAGGTTCACATTAACCTTCCTCTCCCCAAGAACTAGAGGTTGCCTTTGTGGAATAGACAGATTCAGGGTTCTCAGAATAAAATCCCCTTCCCCAGAAGGCTGTGAGCACCCTGGCCTTTGAATATTCTCCAGTGCCTCCTTCCTGTGACTCTCTACTTGGCTATCAATGGACTTTAGCTTCATGGGTATCCCTGGAAAAAGGCAAAGTAGCTAAATGATTCCTTCCAACAGGGTCTTTGCACATGCTGTTCCCTCTGCCTGGGACACTATTCCTCCCCATCCCACCACCTACCCCAAATCTAGCAAACCCTATCCCTATACCCCTCCAGGAAACCTTTCTGAGACCTCTCCTCCCAAATGAGCACCTTTTATGCAAGTATGTTTCTCCTTCCTAAAGCATGCCATACCTGTCTTTGCAAACACATTCCTAGCTCAAGTGGGGCAGGAACAACATCTTTCTTATTTGTTCTCTAGTTCATGGCCCAAATAAATGCACTTAACCAATACTTTCAAATAAAATTATTTTCCCCAACTAATGTGTTATCCTGGCCCAGAAGTAAATTCTGCATTTCTTACTCAATAAATATATATACATATGTTTATATATATATACACACACACACACACACACACACACACACACACATATATGTGTGTGTGTATATCTTTGTTGATTATATATATGTTGATATATATATATATATATATATATATATATATATATATATATATGGTTTGAAGCTTTGAGGTAGCAGGATTTCACTTTCTCTAACTGAACATAATTAACATATACTGGGGTTCTGTTCAACCCCAGAGCTTTCTGTAACACTTAATCTAAGATTTATTTCCCCCTCTCAGTCTCCAGCCAAAAGTGACACAGATTCTTCAGGATGGTTTTCTATCCTTTAGGCTGCCTCCTCATCTCCTGTACTCCTACTTCACTGTCAAACTTATCTGCATTCAAACCTGTCCTCCATGAAGTCCCCCCATTTCTATTCAACCACGTGTATCCTCACTGTGCTTTGGATTGGAATCCCATGGCATTTTCTTAAAGATGACATCATATTCTACCACACATAATCATCAGCTAGGTAACTGTCTTAAATTTTTCCTTCATTCCATTAACTTGTGCTGTTGCACTTGAGATGGAAGGCAATGGATAGCTTCAAAAGGGCATGATGTAATGAAAAAGACGACAGCTATGGAGTAAGACCAACTCAACTTTGTCTGAAACAGACATGCCTTATGACCTTAAAAACATTATGAGCCCGCACAGAGCTGGACTTCATCACCCATTAATTCAAACTATTATTACCTACCTCCCAGAGCTGTGAAGGTTAAATTCAGCTTCCCCCACCCCCCACCGCCCCAGACACAAACTCGCTTCTTGTCCCCCTGTTGTTAATCTCAGCAAGCAAAATAAAAAGGTCAAGCAAATTGCTTCCATTTTCCTTTTACTGGATGGAATTTCTATGACTTGACTTTTCCCAATTATTTCTCTACATTGAAGGTAAGGACATTCTGTCCCCACATTGCAATTTTTATTTCCAAATACTAAAATTCTTGCTGATCAAGGAGGTTACCATGAGTACTTGTAGGCAGAGCACATCACTGCAACTAGTATAAAATAGTAAATTGCCAAATCTGAGCACCCAGGCCATATAGCTGTCTGCTCTTCATGGTGAACTTGACACTGCATTGTAAATAATTGGTGCTTGAAACAGGTTCCATGGCCAGAGCTTTCTATGATTTCCCCGAGGGCATTCTTGTTGTAATTCAGTGAGTAGGTCTAGTCTGTTGGAAAAAACCACTAGGTTTTTTTTGGAAGATGACAAATTATTAAGTTGCAATTTGTGATTATCAGATAAGAAATTCTGTGTTCTGATCAGAAATTCTGTGCAGTTTTATTTTCCTTCTAATATATATACATATATATATGTATATATATTAATAAATATAATATATATATATTTACCCCCTTAATCCAAACACACAGAAAATTTGCCTTTTCATTTCTTGGATGAAGATGATATATAATCCCTTATCCCTCTTTGTTCAGTCTCCAGGCTCTTTGTATCTATTCCATCATGCACAAAAAAAAAAAAAAGCTGTTTCTGGACATTTTACTCAACCTTTTCTTTTCTCTCTGGCCAGAATTCCGTTCTAGCACCAACCACGAAGGGATACCTAATTTTTACCTTAGCCATTTTAAATTATATTTGAATCAATGCAATTATACGTGAGTGAATAAAATAAACTATTCTATCTTCTGCATCTATTCCCACAACATTGTATGCATGTCTTACTGAATATAGTTCTTGTTTTATTATAAATATTTTTGAACCCAGCTTACCTTCTTCATATTATTTCTTAAAAACTGTATTAAAATAAAATAACTATTGAATACCCCCAATCCCCCCAAAATACTCATCAAGCAACTTCTAAGAGGTCACTTGGGAGCTATTCAATAGGTATTTTTAACTGAATGAATGTATAGCTGTGCTATCCTATAGGGTAGTCACTAGCCACACTTGGCTTATTTAAATTTCAATTAATTGAAATTAAATAAAATTAGAATTTCAGCTCCTGGCCATTCTAGTCCGATTTTAAGTGCTCCACCATCACAAAAGTCTAGCGACTACAATATCAGATAACATGGCCATGGAACACGTGTATAAGAACAGAAAGTTCTATCCAAAGTATGGGGTCCAATGAATGAAAGAAGGAAGGAAATGCACAGTCCATCAGGAGGGTCCCAAGCAAGGCCCTCTCCACCTCTCTGACTTCTCACAGGGACTATACCGTATCACACGAACACTTTGCCTAATTTGGAGATCCGCTTCCCCATGTAAACTTCACAGTTTGGATTATTCAAAAAGAGCTTGGGAGAGCAGCGAACACATCCTGCAAGCACGGCTGCTGCCTTTCCACAGACCCGGCAGCCACATTGTGACAGGAGTGCTTTCCAGCTCCAATTTGTCTGAATCTTGTGTGTTAGATTAACAAAGGATGCCTGGCCAGAAAGTGTCAGTCATCCCCACAAAGAGTTATTTCTGTCTCCGCTCTTCTTCCAGAACTGCAAAGATTGATCGGAGGCTGATAGTCTTTTGTGCATTCCTGCAGGCTGGCAGCGGCTGTTCTCAAAGCAACATTGATACGTTTTATGAGTCACTTCTTTGTGTAATGTGTGAAGCTAATCATCTTGATGATGACACAAAAAGCATTTGCCTTGAAAGCTCGAGTGCAGTGTTCATCACTCCATCGTGCGGGTAGTGTGGCGTTCCTTGAAATGTCCGTCGTATTAAATCTCAATTTTGTAATTCAGCTCCATGATCCAGGAAGGTAGGAGCATGAGGACCTTTCACGTTGGGCTTCTGTCTCAGCCTGAGTCATCTAGAAAACAAAAATCAAAGGCTTTATTTGGGAGATGCAAACCCAGGGTAGGGAATGAAGGGAAGTGAGTGCAAAGAAACCTGTGAAGCCAGGTGACAACATCATCCTTCTGCCTCACCACAAACCTTGTAGATACAGAAAAGCCTGTGATAAAAATCTGTGCTTTGGAGTAGAATATAGGGGAAAAGAAGGAAGGAGATTTATCAACCTACCTCCTTCCCATCTTCCATTGTTCCCTTCCATTGACTTGTTCATCCCATGGAGAGTGAATACCTCCAGAATTCAGCAGCAGCATGGGATACTGCATCTCAGTCCTACACAAGGTGCTTCATCAGTGACCGGAAGTAGATGGGCATCTCACTGGGCATCTCACTCACAGCTAGATGGGCTAGTTGTGTGGGGGATGAAGGCCAGGGAGGCTCAGGGCTTCCAGCTATGTCAGGCACATCTTCAAAGGCTGTGCCCAGAAATGAAGTCTGGGAGGCAGGTGGTGCTTTAGAAGAAAGAAGACAACCAGTTGCAGGAACCCCAAGAAGCATCTAATTTCTTGGTCCAGTATAGCTTCTCTCCATACTGCCTTCTAGATTCAACTACAAGACAGTGGAGGAATCTCTAAACCAACAATCACCTGACTTTTTCACCCAAAAAAGTCAGAAATATCTCCCCACTCCAAATCAAAGCATTCTCATGTGATTTGAGAGAACATAGTCATCACAGAGTTTCTCTTAAATAGAATTCTAAATAGTGGTTTCTGTAAGAGTTGAGAAGAATAATCCTCACTGAGAGTGTCCTGGACCTCTAGGCCAGTGAGCTTGAAGTGGCTCCACTACTTGAAAAGATGATAGTGATAGCTATGGGAAAGAAGAGGTGTTGCTGAACTATCAGAGACAGAAGCTGAGTTCATTTCAGCTGCCCACTCTTGCCCCATTCTTATAGATTATCCTCTGGTCTTCCCAAAAAAGAAGGGCAGTTTGGAAGAAAAACACCTGCTTTGATCTATACTTAAATCCCAGGTGCATTTCTACTAGCTTATGACCTTTGGACAATTACCTCTGGGAGACTAATTTTTCTTCCATAAAGTAATAATAATATGCATCTCAGAGTGAAGCTGAAAAGGCTAGTGTTCAATGTCTTTACATAGTAGTTTTGGTGGACAGACTCTGAGTTGGCCCAGATAATCTACTCTTCTTGGTTTTCATGCTCTGACATAAGTCATTCCTTGTGACCTTGGCTGAGAACCATGATTTGCTTTTAACTGATAAAATACAACAAAGTTGATAGGATTTCACGTCCTTGATAAAATTGCATAAAATTATAAGGATTGTCACACTGAGAGACTCTTTTCCCTGTTGACGGTGAATTGACAAGCTGCCAGGTTGTAAGCTGCACTAAGGAGAGAGCCACGTAGCAAGAAATGGAGGGAAAAGTCTGGCAGACAGCCAATAAGACTCTGGGGCCCTCAACCAGCAGCCTGCAAGGACTTAAAATCTGCCAGCAACCATGTGAACTTGGAAGTGGATCCTTCCTCAGTTGAGCCCCAGATGAGAACTCAGCCCTGTCTGACCCCTAGTTTGAAGCTTTACAGAGGACCCAGCAGACCCAGGCTCAGACTCCTGGTCCACAGAAACTGAGGTAATAAATGTGTGTGGTTTTAAGTTTCTAAGTTTGTGTTATTATTGTTATGTAGTAGTAGATACATAACACAACAGTCTGTCTGCAGACCCTCACCTTGGACTATCCTATCAGGCACTGGGATGTTGAAAGTGAACAATGCCATTGAGACCATTTGTTTGTATTCCTCCTTTAAACATAGCAATGAGAGACTTTTAAGTTTTAGGAGACCCCAAAATGTGTATGTATGTGTATACATTTGTGTGTGCCCATTTGGGGAGCAATGCAAAAACACTCCATGTTATTTATGCAATGCACTGTGCACAGGAGCCACTGGCCTTATATTGAGTTATCACTAGGGACAAGTGCTAGTACCTCATCTCTAGGCTACAAATAAAGCCATTAACTGTGTGTGCTCTCTGTGCCTGTGCTCTGCCTGCCTCCAGCGCTTTGTGTTAGCATTTTCGCTTTGGCAAGTCCTTGGTCTTGCTCACTGCCCAGTTGCCTTCTTAGGACAATACACAGACTGCTTCTGTCTCTATAGCTCCTCTACTCCCACTGCTGTTCTGCAAGCCCACAGTGTGCAGGGATCTGGACTTCTTGTGCTTTCTCCTCCAAATGCCCTCTCCTTGACTACCATCGTGGGGGACATTCTCGTCCTCCTCATACCCTGGGTGGGAAGAAGGTCAGAGTTCTGTCTGAATGCCTCCCCTTACTTCTCACATGACTTTTTCCCATGGTAGTGCACAGTGCCCCTTCCCCCCTTGTATCTCACTTTTAAGTATCTCTTGATCTACAAGAGTTGAAGAGAAATATTCTCTTTTTCTGGCAATATCTCCTTGGAGTAAGGAATCATGGCATGCTCACTAGACAAAGTTTATGCCTATGCTTCATGTATTCAAGACGGGATGGTGTTTTCCAGGTTGTTGATTATTTTCACATAGAACATAACAATTTCACTGGCTTTAGTTTACTATATCTACCTAAAAACAGAGTGAGAATCAAAGTTTCAAGTACCTTCTGTTTCCCATACCAGGAATGATCAAGGTGACCACAGTTACGATTCATTAAGGGCCTCACAAGTGCCATGAATGTGCTAGGTGTTCAGCGTGCCGAACTGCATTTGATTCTTCTTCAACCCAATGAGGCATGTTTTGTAGAATCCTATCTTACAGATAAGGAGGATACTTGGACTTTTGTAGCCTCAGCTGGTAAATGGTAGAGCAGCTTCAAGTTGGTTTCAAATCTCAAGTTCTTGCTTGGGAGAAAAGAAGATTGGGCTCTGAAAAGAGACACTGAAGCTCATACAAACTTCATCCTCAATAAACCCCGGAACTTGTTTATGTTACTCTTTCTTGCAATACAGATGTACCACTTTTTCATCAAGTACAAAAATGGTCTCAAAATTAAAACCTATGTTTTTACGTCAAGATATTTCAAAATATTTACTGGTATTTACTGATTTTTCAGATTTTACTGGTATTTCAAGATATTTACTAAAGAAATATTTTTGGTAACTCTTCTAGATTTATAAGTGTTCTATACAAATAAAGATGATAAACACCCCCAAAATTATTATGATCAACTTGTCTTGTAATACAAGAAGTGCCTAAGGTCCTGTCTCGACACTATTATGCCTGCACCTCTTGTTCTTTTCTTCATTCTTAGCTATTCTTTAAGAAATTTAGATCAGTGGACCTTTGAAAGATAAGAATCAATAGTAAAAATGTTTACTATCTATAAACATCTATATTACATAGTTCACTAAATTTTACTAAAACTGGACATCTGGTTTCATAGAAAATTTCAAAATTTCCATCAAGCTGTGGTACTACAAGACCTCTCTTGCCATTTATACTATAAGAACAAAAAGCACATACATCCCCAACCCATTGACTCACTAGATGAAAGGAACAAAGTGCAATTTGCAAGCAGAAGGAGCCCTATGTGAATGGGCTGGCCGATGTCATGAAACCTTGTGCCCCCTGTAATCTCTGTCCTGCAGCTCCTGGGAGTTACACGCAGTGCAGGGGGTATGTTGACTGATGTCACTGGGACAGACAAGAATGCTGATTATCTGTGCTTTCGAGGGCAAAAGAACAACAATGCATTCTTATGCATTGTCACAGAAGGAGGTCACAGAAGTTCACCATATGATTCAGCCCCACTCAGTACAGGAATGGCAGTTTATGAAAGCCAACAGAACCAAATATTGTTCTGACTGAGAGGTGCTCCGACCCCGCACAGGGACACTGTCAGTTGCTGAGTGGGAGTGCAATCAGCTCTACTGCTGTACAAGAGAAGGTCTCACAGCTCTGCCAAAGCCACAACACAACCATCAGGTGCCTGTGAGGACTCCCGCCTCAGTGTGCATTTTGGGAGCAGAGACAAGGGAGAAGGGGATGCTTGTGTGCGAAGGAACAGTAGTGACATCTAGCCACAACCACACTTTGCTTTTCCCTCAGTGAAGAAAGGGCAGCACTGAGAGGACGATTTCCAAGGTCACATATCCAGCTAAAGGCACAGTCAGATACAGAAAAGTAGGTCCCTGCCCTGGAGATTAGAATTGTGGTGCCCCAGATTTGGAAGCAGATAGAAAGGAGAGTTTAGCACTAATTAAACAGCTGTGGCCATCACGATAGTGATCAGTGTGCTCTAAAACCTTGCAATCCCTCTACTGGTTGAAAAAGAAAAAAATTCAAGTGTATTACTGATTTATTAGGGAGGAGGGTAGGTGTGAGTTAGAGAACTGTAAAGGGGATTACTATTCCACAGGCAGTGTCAGAAACCCCGTGTGGCCCAGAGGCCTGGCTTGCAGCACATTGCTCCCTGCATTCTTGCTGACAGAGCAGTAAGTGAGTTCTGAGGCCCTGCGGGTGCCCCGAAGGTGAGTCGTAAATGCACAGACCTGCTCCAAGGAAACGCAGTGACTATGCCCATCACATCTGCAGCTTCTAGGATAATAAGCATGAACTTCAGGGCAGGTCCTCTTACAGAGGACTAATGAGTCCTTGCAAGGCCTCCAAGCACCTATTCCTGTATGCTGAGCAGAGAGAAGCAAGGAAGGAGAGGAAATGGAACTTTCCTGAGGTTTTCCAGTCACCCGGTTATATATATGCCTTTATGGGAAGTGCTTCTCCATGTGGAAAGGATGCCAAGGTTTCATGCCTGACATCGTTTCCTGTTTTCTATTAGTTTTTATTTTGCATTCATTAGGATTTTGTTTTTCAGTGTGCTTTGTCTTTCTTGGCCGAAAGCAGGCAGCCTTGGTAATTACAAGGCGGTAACAGCTTGCAGATTTTAAGGCACTGTCATGGGCAGTATTTTGTGTGGTCTTTACGACAACCATGTGAAGTATGCATTTTCCTCATGTTCAGCTGAGGAAACCGTCATTCAAAAAGTTTCCCCGAGGGGTTCAAGGTCATTCGTCCACCTGGCAACATGCTGTGCTCAAGAATTGACCACTGACCCCAGATCCCTTAACCCTTGGCTCTGTACTGAAATGCTGTTGGTTAGAAGGAGAGCTGAGGCTCCCACCTGCCTGTTGACCCATCGCTTCTTTAAAGATGTGAGTTCGCCAGTTTGTATGCCTGCCCCGTCCTTCCTTGCAAATTCTTCCAGCATTTCACGTTCCATCTGTTTCTGGTTTTCTCCCTGCGACAGTCGAGCCATGGGTCTGACTTAATTAACTGGCGGTGGTCCTCGCCAGTGTGCTGTCCATCAGTCGGTGAAGAGGTGTTGAGGTCCCACCACAGACAAGACCCAGAGCAGGCAAAGGGAGGATGAAAGTGAAAACAATTGTTCTGGATTCATGGGGAAGCCCTCCGTACTCACAGACACAATAAACTGCATCGCCTCTGCCCTGGCTAAGGGGATACTGAGAGTGGGTGAAAGGTCAAGAAACATGGGAGCCAAAGCAGCGCTCATGGGGATGTCAGTTCAGAACACTGGGTGAGAACGAGCCCAGGACAGGAGACCTCCCGTGGAGCACATCTAACTGCCGAGCTCATCACGTACCCAACTCTTGTCACCGTCCAGCCATCCGCAGTGACTCAGAGCTGCCATGCACTCTCAACGCAGCGTGTTTCTCCATCTCCTTGCCTCCCTCGAATGTCCTGAGAGTTTATCTTCCTGAATAACCCTTTCATTCTTTTTTTTTTAATTTTATTTTTTTTAATTTTATTTTTTATAAACATATATTTTTCCCCCAGGGGTACAGGTCTGTGAATCGCCAGGTTTACACACTTCACAGCACTCACCATAGCACATACCCTCCCCAATGTCCATAACCCCACCCCCCCTCTCCCAACCCCCCTCCCCCCAGCAACCCTCAGTTTGTTTTGTGAGATTAAGAGTAACTTATGGTTTATCTCCCTCCCAATCCCATCTTGCTTCATTTACTCTTCTCCTACCCCCTTAATAACCCTTTCATTCTTAATAATGGGCCTGTCATTCCCTCTTGAACACCAAGGACTAGGTTAGATGCTATTCCTTCATGTCCCAACACCTTCCTGTGCCCGCTTTCCCTCAAACACAGGTTCATTATGCCGCGTCTGTCTTTCTCACCATGGAAATAATCACAGTTCACTGAAACGTGGATACGCTAACGACGTAAGTGAAATAAAACTGACCCTGTTGTGTACATGAACAGATCGGATTTGTTAATTTTGAGGATTTCTAATCTATGTTCATAAGTGACCAAAACTTTCTTATTTTGGCCCTAAAATTACATTGGCTGATTCAATAAGTTAGAAAACTCTTCTCTTTCGATATTCTGTGCATCATCTCGTTTAGCATGGAGATTACCTCTTCTCTGAGAGTTCAGTGAAACCTACCTGGAAACAGTGTGAGCCTGGAATCTTCTTGGTAAGAAAAACTTCAATTACTTATTTAATGTAGTAATGGTCATGGGCTTACGCAGATGTCTTCTCTTTTTAAAAATAGATGTATTCTATGCAACTAATGAATCATTGAGCATTACCTCAAAAACTAATGATGTACTGTATGTTGACTAATTGAATTTCAATAAAATAAAAAGGAAAACAGGTGTATGTTTCATTTCTAGAAGTACACCGGTTTTATCAAAATTTTGAAACTCGTTGGCATTAAGGTTTTCAGAATATCTTCTTAAAAATTTTAAATCTTTACTGCTTCTGTTTTTCTCCCAATTGTTTGTTTTTAATAATATCTATTAATGGCGTTTCTCAGTGTTCTCTTACTGTTGCTAAAGGTATGCATATTTTGTTAGTTTGTACAAAGAACTATACTGTAGTTCTTGTTGATAAACTGTATTTTCTCTATTTTTGAACACAGAAAAGGAAATACATCATACTTTATGGAAAATATTTACAAAGGGAAACTCATGGAAACAGGAGAAGAAGCAGTTTGGGTGCAATACTAGTCAGGGGTCAGGGTTCTGTTCTCCAAAGGGTCAAATCCAATTGTGTGTGTGTGTGTGTGTGTGTAGGGAGAAAAAGATAGAGAAAGACTTATTTTTAGGAAATGGCTCACATGATTATGGAGGCTGCCAAGTCCCCAACTTGAATTTCTAAACTGATATTGGAATCTGTTGGTGAAGGGAAACTGTAATGAGGTCCCCAGACTCCACACCCACCTCCCAGAGGTCACTGTCCTTCCACTCCCACTGATCCTCAGCCCCTCCCTCTCTTAAGAGCCAGACCTGAGGACTAACCACCCTGTTTGGGAAAGTCCATCTTTTATGTGAACAGATGAAGAGATGATGGTCAGAGAAGGGTGTAGGAGAGGGCCTATGGCCACCCTGAACTGATGGTGTGTGTGTATTAAAGGAATAGCTTTTTCTTTTCTTTTTTTTTTTTAAGATTTTATTTTCATTCCTACTTCCCTTATTACTGGTGTTTGTTGTTTTGTTTTCAAACTCATTTGACCCTGGCAATAATTTGGCCATGTGTGCATGTGATTATAGTAATCCCACACTTGATCCCAATCTTACAAGAAGGTTCTCTTTTGCTTCATGGAGGCAGGGATCATGTGTACTTTGTGTTATGTGATATCCTCAATGCCCAGCAAAATGCCTGGCACGTAGTGGGGATACAGGACATCAATTCATTACATAAAACTGAATTGAATTTCCTCAGGAAGTGAGTTCTGACAGACAATAAAAGAATTGCTTTGAAATAGAACATTGAAAGATATTCAAGGGAATGGAGTCCATAGTTTTAGGAAAAGTAAAAGGCAAAAGGAGTACAAGTAATGCAGGTATTAGTCAGGAAAACCACCAATTGAATCCAAATAAGATTCTATGCCTGGATACTCTTAAAAACGCCAAGATAATTCCAGTATATGAGCACAGGAAACAAGAAGAGGTGAACACCACAGCACATGGTAAAAGATCACCACAGTACTGGGGGACTTTTTAAAGCACAGTCCTCCATCAACACATTGAGACCGAAATGGAATAGTCGTATCTACTTCTACTTAATGAGACTTTTAAAAAGGAATAAATCTTGAATTTTCCTTTTCCTTAAGTAATTTAGAAAACCTTTCAAAGTTCTATGTCCCATTGTTTCAGTCCCCAAACTAGCAAAATATTTTCTTTTAAGATCCATTTATTTATTTGAGAGGGGGGAGAGTCTGAGCAAGGAGGGAGAGAAATCGTCAAGCAGACTCCCCACTAAGCATGGCGCCCAACATGGGGCTAAATCTCATGACCCTGAGATCACGACCTGAGGGGAAATCAGGAGCCAGACAGTTAACTGACTAAGCCACCAGGTACCCCACCAAACTAGTGAGATATGATTCCAGCTGTCTTGCTTATTCAGCCATTATTGTTTTGTTTTGTTTCTTTCAAGTCGGCAGTGACTGGATAGGGGTGGTTCTAGTCACTTTTTTCATGTGTTACCGACGGTTCAATAGGAATATTGCTTTACACTTAAGGATAAGTGGTTCCACTTGGACAAATTCAAGTATAATGTAAATAACTATACTTATTTGTGAATAACTATGTAAATTCCTATATTAAATACTAACTGATATGGGGTGCCTGGGTGGCTGTGTTGGTTAAGCATCTTCCTTCAGTTCAGGTCATGATCTCAGGGTTCAGGGATTGAGCCCTACATCAGGCTCCTTGCTTAGCAGAATAGGCTTCTTCCTCGTCCTCTGCCTGCCTCTCCCCCTGCTTGTGTTCTCTCTTTCTCTATCTCCCCTCCCTCTCTGTGAAAGAAATAAATAAAATCTTCAAAAATAAATAAATAAATAAAAATATTAACTATAGAGATAATATAGAAATGATCTAGGTTGAGTTGGCAGAAGGACCCTTGTAAACCAAAAAAGTTGTAGGAAATAACTCTGGATAAGTCATTAAGAATACTTCTTTTGTTTGTCTTAGACCACGTAATTTTCTGTGAACTAGGGGACCTATAGTAAATAAGACAAATAGAATTCCTACCTCGAAGGAACTAACATTCTAGTGAAATAGGCTAACTAGAAAATATTAGAAAAGGGCGCCTGGGTGGCTCACTTGGTTAAGTGTCTGCCTTGGGCTCAGGTCATAATCTTGGTGTCCTGGGATCAAGCCCCTCATTGGGCTCCCTACTTAGCAGGGAGTCTGCTTCTCCCTCTACCCCTCCCACCTCTTATACTCTCTCTCTCTCTCCCACCCTGTTCTCTCTCTCTCTCTCTCTCAAATAAATAAAATCTTTTTAAAAAATAAAAAAAAAACAAATTAGAAAAAGAAAATATTAGAAGACAGTCAATATGGCTGCCACCTATTAAAATGTCCTGTTTCCCTTCTTTGTGGGAATAGTAGAGGAAGGATTTTGTGGCCCGGGTGTGTATGAGATCAGGCAGCCCATAGCTGCGGCATGGCCTGTGGTTAATGAAAAGACAAGAATTCAAAAACTCTACCTAAATAAATAGGAGAAGAGCTAGTATCCAAGATCGCATGGCTGTTCAACTGAGCTGACAGAGGAAATCCCTGAATCTAGATATGCATTCACCCTGAAATTAGGAAATTGGCACCAGAAGCTCCCACATAACATTTTGTCATCAATCGTTGGTCATGGTATGTTGCCTACCCATGTTGATATTACTTAGAGTATACTTTCTGTTATTTAAAAATCTTCATATCACTCTAAGATAATAAACTTTGGGTTTTATGTATAGTATTTGCAGAACTAAAATAAAAGGGAATTGTTACCCTAGCATAAACCTACCCCAATAAAAATTTGGGTTATTCATGAAATGTCACTTGGATTGAGATGCTACTCATATATAACATCAGGATGTTATTCTACAACTAAGCAAATAAAATCTTTTTTAAAAAATCAGCAACTAGACACACACATGAATAAAGGCTATTCTCTCCATTCTGATGTCATTTGATAGCTTTTATTTTAATAATCTAGAAATGTCTGGTTCTTTACAGTGATTTTAACCTCTTTTTCATTCATATTCTTAATTGCTACAGAAAAACTGCTCTTGGGAAAATCATGAAATTATTCATATATTTTTTATTTCATTAATTCTAATATAAGTGATGATTGAACTTTTGTAGATTAAATGAAAATATGAGAAAAAATGAATATAAAAAATTGATTCTGAGGCAGACTATTTTTCATTAATATTTAATTGGTTGCAAATTTTGCTATCTCAAGAAGTTTCTGCTCTCTGCTTCATTAAACAAGTTCTGTCATTATTCAGTGTAATTATAGCTTTGGGGAAAATTTCCCAATAAAAGCTTAGAAGGAAAAAAAGGAAGCATAACAATTAATGATAAAAGCTTAGTTAATAGTTCTCAGTTTCCAGATTTTCTCAGAGTTCTGATCAGTGTGATTTCCGGTGACCTATATGGGTGCGTTAGATGAATGTTCATAATTGATTTAGACAAGAGGGAGGGTGTCAGGAAAGCAAACAGATTTTTCACCACTTAATAATTTCCCTATATGTCTGAACATTTCCTGAATTCTAGAGTTCACTCAGCTATTTAATATATACTACATATATGGAAAACATCTGCAGATTCTCTGCTCTTGCCAATTCCCCAAATGTTTGCTCAAAGTCCCAGTATGAAGCATTCTAGATTCATTTGAGAAACACTCACTTTTGGTCCATTTAGATCCAATTTTATTTAAGTAGTTGAATTCCTGACATTATTGCTTCCTGTCTGTATGTTTCCCAACTGTGGATCAGTGATTTGAATTCTATTATGCATAAGCCCTAATGTGTTTGCAGAGGCCAATTTGTCCTCTCCACCTTTTAGAATGTGTCTTTCTTCTGTGTTTTCTTATATATTTAGTGCAGAGGTATGACCTAAAGATGTACCAGCTCATGCAAATATCTTCCTACAGTTCCTGTGTTCTGCCCCATGATATGCCACCACCAATATTAGATTTCCCACTTTAGGAATTGATTCAAAACTGTATTATATTATCTGGCATATGGGAAAAAATTAATACCATTTTGTTAAACAAATGCTTCTCACCAGTTTGGGCAAAGAAGACAGGTCAAATTGTTGACCATTTCTGATTTTGGTTTTGAAGAATAAGTCCATGTAATTTCTTTGCAATTCCCATTGAACCACAAAGCACAAGGCACTTTGCATTCTTGATCAAAGTTATCTCAATTCCCACCACAAAGTTCTGAAGTAGATAGCAAGGGATCATTTAAAAGATGAAGAAGTAAAGACTTGCAAAGATTAGTTGGTTTTCCACACTTTGTCCTAGCAAAGTAAAACACTAAATGAAGACTTCTGTCCCGTACTTTGAAATACTTTCCATCCTGAACAGATATTACCCAAACGCTGTAACAACCTCTTGCTTAGTGTGGGTATAGCAAGGCTCCACTAGAGAAGAAGACCTCTCTCAAATCAGTCTCAGGTCGTTAATAGAGAAAAATGACAAAAGGCTCAGCCACTACATAATAAAAACTTCCCATTTTTGTCAGCTCCCAAGCTTCTAGAAAGATCCCACAACTAGTCTCTTCTTTCATTTAAGCCCCTGAAAACTCTTAGTAGAGGTGAAAACTGGGAATCTGTGGGAAGGAGTGAATTAAGTGATTGCCCCTCACTCGGGGTAGATCTAAACAAGCACACTCGGAGGACTGGATTAGCCCATTCACCTGCTCACTACACAGATGTCAACCGAATCTAGTCTCCATTTCTAACATCATATGCTATGTACATGAACATACAGCTGTAAACGAAATGAGAGGTTCATATGTAAATTATCAGTGATAAAACAATACAGCATGATTACCCTCTAAGGAGATCAAATTTGGTTCATCACCTATTTTTAGAAATAATCTTTTATCAAAACATAGCTATTGACGTTCCTTCACACTGTTTTCTGTGACTGCTTTCACCGCACAATAGCAGAGTTGAATAATTGCAACAGCAATCATGTGGCCTGCAAAGCCTAAAATACTTACTATCTGGACCTTTATGGAAAACATTTGCCTATCCCTGTCCCAGGCTAAGAGCCTTATATTACAGCAACACCAGGTTCTGAGCTCTTTTCAGAATCCACATGTAATCCCAAATCATTTTTCCCTCTGCTTACATATCACTTAAGATTAAGTTCAATTGTAATTAACAAATCCCACAGGAATATAAACGGTGAAAAGATTGGAGTTTTTTTCTTTCCTTCACAGAAAACCTGAGAAAGTCCACGTCATTCAATTTTTTCCAAGAAGTCTTGCAGGGCCTTAAGCATTTTTGAACTTTCCACTCTAACATCCATGGATACGATCCTCAACCTCAGGGTCTAAGATGGTGGCCAGGACTCCAGCTGTCACTTCTGACAGACTAGAAGAATAAAGAAATAAAAGAACAAAGGAAAAGGAAAAAAAGGAAAAGCACACAACTGATTTTTTTTAAGATTTTATTTATTTATTTGACAGACAGAGCTCACAAGTAGGCAGAGAGGCAGGCAGAGAGAGGTAGGTGGAAGCAGGTTCCCCGCTGAGCAGAGAGCCCAATGCAGGGCTTGATCCCAGGACCCTGGGACCATGCCCCAAGCTGAAGGCAGAGGCTTTAACCCACTGAGCCACCCAGAGTCCCAAACACAACTGATTTTAAGGAATTTCTTGAAAGTTTCTTGAAATTTTAGACTTTTGTGTGTAAGAAATGAGCTTCTACTATGTTGAGTTGTGTAGAGTTTAGGGTTTATTACATTTCCCATGGTGCATTATAATATTACAATATTAAGATTTTGTGTTCAATACTAATGAGAAGACTATGTCAATTTCTTTCTTTTTAAGATTTTATTTATTTATTTGACAGACAGAGATCACAAGTGGGCAGAGAGGCAGGTAGAGAGAGAGACAGAGACGAGGAAGCGGGCTCCCCGCTAAGCAGAAAGCCGGATGCAGGGCTTGATCCCAGGACCCTGGGATCATGACCTGAGCCGAAGGCAGAGGCTTAACCCACTGAGCCACCCAGGCACCCGACGATGTCAATTTCTTATTCAATCTTGGTGCCCTCAATATCTGTCACATTACCTGACACCATGGTACGTGCTGAACACATGCGAGGTGAATTGTTACTGAGCAATAGAACCACACACGGAACACAGAGAAAATAGTGTTTCATTTAAACACTATGGGACATCATATTTATTTTTCAATCCAGGGCCATACGTGTTATAATACTACATGAAGCACAAATATTCCATTGGATGAATTTTCTAGTTAATCTCACATAGAATTTTTTGTTCTGTCCCACAATGTACCTTCAAATAACGTTGTCTGTGCTGCCTTGATAGACACGTCGTATATTTAAGAGGAGGTCCTGGACTCTGGGAGAATTTATGAAGAGTGACCTCAAGGAGTGAGATCAACTTACAAGCAATATCAGGCTCTCGTTCAGACCCCAAAATGGTGATCACATGGAGAACAGAAAGGCTTTCTTCAAGCTGTCATTTTAAAATATCCAAACCCTACTCTGGTGACAGCCAGAGCCTTTCCCACCAACATGGAAACTCGGGGTGTTGATAATTCTTAGTGACAAGGTCAGTTTCCAAACAGAACTTTTTCTTCATAAATGGAAGAAACTTAGTTGAAAATTTGTCATGGCCCACCACCCTCCTCACTTTTCTCTATCCCTTCTCTTCTAGCAAAACTTGCCTGTCCTTGCACTTAACCTGAGCAGATACTAGCATTCTTCTTAGGATATGGTACTATATTCATATGCATTTTTTAATAATTGTCTCTCCTAGAATTTATGCATCTTATTTCAAGCTCTTAATTTTCCCCAATCTCTTGCCCAGTGCCTCACATATCGTAACAAATATGAGACTTGATTTGAAGGCAGAATGAACTAGTTGGCCTTAAATTAACAGAAAGACAGGAGGAGAAAACTATATCTAGTAATGAGCTTGGAGGAAAAACAAATTAAAAATTTAAAAAATTGAGAAAAAAGTCAGTCTTGGAGTTGCAATATTGTGAAAAAGTTTCTGGGCTAGAGGCAAGAAGCTTGGATGCTGGTCCCAGCTTGGCCACCAACCATGTGATCCTGAGCATGCCAGCTGACATGTCTGTGTCTCAGAGTCCTCATCCTTAGAGTGATAGTGCCAAAAGAAATTAATTCTGTGGGCCTCTTATGGCCCACACCCCCATTCTAGAGAAAAAGAGGCCACAATTTAAAGTAATACAGAGCCATCTACCAGTGATATGACTTGTTTTATATCATTGTTTTATTTTATCTCATTTTATCTATCAAAGAGACAAATATGAGTCTCCTGAAATAAAACAAACCATCAGTGAATTCTGAAAGGCATCCCACCCTTGTCCTCCCAGAGGAAAGTGAGCAGCCTTTTTTCATTCCAACTTAGATATTTCTGTGGTCATGAAGATAATGTGGAAGATAGAGCCCAGGAAGGCTGCCACGGAGGAACCGTGTTCACCCCACTGAGACACAACCAAGCCTTTGTTCTCCTGTAATATTCTGCCTGGCAAACAAAATCTCTTAGTAGATGGCACCAGCATAGCTTTGCTATTCCTGCCCAACATTCATGGAGACAGTAAAGCTTGTCTGAGAAATCCTTCATCTTTCAGGAGGAGAGAAAGGAAGGCTTTGCCAAGCCTGGTGTGGACACCCCAAGACTAGAAAGGACACTGTGACTGTCAGTTTCATGGCAGCGGGATCCACATTCCCTTTGGCTTGTCCATAATTGTTGCTGGAGAAGCCCAGCTTGGTGTGGAGACACAGGGGTTGTGTGACTTACATGAGAAACTGAGGGACAGAGACATTGCCACAGTATTGACATGCAGCTCTAGTTTGGACACTACTGTCATGTGACAGAGGGCTGGAAGGCTTAGGTGCAGTGTCAGACCATGAGGCTCTCTGCCCATTGGGGCAGTCCTTTCCAGACTCTGTGGGCCTGAGCTTATGAAAAATCAAAAGTACCTGAGCACATGGTGTTGGGTTTGAGACCATTCCCCTTGGCCACCAGGTCCTCCTGTTGTCCCTCAAACACAGTAGACACATTCTTGCCTTGGGGCCTTTCCTCTGTTATTTCTTCCCTCAGAGATGCGTTCCCATAAATTCTACTTGCTAATCCTCCACCAAATTTGAGACTTGGTGAAATCTCACCTCCCACACAAGGTCTACCAGGACCACACTGTGAACTCCCACAGTCTGCCTCTTTCCCCAGCCAACACCATTCCCACTCTTCTTGATCCAGGTCCACTTTTTTTGTATATGGAACTTACCAATCTCGATGTGCCATATTATTCGGTTCAAAGTATCTAGCCTGGTCAACCCCATTCTCCAGAAGGGTGCTCCTTGGGGGCAGGAATCCTTACTCTGCTCACAGGTGTGCCCCAAGTGCCCAGAACGGTGACTACCACAACGCAGGCCCTCACTCAGTGTCTGTTGACTGACTAAATGGGCTTATTGGGAAGCTCCACCAGTTTTAATTTGCTTTTGAAAACATAACAACACTTTGAGAATGCCTGTGATAGGACTGTGTCATGCAGCACGCACAACAGACAAACCCACAGTGCTCTGTGCACTTCTCAGAAAAGAAAACTAACGTTCATATAGCTGATGGCAAGAGGTAACCTTAGAGGACAACCCTCTGAGGTCAGGAGTATTATTCCTGCATTGTATAGACAGAGTAACTGAAGCCCCAGAGGGTTTGATCAACCTGCCCACAGTATGTCTGAGGCACTGTTTTAAATGATTGACATAGTTGTATTAACTTCTTAAATCCTGCATCAGCCCTGCAGCAGGTCACATTAGAACTCCCATTTCAGGGGGCACCAGGGTGGCTCAGTCAGTTCAGCATCCAACTCTTGGTCTCTGCTCTGCTCATGATGTCAGGGTCATGAGATCGAGCCTCATATTGGCCTCTGTGCTCAGTGGGGCATCTGCTTGAAGATCCTGTCACTCTGTTCCTGTCCCTTCCCCAGTTCCTGCTCTTTTGCATGCTCTCTCTCTCTCTCTCTCAAATTAATAGATAGATAGATGATGATAGATAGATAGATAGATGATAGATAGATAAAAGAAGAAGAACATTTCATCAATGAGGAAGTGGAGGCCTGTGCTCCCATGGACACAAGGTGTCAAGCTGTCCCTTCTGGATCTTTGCTGGTTCCTCTGCCACACAGCCCCTCTAATTATTGCACCAGGATCTTTCCTGGGACTTCCTTCAAAAAGTATCTTTATGCTGAAAATTCTAGAAAAAGGTTTCTAACATTTTTAGTATTCTCTTTGCCCGCTTTTCTCTGTTTAACTTTGACATTTACCCAAAGTTCTCATTTTGATGTGTAATCTGATCATTCAGAGGATTCATATTCACATGTTCGTCCTCTCTTTTTGCCATTTCCATTTGGGGAGATCTGCGGCTCTGTGGGTGACACGTTGAGTGTAGCTGTAACCACCACACAGTGAGCAAGCAATAGGAAAGGTCAACAGCCACAAAAGCTCCCCTCCTCACCAAAAGCAGGGCTGGCTCAGCAGCTCTGCTGCTGCTCAGAGAATGAGCAGGTATACAGCAGATCAAAAAGAAGGGACTGCTTCCTTCTTCTGCCTACCTCTCACCACCGGGGTTAGTCAATGCCCAGACTCACCACAGTTCTGAGCAGAGCTAACCTAGAACACACTCTGTTTATTAAGTGTGATCAGTTGGATCAGCCTCTCTGAGGAGCGGTTTGGGTCATTCTGTGCTCAGAATGACTAAGAGAGGTAAGACGAAAGACAAAAGATGAGGTCATTTGGTGTCTAGTGACCTGATGGGGCCCCCAGACCAGTGAGTGTTTCTCAAACTACTGTATAAAAGGCAATTTTGTTTTTCCTCAATCTTTAGAAGACCAAAATTTGTGAAATATATTCCAAATGAATTAACAGAAAAAAAAGAGAGCAGAGATGAAAATAAATACAAAATAAAAAGCACAATTTGTATTATTACTGGGTTACATTAGATTAATATGTAATTAATACTTTAGATTAGAATAGTATCATTGGATTATAAGATTGCTTTGTGGGATGCTTGGGTGGCTCAGTCAGTTAAGCATCTGCCTTCGGTTCAGGTCATGATCCTGGGGTCCTGGGATCAAGTCCCACATCAGGCTTCTTGCTTGGTAAGAAGCCTGCTTCTCCCTCTGCTTGTTCTCTCTCTCTCTCACACACAAACAAATAAATGAAATATTTTAAAAATTTTCTCTTTAAGGTTGCTATAGAAAGTTTCTAAGAGCTTACTCTCCATTTTTGTACTTGAACATTACAGATGATTACCAAGTAGTCCCACAGACCACACTTCAGATGGCAATGTTCTAGACCAGGCTAGGGAGTCCAAGACCCACCCACCCTGGGTAGCAGTGGAGAAAGGGTCTGTGAAGGATAGGTTCAGCCTAAAGAACAAATACAGAACCCAGCATGAAAGGGGCATAAAAGTGGTAATTCAGCCCAGTGACAGTAGCAAGAGGGAAACCCATCCAAGCCCTGTGAAGCAACATAAAAATGAGCAGAAGACAAAGAGAAGAAAGAGATGGGATGATGGTGGGAGCATGGCAGTGTGCCCCCAACAGCTGAACACTATTTCAGCATCCAGTCAGCTCATTTGTCACTTATAAGCTATATGTTTAATATTCAACCAGAACACGGTTATTAAGAGCTCATTAGACAGTGAGCCACATGAGATCAGGAGCAGGGTTCTCTTCCCTCCACGTCTCCTGTGGAAGGTCAGGGCACTGGTTACCTGTGGTTATGTGTATAATCCTAGTTTAACCCACCCCAGTTCGTGTAGGAAGCTAGGAGAGTAGGACACGTTTTGGAGAGAACAGTCAGCATTATATCTCACTTGATGATTCTGCCCAGTAGTACCATACTGTCTCCAAATGCAGTTCCAAGTGAATTGGTCTAAGAGATCACTTTCTCACCGTAGTTTCTGATCCTCTCAATGTGCACACTGATGATCTGCTGCTGATGTCATGGTCCCACCATTGCTCCTCCTCATGCCACCTCCAGCCATTACTGCTGGTTTTGCAGAAACTCTTAAAGTAGCAAGAAAATGTTGTTTTCCTCCAGAAATTACAACTTTTGTGGCTTTTTAGATTCGTTTCATTCTCTGCAGAGTGAAGAACATGTTTTTTTCCCCAGGGATTTCACCAGTGGACGCATGAGGGCTATCAACTATGCACAGTTTTGATTTGTCAGAATCAGCAAGAGAACCCATGTTTTTAAGCCTTCTCCCATTACTGGGTTCATTAGCCATCTCCTCTCAGCAGCCTGTGGAGAGTGGGCAGCCTGCCTTCTGCCTTCTGTTTTATCCCAAGAACCTGACTTCCAGCCCCAAATCCTCTCAGTCATGCATTTCAGCAAACATTGGAGGTTTCATTATAAAAGAGCTCCTGCATGACCTGATAGGCAAGAAGTCCAAGGTGAACAGATAGATTAAGTTTTACAGCATATAAACTCTCCTGAATACAACTGGTTAAGAGAACCGATGCTGATATCACAAGGAGTCTTCTTAAAGGGACTGTCCTCAATGCAATCACTATGCCCCATTATGTGTATTGTCCTTTGTCTATTCATTTGAAAACCTCCTCTCTGAAGAGATCTGCTTAATAACAACCAAGTGCTGATTACTTGACGAATCATCAGGAGGTCACATCTTGATCTTGGCAAACTAAGCGATAGAAAAAAAAATGAATTTAAAGAAGTTTTAGGGTAGTTGTTCTCAACTGAGAGTGATATTGTCTCCTTCCCCGTCCCACCACTCCCAACTCCAATGCCTCTTCCCTCCAGAGACATTGAGCAATATCTGAAAACCTTTTTCATTTTCATGGCTGGGAGTGGAGGTGGTGCTACTGGCATCTAGAAGGTAAGAGTCATGGCCATAGATGCTGTTAACAAAGAGCCCACACCACAAAAAGTTATCCAGTCTGTATTGTCAGTGGTGCTGAATTTGAGAATCCCTGCTCTGGGATCATACCCTAATGAGCAAGTAATTAATAATTGTATTTAGATTAGTTTCATACTTCCCTTTGGTAGACCAGTTCTCTACATTTTTCTCAGCAATAAATGTGCAATTGCTGACTTTGCTTTGATAAGTAGAAAAATAGCATTACCTTGGGAAATAAACATTGAGGCAATTGACTTTTAGAAAAAATGTGCAATTGTTTAACCTTTGTGGGCACATCTCTCTCTTTGGCAACCACTGTTGGACTGGGAGCCACCATTCCTCTCCTTCCTCTCTCGTCTGCCAGCAGAGGTTTCTGCCCTGCAGTGTGATCTTGGTGAAAGTTCACAATTCTGCCATTCTGAGACCTTTCAAGAATGGCACCTGTGTGCTGTGGCAAAATCACAGCCAATGGGATTTATCAGAGAAGAGATTATTGCTAACTGAAGAGTGGCATGTGGTCCGTTCCTCCCCAAGCATCTACCCCAGGCTCTTCTGCAGATGAAGCCCCTGGTAGTAGGGGCGGGAAGTCTTGATAAAATACAGTAGGTCCTGGGTATGCCTCCAAAATTCCACATTTCTAACAAGACCTTGGATGGTACCAAAGTTGCCTGTCCAAGGTTTGTGCCTTGAGTGGTGAGTTTCTGGGGTACTCCCCATGGTCCTGCTCATGCTCCTGTTTCAAGCTGGCCCATATTATTCAGAAACATGGCTTATCTCGCTAAGGAAGTCAAGAAGACCATACATATTCATAGAAAAAGTATGTATTTTGGAATGTGAAAAGCATGTATTTAAACCTGGATCTTCCTCATAATTGTTTTGTGACCTTAGACAAAGTAGCCAGGGTTTCTGATATCAGTTTTCTCATCTTAGTGTGGATATAATTATTATTTCACAAGACTGTTGGCAAGAATTAAATGGAATTACTGGACCTCAACCCCTCATCCAAAATACTTAGGGCCAAATGTGTTGTGAAATCCAGAATATTTTTAGATTTTAAAAAAGGAGTATGATGCACATGAATGTATTATGTGAATGTATGATGCTGCCCCTCTGAGGCAGTAACCCATAACTAAGTACGCTAATAGTTAATGCAACAAAATATGCAAATACTATACCAAATAGGATGACTTAGGAGTATAAATACCTAACGTTCACATCAGGTGTGCTGCTAAATATGCTCAGGTCAGATATGAGTTACAAAAAAACTCTTTCCTTTTTCAGATATGTTGGATTTTGAAATTATAGTTAAAGAGACTGTGGACCTATGCCTAACTTGCGAGCACAGTCCTCTTTCTGCTGGAAGAGCGTGACACACTTCTTCCCTACACTTTGTAGGCTGTGAAGGCAAAGCCTCTGAGACTGGGACCAGACATGGAGTGGTGCCAGACCCAGGGTTTGAGAGAACAAAGGCAAGGGGAAAGTCCATTAACTAGGGCCAGACAGTATTCAAGGTCAAACTCACCCCAGCACCTGGAGTATCACGCTATTGAATTCTGACAGCATTCTTTAAGTCATGCCCACACCCCCACACTCACCCCTTCACACCCACATCCCCACAGCCACCTCCTGACACTCATACTCTCACACATATACACTTACACAGACACACACACACACACACACTCTCACACATATATATACACACATTTTCCCATTCACACGTGCTCTTAAGACCGTCAGGATCTAGGGATAAATCCAGAACTTGGGGTCTGGGGGAAGTTGGAAGCAAGAATCCAGATAAGTTCTAAGGAAAACACACCTCAATACACCCTTCAGCTCATAACACTGGATGAGAATCTCTCCTTAGAGGGCTCTTCATTACATTTCTTGAAAATATACTTGGGAACACAGGCACCAATGGGAAGGACAAGTCATTTCCTTCCTCTAATTCACATAGAAAGTTAGATGTTTAAGGGTGCAGCACCTTTCTTTCTCTTTCTTTCTTTCTTTCTTTCTTTCTTTCTTTCATGATCTTATAATTACAACTCTTTGTGCAAGATTTGGAGATGACAACTTGGCATAGCATTGAAAACAAAAAACATAGTCTCATAGCCCAGACTATACCATTTCTCTCATTTTTTAAAACCCAAGCTTCATAACCATATTCAAAGGAAGTGTAAGCGAGATGTGGGAACACCTCCATCCTGTGGCTTTAGCAACATGAAACATGCATGGCCAGGAGACACCCCATGAGAGATCATGAGAGGGGAAGGCCTTTGACACACCCTGAAAAGCCGGCTGGGGCATCACGATCTAACATGACAGCTGGTTCTCACCCTGCAGTGCCATGTATTCTTCAGTGAAAATAGGACTCTGAGATTATCATCACGATGACTGGAAGACTGTATTCACAGAGGCAGTTTGAGCACCATGGATGTGAGCTTGGTCTCTGAGCCAGCCCATCTGTCTTCAATGCTTAACTCCACTGCTTGCTGATGATGTGACCTTTCTGTAACTCTTCCAGCAATCTGAGGTCACATCTCTTCACATGTGAAAGAAGGATAATAGGGCTTACTTTATAAGATGGCTGTGGACATTGCATGAATTAATAGACATAAAGTCTGAGAAGAGCATAGAGCAGGTATGTCTGTGTATGTTGCTATGGCTTTATTAATCTAGCTCCTGTTTCTAGACTGAGTTGACTGGCAAGTCGGCCCTACTTACTAAGATCCCCCACAGGAGAGTAGCTCTTCCAGACACAGAGGTACCTCTGCCAGAGGGCACACCCATCCTTCCCTGGAGCTCTGCTCCAGAGCTCTGAGAAGGTCCTCAGAGGACAGAATTACCTACTGAGCCCCAGGCAGTGTGTGAGGCTCTTGACATATTTTATCTCACAAGGTAGACATTAGCTATCCCCATTTCACAGATGAGAAAACATGCTCAGTGAATCCAAGAGACTTGCAATCCACACAACAGTTCAGTGGTGAAGCCACATTGGGAAACCATGTCTACAGAGTTTTAAATTCCAGATTCTTTCCACCAAGCCCAGTCTCCACAGTTTCACACAACCTGTGAAATCCATGCCTGGAAAGTTTGCACACACACACACACACACACACACACACAGGACCGTTATCTCCCATTTCAGGAGAAGGGGCACAGGGCAAGAGAGGAGCTTGACCATAAACCAACCAACCATAACATATAAATAATGACCAAAAAGCCCATGGTCTGTTATTCCCATCATGTCGTGAGATCTATGGCATGTCAATGGCAAAAATGTGGATGGAGAATAGCAAACTATGGGACAGGTCTTGAAACCAGATCTGTCCAGCTCTCTGGATCAGTCACGACTCATTCCCCATGCAGTCTGCAGACCCCAGCTGCGCTGACTGCACAGAGGAAGTCAGTGAGTAGCCAACCGCCGGCCACTTAGACAACTGCTCAGACTCCCACCAGGCTCTGGACCCTGCCAAGCTGAAGAAGGAAAACGCTCTTCTTTTCAACAGCTAAAAAATTCTGCTTGGGGCCCCAGGGAGGTACGATTGAGGCCTATGTGTTCTAGCAGGTTTCCCTGGGTGTCTGAGAAAGAAGAGATGTTAGCCCACTGCTCATCTAAGTGATGGGGAGAGTATCCAGTTTCCCCCGTGTGTCCACGGCCACATCTCCTGCCAACTAGGTCACAAAGAAGCAGCAGCACCACTCAGGGAAAACATTTCCAAATAAGTAACCTATAGCCTGCATCTGGGCCTCATCCCAGGGACCAGAACTGGCTGACAATGAATGGGTCCCTCTCCGTTGAGTTCCAAGTAAGAAAGACGTATTAAAAATGTGGCTATAATTTCTCAGCAGAAAGAAAGACACATTCAGGGTCATTCTAAAATAGTCTTTGCAAAGACATCTGTTCCAGTTACAGTGTCACTAAACCAAATAAGTATGTGGTGCTTCTGGTTTCCTGTCAAGCTGATCAAAGGGTGTTTGCATGTAGAATAATATGTTTTAGTAACGAATGCCCAGCATGTCTGCAAATATTAAATTAGAGGGGGAACAGGTGGGGGTGGGGTGATGAAGGAGGCCACGTGGCTGAGCTAATGGCCTTTCTGTGTCTGCTGCAAGCACTGGAGGTGGCTGCGGGGACCTAATGAATCTGATAGCATCTCTGAGTCCAGGCTGTGCGATGACTCACCAGCCGGAGACTCATTAGCTCTGGGTCACCCAGGGACTGGGAGCTTCCTTTCAGAAAAGAGAGGCAGAGACTCCAAACACCCTTCTTGCATTTCAATAACTCTCTTCAAACAAGTAGAAACCAGTTCTACAAGACCAGGAATTTCTATTCTCAGAAGAAAAGTTTGAGAGCAGCAAACGAGGAATAGCTTTATTGATTTTTGGTGAGATTTGGGGAACTTAAAAATTTTAGGTGTTCAATGGACAGTTGGAGCTCATTCATTTCATGCATTGTTTTGCTCTGAAATGCTGGCTGTTGCGTCCCCCACATTTCCAGCTCTGCGCACGTGTACTCACACGGGACCTGAGCATCAGCATGCAAGTTTGCACGCCCTGGCTGTGCCCTGTCACCGTCCAAGTTGGTGACATCAATACCCAATTTGCATTTGTAAAGAAAAATGTCACATTTGGATTAGAAGCATCAGTCAGAGAATCATGTTAATAATAAGAGACAAAACTCCCCTTCTGAAGATGAGAATGGCTCGTGCAGCATCTCCTGGACAGAACCACCTTCATCCCCTCGCTGTAGGTATCTATTTAGGGCAGTTGACATCTGAGTCCTCCTTCCTTCAAACTCCTTATCCCTTGGCTTTGGTGACACCATTCATGTTTCCCTCCTGCCTCTCTGACTTCTCCCCTCCTTCTCTTTTCTGCATCTTTGATAAGCTGGTAATTGCCTGGATTCCTGCCCCAACTCTCTTCTGTAATTCTTCTGTGGCTTTGGATTTCATTCCCTCCAGAGGCTGCAGTTCCCATCGGTGAACTGAAGATGCTTCTGTCTGGGCTCCAGACCCATCCCTCCGGAGGGATCCTCCAGCAGCCATGGAGCCAGCAGGCTGTGCTCAACTCTGTAGAGTACCCCACTGTACGTCCATCCCTTCACCTCTACTCCTGTTGCCATTTTGCATTCCCATCACCCCTCAAGTCAAATAACGCACAAAACTAGGAATGATTCTAGACCATGCTGCGTCCTTCATCTGCCTCAAATATTGGAACGCTGGTCATCGGTCCCCCTGCCCCTGAACTCACTCCCTTTCATACTTCCTCTTATACTTTTATAAAGTGCAAATCTGGTTGCATTAGGTTGTACTTAGTACTCTTCGGGGTCTTCCAGGAGCCTTGGATATCATTTCCAAACCCTTTTGTCTGTCATACAAGGCACTAGGAATCTGGTCCCTGAATTAGTTGTCACAACACCTTCCCTCTCATGTCAACATTGAGCTCCAATCAAGCACAATCTCATGACTATTTCAAGTTGCCCCATTGTTTGCCTTCTGCTTTTCTTGAAGCTGAAATACCATCACCCTTCCACCTCAAATCCCCACTCTCTTTCCTGTCCCTAGGGAGTTCTGTCTCCTCTCATAGGTCCTACTAAACTACATTGCATGTTTACATTTCTGTGGCTCTACTGTGCTCTGCCTGCATGATCTTGACAAACTGCTTCATTTTTCTTTGCCTCACTTTCCCTACCTGTAAAATGGGCATAGCAATACCTACCTCCCAGGATTGTGCTCAGGATTAAATGAGTTGCTACATTTAAAGTTCTTACATCATTTGCCAAAGCCACTGGCACATGGCAGGTTTTCAATATATGTGAGATTAAAAAGATGGAACAAAGGAGTCATGGTGTAACTCATGATTCCTAGCAGGTATGGTTCATCTGTCTAGAGATAGCTTTTCTTTTTTTACCTCACCAAACACTATATCTAAAATATTTTTAAACAAAAACTCCTTTTTTTATTGGTTACCATACATTCTTTCTCTGTAAGATTTTAACCTTTCATTGAAACCTCCAGGATGGTGGAAACACTCCTCTCTTTTTGATTGGGTAATGACGTCATAAACACAGCTTATGTAAAAACCCACCCAGCAGTATACCTGAGATACCTGGACACTTCGCTATGCAAGCTGTCTCCCAAAATCAAAACAGACGAATAAATACCATGGGAATGTACTGCATTTGGTGACATTTACTCTGTGAAAATGCTGACCTATTAGTTTTTCTTGGAGAAGCTTATCCTATATCATTTTGAAATGTGAGTTTTGCACTACCTGAAATCCAGGAACAGAGGAGAGAGAAAAAGAAACCAGAGCACTCCCTCATTTCCAGTCTTCTTTCTACACACATCATCACTAAAATGCAAGAGGAAAGGAGAAAATTTAAATGAGCCAAGAAAGGACTAGTTCTGTTGTGTCCGATGCACTCCAAGATCTAGAATGCTGGAGAGATCAGGTCTCCAAGAAAGGAAGGTCATAAAAGAAGGTTAGTAGGAACATGTAAAGAAAGCCAGTTCCCTTACAGAAAGGATTTCCATTGTAATGAAATTCAACTTATGTTTGGGTCAGTCTTCTTCTGAATATTCCTTACTCCAACAAGTACTAGGCACAGGGTGGCTAGCACAACCTCCCTCTTCTCCTTCAGTCCCTAGAGATGGAAAACAAGGATGGAAACACTAGTGATCTGAGCTCTGAAAGGATGAAAATCCCAAACGTCTTTAGTTCCCCTCCACTCCCTGAAAACCTGGGGTTGATGGTGCCAGTCTGAACACAGCGGTGTGAAGAAGAAATCAATCTTGATCTCTTCAAGGAGCTTGGACCCATACCTGCCTACATGCACTTGGAAAATAGCTTTGAATGTAAAATGATGTTTATAAAGTTACACATACAACTTATTTCTTATTGTATCAAGCCTCGCTCCCCTCCCCCCACCTACCTTAAGGTTTGCTGTAGAGTAAAGGAACCGCTATGCTACCTAAAAAACAAAAGTATTAGGCATCTTTTCTTACATGGGCAAATAAATGTGTATGGCAATTTGCCATCATATATGTCTGACAGAGCAGTATTCTGAATTACGACTCATACATTATCTATGGTTTTTCTGAGTACTTAACCATTACCGTGGCTCCTCAAGATGCCCACCTTCCAAAGGGGAATTTCAAACTTCTCACATAGGGATGTCTGTGTTTGTCCCATAGTAGTGAAGACTTAGGTCTACACCAAAACCTATACACATGTTTATAGCAGCTTTCTGAATAGAAATGGAGACAGACTTGCTAAATGTTAGGAGGAAACAGGAGTGGAAGGGAGTTGGGTGTAGTTATAAAAAGGAACACATAGGGATCCTGGTGGTGACAGGTGTGTTTTTTGGAGCATCTCAGTGTCAATGTCAAGATCCTGGTTGTAATACTGGACTATAGTCCTCCAAAATGGTACCACTGTTGGGAGGCGGGGGAGACAGAATAAACCATAGGATCTCTCTGTATTAGTTCTTATAATTTTATGTGAATATACAGTTATCTCAATTTTTTTAAATTAAGTAAGAAGCTGGGAAAAAAGAAAGGATAATTCTGATATGCAAACAAGGCTCACGGGGGTCCCTGGAAGGGGGGTACCTAGTGAGTCAGGAAAGGTCCACCCATCAAGCACCACCACTTAGGGTTTGCTGCAGAGTGAAGAAACCACCATGCCACCTGAGAGAGTAAAGACATAAAGTTGCTGCTCCTTGAGAGAAGGAAGGTCTGGCAGGAGATGGTAAGAAGGAGACAGAGAGAGAGAAGGAAGAGATTGACTGCATCGGGTTGAAATGTCCTGCACTCTCCCTTCTCTGTACTTTTTATTATGCTGGGACAATGAATGTGTTGGCACAATATGTCCCCAACTCCTTTTAGAGTTCTGGGAGATTTCAGCCGCCTGAGCAGACCCGCATCAGCTTTGAAGCTGACTGTAGCCAGGGAATGGGGAACCCTGAGTTGGTTCTCCTTGATGCTTATTGGGTTACATCAGTGCAGAATGGGGCAGAGAACACCAGCATGGAAAGTAGCTATCAGGAGCATAGAGGTGACACTTAGGTACCAAAACTCCAACTCAAGAAGTCCAGAGCTCCCTTCTGCCAAACCACAGACACTCCTCACTAAGGGGTAAGGAGGAATCAGGAAATGGAAGGAGGACTTCCTGGTGGTGAGCACACTGATGTGCCCTGATTCACAAGGAGAAGGCACAGAGCCTCTGCATTCCCTCCTGGATTCCATCCTAATATATTCTCTATAATAAAACTGTCATCATAAGTTTAGTGCTTTCCTGAGTTCTGGGAATTGTTCTATCAAATTTTCAAACATGAGAGGTTCATGGGATCTCCCTAATTTATAGTCAGTCAGTTAGAAAGGCAGATGGCCAGGACAAGGGGGACCCCCAAGGCACAGCTGACTTTTGAAATAAGGGCAGACCTATGGAGGTCCGAGTCCTTAACTCGTGGAGTCTGATACTAACTCCAGGGTTGGCATCAAAACTGCTATATACAGAAGAGATCCCTTCCTAAGTTCTAAATCACTATATACCCAGTTGCCGAAAGAGAAGAGACACCCCTCTCATAAGTTCTAACTCTCCCCATAATCTCCTCAGCAGGCCAGTGTTCCCTCCTCTCCATCCCACTGTACACTGACTTCCACCCTGGTTTCTGTAATACAGTTGACAGTTGTTTACACGGACATCCCTCCCACAAGACTGAAGCTGCTCTTGGGGTAGATTCCTGTTTCCTACAGTATGAGCCTTTACAATGTGGAGGGACCTTCTTCGCATATGTGCATTTTACAAAACCACATGACCACGTAATGTGAACACATTGCTGGGGCACCTACCTGGGCCTTGGAAGAGGCCCAGTCTGCAGGAGGGGCCCTGAAACCTAGCCTCATGAGCCTGGGGACAAATCCACTCCAGCATCAAATTCCTCCCTGGCATCTGGCCCCCCTGCAGACATTCAGACCTGCTAGTGAGGGAGAGAGAGATTAAGTGGCACAGCACAAAGATAGGAGCGAGAGGAAGGCATTCTTAACCTTGCATTTAAAAGATGGTTTGATGTCTCTTATTTAGATGACAAGGGCCTTTGGGGGCTGACCTCACTTGTTATTTTTGCCTGTGTCCCTGCAGTGGGATCTGGAGGGATCTGGAGGCTGTGATTACCAGGTCTAGTGAATTACAGAAGCTAGTGAATTTGGTCATCTGCTATTTGCAATTTAGAAAAATCCACACCACCACCCCCCTTCAGGAACTCCCGTTTTCATTTCAATGTTAAATCACAAAAGAACCGGAGAAAGAGAGCCTCAAATGCAAATTTAGGGCACATTTTAAGTATGAGGGATTTAAAGCCTTTGTCTCAGAGCCAAGGCTTTCTCTCTGTGGAGAATCCAAGTCATGAGGTTGCCCTGGCATTGTCTAGGGTTTATAATATGGTAGTTGTCAGCTTGTTCACAGCCATTTAGCACCAAGGAGGCTGGTAGGTAGCACTTCATAGCTGTCATGCCACAGTGAATTCTAGAACATTGAGCACCTCTTAAATTTACATCCCGTCTCCCTCACCTCTGTCACTCCCCAGGGAAGGCCCTCCAAGCAGATGAGAAATGGGCAAAAGACCACTGGATGAGGAGTCCCAGAGACCTAACCTGCTTCTCACAGTCCCTTTCTCATCTGTGTGCATGATCATCTGTGATTACATGATCAGTTGTGTCACACAACTTCTCCAGGCCTCAGTTTATCCACTAGACCTTATAGCATCTGCCATCCTGGCATCTCTCCACACTCATGGCACCATTTTAAGCTTGTTTTGTTGAAAACAGGAATCCCAGATTTTCATCTCAGGTAGGTGAAGAATGGCAACTGCAAAGTTATTTAGAATCCATAGCCTAGTTTCTTTCTCCCACTCTGGGCTAAGACCCTACTGCCAAGGAAATAAAGACAGTAGGTTGTGTCTCAGACCCAGGAAACTGATGCCACTCATGGGCACCTGAAAACAACTGGAATGTTCCGTGGCATGTTGTTCCAATGCGATTAATAGTTGGAAACCATACAAAGATAAACTCGAAAACGCCAGACAATAAAATGGAGATCATCTGTAAGACTGAAGAATATCTTGTGGGGAAGCATAAGGCCCATTTTGCCTCCAGGGTTCTAGGAACTAATTATTAAATAACTAAAATGTTCTTGACTAAATTGCCAAACCCAGAAGGAAACAAGCTCCTTGGACATCCTTGCCCATGTCCACCTTGCATGCCCCTGAATCTCCTCCCTGAGCAGAGTTGATGAGACGGTGGTCTGGGCCAAGGTCACGGAGAGTTCAGATCAGCCTGCTGTCCTCCAGTTCATAGCAAGAAGGGCTGGATGGCTTTCAGTTAGGTTCACAAGACTGAAGTCAGCTGGGATCCCTATCATCCAATTAAAAACAATCACATTCCACTCTAAGAGAACTTGAATGTGAGGGGGTAAAGGAAGTTCTCATTATTATTTTAAATGATGGCCTCATTCTAACTCTTCAGGAGGCAGTGAAAGAAACTAATGCTTTCCCAAGCACTACCACTGACTAGGCACCATGCTGGCTGCTTTTGCTTCTGTTACTTTAGACAATCCTGACATCAAGTCTGGGAGGCAGAATCATTATCTTCATTTTAGAAATAAGGAGGCTCTAGTTCCAAGAGCTTAGACTTACCTAAGCCTACACAAGTGATGAGCTGCTAGGTCTGTTCAACTCCAAATCCCACCTCCTGTCCCTTGTCCTGGGCACCAGCTGGCCAGGGGACTGAAGCCAAGGCCTAAAACCCACTTCCTTCCTTCTGGGCCTCCTGTGGTCTTCATCCTTCGGACTTGACTCATTTTCCCTGCACTCTTATTTTTCTTGGGGGTGGATATGCTGCTACTGATGTGTTAATATGCTGCTAGCTGTGTTTTTCCACCCACCTTGCATTTTTAGAATATGTTCCTCAAAGAAAAGTGATAACCATTTGCATATATTCTGCATATAGTCTCTCCTCGGGTACAGGTTTCACACTGCTGTGCTTCTGTTTACACTGTTCCTTCTGTCTGCCTCACCAGCTCCTCTCCTCCTCCAAGTAGACTCATCCTTTGAGACTCAGGTTCATGCTCCTTCCTCCAGGAAGTCTGACTGGCATGCTCAGCAGATGGCACCTTTGCTCCTTGACCTGTGACATCTGCTTCTTGCACAGCACTTACCACATTGCCTATGTCTTGGTGGGTCCCTGTGAGCTGGGAGCGCCTTCCACTCTCTTACCCTCTCTTGTATCTCTCATAGCTTCCGGAAGATCCTACTTGAGATAACACATAAAACAAGGGCTGTGCATTCAGAAAGGCTCACCTTGCTTCAGTTGTTGACTTTGTGCGAGTCACTTGGGCTTTCTGGGTCTCTCCCTCAGTATCCCCAAGCACCCACCCTCATAGGCTTTCTGGGTCTCTCCCTCAGTATCCCCAAGCATCCACCCTCATAGCCACTTTGCCATTCATATGTATGAACATTTGAGCAATGATCACTAGCTCCTTGCAGACCTAGAGCCTGGAATGCATTAGGCCACTGAATTATAATCCTTGTCATACAATGAGGCCTTGTCTCTGCAGACAAGGACACTGTTTGCACTTTGTCGACTGGACTCTGCTGCCTCCTAGACCGCTGACTGAAGCAGTGAGAGATGGTATCCAGTGGGCTGGCACAGGCAGGACCCACAGCTGACACTGGTCCCCAATGTTGTGTATTTGAGAAAGTGACTCTCTCCTGAACAGGACATGCTAGATGACTGGGACACACCTAACTCATGGGCAGTTGAGACAAAACCCAATAAAACAGGTGCCTGGTACAAATTGCTCACTCTCCACTGAGGAACAGGACCTCTAACTTGGGGCTCTCCATGTGGACTCTCCACCTGGTCTTCTCCTTATAGGGGCATCTCAGTGGGAAACATAAGAAGCATCTGGGGTATTTGGGGGAGTCCACAGTTGTAGCAAAGGGCTCTGGGAGATCCCATGGATCAGCATCAAATGGAGATAGCACACTACCAGAGAAAGACAGACGAGTTGTGTCGATTTCATAGGCAATCTGCCCTAGTGGACATCCAGAGCCTATGGCTAGTTTGGCCACTTGTCTAACAGGCTCTATCATTCTGTCACACTGCCATCCTCCTCTGAGTATGGTTGACTTCAGATATATTTTACTTCCCCAGACAAAAGATATTCCTGTTTCATTTTAAATAACTAATAACTAACAAATGACTAATATTCACATAATGTCTTCCTATTCACAAAAGGCCTCATACACATTATTGCATTGAACCATGATAGGAGAACCTGCTGTGAGCCGAGGAGTGTCATTTCAGCTTAACAGATGACGAGAATTAAAGCGCGCTACTCATGAGGTTCCTGGGAGTCATTCAGTCCAAAGCCACTTGCTCAGGAAGACAGAATCGGAATCTGAATGTAGTTCTTCCAGCTGCATACCATGTTCTTTCCATCAGGGACATTTGTAAGACACTGCTCTGTTTTCAGGATGCTTTCCTTAGCTCTCCAAACCACCCCGGGAAACAGCATCCTGCCTGTGTCCCCGTGGAAGCTCCAGGAACTAGAAGTTCCACGAGGCAGGGTTTCTGTCCACCCTCTGCTCTTTGTCCAGGCCTTGGACACTTCCAAAACAGAAGCCAGTCATAAATATCTTATGAATGCAAGAGTGAAAGGTACACACAGAGTGCATTACCTGTCCCAAATAGCACAGCTAACGGGTTTTGCAAAAGCTAAGAATTGAGCCCTGGTTTCTTGACGGAAGCCTAATTATGTTCCTGATCCACGTTCTGTTTTATAAACTGTTTTATAAACTACAAGACCCTTTATCCTCATTATTACCAGCACATATTCTTACAAACTGCCTCAAGGGGAGGGAGTCAGGAAACTACAACAAAGTGTTTTCTCATTCTTATTATTTTAATTCCAGTATGGCTAACATACAGGGTTATATTATTTTCAGGTGTACAAGATAGCAATTCAAAATTTCTGTACACGACTCAGTGCTCACTAAGGTTAAATCCCCAACACCTACTTCCCTCATCCTCCCTTCTGCCTCCCCTCTGGTCACTACCCATTTGTTCTTTATAGTTTAGAGCTGGTTTTTTGTTTGTCTCTTTTTCTTTAGCTTTGTTTTTTAAATTCCATATATGAGTGAAATCATAGGTCATCTTTCTCTGACTAACTTATTTCACTTAGCATTATACCATCTAGATCCATCCATATTGTTACAAATGACAGGATCTTATTCTTTTTTATGGCTGAGTAATATTCCACTGTATAGACATACCTCATCTTCTTTATCCACTCATCTATCAGTGGAGACTTGGGCTGCTTCCAGACTTTGGCTGTTGTAGAAAATGCTGCAATAAACATAGGGGTGCATGCATCTTTTCAAATTAGTGTTTTTATATTCTTTGGGTAGATATCCAGTAGTGAAATTACTGGGTCATATAATAATTTTATTTTTAATTTTTTTAGGAGACTTCATACCATTTTCCACAGTGGTTGCACCAGCATGCATTCCCACCAGAATTGCATGAGGGTTCCTTTGTATCCACTTCCTCACCAGCACTTATTGTTTCTTGTGTTTTTTATTTCAGCCGTTCTGACAGGTATGAGGTAGTATCTCATTGTAGTTTTGATTTTAATTTCCCTGATGATCAGTGATGTTGAGCACCTTTTCATTTGTCTGTTGGCCATCTGTATATCTTCTTTGGAGAAGCTTCTGTTCATAAAACAAAGTGGTTTCTTGAGTACCATATCTGCCCATTCCAAAATCATTCCAAATGTACCATATCTGCCCATTCCAAAATCTTTCCAAATGAAGATAGCATCCGCTTTGTACAGACAAGTAAGTCAAGTATTAAAGAAATAGTATAAGTCATCCAGGACCAAAGAAGGGGAGCACACATCCATTCATCAGGATGCCTGATTACCATGACATCTACTACAGCTACTCTGCTGGACATGGAGAGAGGAACAGTCTTGGGGACAGCACTCATCTGTGGGTGGTTTCATTTCCTTCATTTTGAGAATAACTGTTAAGAGACTGAATAGTAGTACTAGCCACTACTAAGCTACAAGAGAAGTCTAACTAGTGGGCAATTATTGAAGGACTGACATGTAATAAAGTTTAGGGGTGCTGTGGTAACTCAAAAGAATGGAAAATCCCAAAGATGTGCCATAGTTAGGAAAGGCTTTGCAGAGACCATGGGATTCAAGGTCATTGTATGGGAATAATAAATGTCTCCAACTTCTCCCACTCACTGACAGTGACATGAACTGTGACATGAACAGATAACCTAACCTCCCTGTTCCCCAGCAAAATGAGGATAAGAGTCTGCCTTACAGGGCAGCATGAGGAGGAAATGAGATATTCCTGGAGCATGCTTAGCTGCCACTCTGTAAGCACTCAGTAAATGTTTTCTATAAGAATAAATATGGCACCACGGAATCAGCATCCAGGGTAAGAAGCCAAGACCCTTTCCCCCGTCTCTATTTCAAAACAAAGCTGAAGGGTCTTCTCTTGTGTGAATCCTTTCCTGACCACCCCACAAAGGAAGAGCCTCTTTCTCCATAGCATACAAACCTCAGTTAGTACCAGGTTCTCTTCTAACACCTGCATGCCGGCCTTCCTGCCCCATCCAAGGCCCTCCTTCTTGGCAGATGGTGTTTTCATAGGTCTCTCTGCCCTCGGTGCCAGCACGGGTTTGGCACATTTTAGGCCCTTGGTGAATAATAAGCAAATATACTAGGGATTCAGAGGTGAGAATAAAGTAGATCCTGGTTTTGTGGCACTGACAATGTAAATTTTAGATTATCTACATGGTGACATATTCCATAAATACTCACTGAACATCTATCAACCTGCTATACAGAGTGCTCAAATTTTGGAGTTAAAACTTTGTTTGCTTCCTTGAAAAAGACTACTGGTCTAGTGGAAAGTCCAAGACCTTGTTCTTGCATCTCTGAGATCCCTTCAAGCACAGAGTTCACCGACGGCACTAGGTTGGCAGCAGAACAAAGCACGACACTTGTCATTAGAGAGTGGAGCATGGCATGCCATGCAGGTGACAAGAAGACCCAGCAACTTTGTGGCAGGACACATCCAAGGCAGAGCCACAGACTCAGCAGAGGTTACACTGGAACTGAGAGTGAGGAATGAAGGTAGGTTTACCACCAAAAGAAAAGGAAGAGCCTGAAATGGAAAGAAGAACTAGACTAGACAGAACCTGCATGTGGCAGCTCCCATGCACTTTGCCAAGCTTGGACTTTGTTCTCATGAGCATCTGGTGCTTCTCCCAACATGGCAATGAACTTAGCTTTCTTTCCAGCATGTCCAGTGTTGTCTTTTTCCCCTTCCTTCAAGAATGGAAGTTCCACAAGAATTTTATTTACTGATAAATCCCAAGTTCCTGCAACCAAACCTAGCATATAGCACATGTTCAATAAAATTGCTGAATGAAGGCTCACTAACTGCACAGAACTCCAGTGTTTCAAGATCAGCTCTTACTGGTTATTCCTTCAACTGTAATCTGTCATTTATGCTCTTAAAATGCATTCTGGGCCTGTTTTGGGAAGAGAAGTAGACCTGCAGATCTGACTACTGTAGTCGCCCCTCTGTGGTTTCGATTTGCACGGTTTCAAGAGAGGTCTAAAAATATTAAATGGAAAATTCTAGAAATAAACAACTCATCAGTTTTAAGTGTGTGCGCCGTTCTGAGTAGCATGATGAAATCTCACGCGGTCCAACGCCGCCCCGCGCGGATGTGAATCATCCCCATGTCCAGCGCACCCACACTGCCTGTGTCACCCACCGTGAGTCACTTGGGCTCTCAGTTGTCAGATCGGCTGTCCCAGTATCAGAGTGCTTGCGTGAAGTAACCTTTATTTTACTTAATCAGGGCCCCAAAGTGCAAGAGTAGCGATGCTGGCAACTTAGAGATGCCAAAGAGAAGCAATAAAGTGATCCCTTTAAGTAAAAAAGTGTAAGTTCTTGACATAGTAAGTAAAGAAAAACTATTGTATGCCAGGGTTGCTAAGATCTACAGGGACTTCAATTACAGTCTCTCATTATTATTATTCTGTTTTATTATAAGTTATCGTTGTTAATCTCTCAGTGTGGCTATTTTACAAATTAAACTTATCATAGGTATGTCTGTATAGGAAAAACACAGTATGCATAGATCATATACAGTAAGATCTGTGATTTCAGACACCCACAGGTGGAGGGGGGTCTTGGCACATATCCCCTGCCTATAAGAAGGGGCTTCTATCTTATGATTTTATCCACCTCTGATTTCTCTATCAGTAATTTTCATGAACTTCCCTGTCCCTGCTACCCCCACTCATCTCTTTTAGGACAAGGACAAACCTTTTTACAAGTTCATTCTGACATGAGAGCCCAGTGAAAGGGCATGCGGGGATAAGGAATGCATGGGGCGTCAACAGAAATATTTATCCCGAGTTTCCTGCATGTCAGGCTATGACAGCTTGCCTTCTGTCTCAAAACTATGTTCATGTCAATAAATCTGCTAAACTCCTCCACCAACCTGCTCACTCTTCCCACGGCAGAGAAGCTGTGAAGAATGGTTGTTCTGTCTTAAAAAAAAAAAAAAAATACTACTCCCCAGGGCATTTTTGAAATGCACCTTGGTAGAAAACTATGTCTTTGAGATCTTTGTACTATTCTACCTGAGCTCAAAAAGTTAGATGCTGACCCAAAGTGCTGTAATAACTATAGTCGTATGGGAGGTGGGAGACAGGGTGTGTGTGTATGTGTGTGTATCCTGTGTTGTGTGGTGTGTATGTATGACGTGCCGTGTGTGTGTGTGTGTGTGTGTGTGTGCAGCATGTGTGTTTTGTGGTACCTTCCCTTTGCATTAGCCACAGCGAAGTGATAGATCCAGTCGCATACCTAAATTTTGGCTCAGGTTGGAGGTCCCACCATCTTGATGGGGCTTTCACATTATGGAAAGCATGTGTTCTGATGGAATAAACCACAGGCTTTGGAAACACAGAGACTCGAGGTCAGAGTCCAGCTCCATCTCTACCTGTGTGAGATCAGATATGTTATTTAACCTTTGTGAGCCTTGAGTATCACATCCACAGACTGTAGGGAACTAATACTTAGAGGATTGTTATAAGGGTAAAATGAAAAAATGTATCTCAAAAACTAAGTTCAGTATCTGACATCCAGTAGATACTTCATAGAATAGGCTGAGGACACTCATCTATCACATAGTAGGTGCTCCTCAAACAGCCATGTTTGAAGACAACAATGCACACATTGAGTTACCCTCATTGGTGGGGATTATGGTGGGGAGGGGAGGGTGGCAGAGCTTCGAGGAGAGGGAACAAAGGCCAGGAGTGCTCACATTCCATTCACTACCATTTCCCAGAGTTAGGGGTCTGAGAGCTCCCACCCTAACGGGACAAGATGTGAGGCTGGAAGAATCCCCCCTCTCCCAACAACAGCTGAAGGTGAAGACCCTTCATGGCAAGGGGAGGCCCAATACCAACTGCTACTGCCAAGGGCCCACGACCTGACGAGGTGCCCTCTTCTCAGCCTCTCTGAAACTGAAATTGAAGCAGTCCTTTCCCTTTCTGGGCCTCACTTTCTCAAATTATAGGAAGTATCTGAATTAAAGTGAGTGGTATTCAAACCATGGGGCAGGAGCTTCATGGCGGGGGGTAGGTGCACATCTGGAAGGCAGGTTGTAAAGGAGGGCAGTTCTGGAAGCTTGCCATCTTCAACATAAGCGACACCATGCCCATCTGTTTGGGGTGGGCTCTTGTCTTCCAGAGGAGATTTAGAGGTAACCAAGGATGCCATCTCAAGCTAAAATGGAAGCAAAACAAAACAAAAACAAAAACAAAAAAAAAAAACAGGAGTCCAGCTTCCATCATGTCTCCAACAGTTTTCCAAAAAGGATCAATGAGGTTGGACAAACCTGCCCCAAACAACATCTCAGTCCTCTGGAAATCAACTGAAGTTAGACAACAAACTGAGGAGCATTTCTTCAGAAAAACGACTGTACTTCTTGTAAGAGCAGCAGGAATCTATGGTACTCCTGCCCAGAGCTTCTGCCATCCCCACCCTCCACTCTGCCAATAGTTCAACAGGTCAGCACAGGCTGGGATGATAAGAAACCCCACTACCACTCCCAAAGGGCCTCATTGGATTTGGGACATAGCAGGTGACAAGGAAATAGGAAGAGCAGACGGCTAAGGGCATCCAGGAGCAAGCACTGGCCCATCATCAAGCCCAGCAATAAACTGGTGAGATAGCCAAGGCTTTCACAGAGAACTGCAGGAAGTGGGGTAACCATGATGGGCCTTGACAAGCTACCACATATCCTGGGTTGCCCACGTGTCTGGCATGTATGCAGCAGAGACAGGAGCAAGCCCAAGGCACCCATACATTTCTAACCTTCCAAGACTGTGTGCTCATTTGTGCAGAGGAAATGTGAGAGGTGAGGAAGCCCTACCAAAAGCAAAGGCAGAACAGACTTGAAAATATGCACTTTCCAGCCCAGATACAGCACACACATAAACATCCATAGGATCAACCATCTGCTGGGCCACAAAACAGGTCCAAATTAATTTAAGATGATGAAAACCATATAAAGCCCATCCTCTGACAATGATGAAATTAAATTCGAGACTGACAAAAGAAAGATATCTAGAAAAATCTCCAGTATTTCAAAAAGTAACACAATACTATAAAGCCCATGGGTCAAAAAGAAATTATAAAGGTAATTGAAATATATTTTCAAAGAAATAAAAAGTTTAAAATAAAGTGTAACGTAAGGAATGCAGGTAAAGCATTCCTTAAGGATAAATTATATAAAAACTAAATACTTATATCAGAAAAACATGTATAGCAATAAACTAAGCCTCCATTTTAAGAAAGACAAAGAAGAGCAAATTAAACACAAAGCAAATAGAAGGAAGACTAAAATGGAAATCAATTAAATAAAAGCAGAAATCTATTGAAAACAACACTTGGCCAGATTTTGGCTAGATCAATAAGGTTGGCAAGCTCTTAGCTAGACTGACATACAAAATAAAAGAGGAAAATGAACGAAGAAAGGGAGGAAGGGAAGGAAAACCTGGGGACACAAAATGACAAATCAGAAAGGAAGAAGCAAAACTGTCTTTCAAGTTTGACACAATCCCATATATAAAAAGCTTTAAGGAATCCACAACAAAACTTCTATAGCTAGTAAGTGAGTTTAGTGTGATTTCAGTATGCACTAGCAATGAACAATTGGAAATGAAATAAGAAAATAATATAATTCACAGTGACTTTAGGGAGAACAAAATATTAAGAACAATTCTAACAAAATGAATGCATGATTCATACTCTAAAATCTACAAAATATTGCTGAGAAGAAGTAAAGAAGAATCAAATGAGGACAAAGACATTCCATGTCCATTGATTCAAAGAATGAATAATATTGGAGAAAATATACTTCTCTCTAAATTGATTTACAGATTCAACACAAGCTCTATCAATAATCTAGCAGACTTATCAGTAGAAACTGACACAAAGCGACCTATATTTGTATGGAAATGCTAAGAAGACCTGGAACAATTTTGAAAATAAAAAAGTTGGCTATTACCATCAAATTTCAAAACTTACTATATTCCTACAGTCATCAACAGCGCAGTGTTGCAGGAAGGATAAGTGTATTGATCTGTGAAATGAAACCGAGTATCTAGAAATGAACGCTTGCATTGATGATCAATTGATTTTCAACAAAGCAACTAAGTGGTGAAAGAATGATTTTTTTTTTTCAACAAATGGTGCCAGGAATATTGGAGCAGCATATGCAAAAAAAAAAAAAAAAAAAGCCTGAGACCATTATTTCACACCACACACGAATTTAACTTCAAACAGACCATATGCTAAATATAAGAGCTAAAGTGACAAAACTTCTAGAAGAACACATGGGAGAAAATCTTTGTGACACTGGGTTAGGCAAAGAGGTCTTAGACACAATACCAAATGTGTAAGCTGTAACAGGAAACAAAATGATAAATTAGACTCCGTTAAAATGAAGATTATCTGTACTTCAAATGACATCATTAAGAAAATGAAAAAAAAAAACACAAATTAAAAAAAAAAATTTGTGGATCATGTATCTGACGAAGGGCTTGTATCCAGAATATATAAAAGCTTTCTTAACTCAATAATAAGATACTGAACAATCCAGTTTTTAAAACATAAAAACTAGGCACCAGAAAGAACACTTAAACAGACATTTCAACAAATAAAACATACAAATGACTAATAAACCCATGGAAAGGTAGCTATCATTGGTAATTGGGCAAGCTCCACAGCCATTAGAATGGGTATTTAAAAAAAAAAAAAGGTAGGGGGGGAGCAGACAGTATCAAGTGTTGACAGGGACATGGAGTGAATGGAACCCCCACACATTGCCAGTGGGAATATAAAATGGCACAGCCACTTTGGAGAACAGTTTGGAAGTTTCTTAAAATGTTCAACAGACCCAGCAACTCAATCATGAGCGCAAGCAATCCTACACCTAGGAATCTCCCAAAGAGAAATGAAAACATACATCTGCACAAAGACGTGTGTGTGAACATATAGAATCATTATTCATCATAGGCAAACCTGGACACAACCCAGTGGTCCATCACCCAGCCGATGGGCAAAGAAGCGTGGTGCAGCCTTGGAACGGCATGCTGCTCAGGAACATAAAGCACACCAAACACTGATTCGTGCTGCAGCACGAATAAACCTCAAAATTATTATGCCAGGTGTAAAGAAGCCAGAAAAGACTACTTATTATTCACTTAGATCAAATACCTAAAGAAGACTAACCTTATAATCACCAAAAGCAAATTAGTTTCTGTCTGGAGCTGGAAGTGAGGATTTACAACAAGCAGGCTTAAGGGTGATAGAAATGTTCTGAAACTGGATTTTGGTGACGGTTGTGCCACCCTATAAATTTTCCAAAACGCTGAATTGTACACTTGCAGTAGGTGAATTTCATGGAATGCTAATTTAAATAAAGCTTTGAAAAAGCACATTCGATGCTGTAGAAACACACACACACACACACACACAAGCCACCAAAAAGCCCTCCAATTCCACACTGCTGAATATAGTTTGTGTCTATAATGCTCCTTGCAGCTGAGACCCTGAGTCCCATTTCTATCCAGTCAATTCTCTGAGATCTGAGACTTTCCAGTTCGGGGAGAATCCTGTGCTAAGTGTTCCCTGAATTTTTTGGTTGCATTTGCTAGGCAACCCTCACCTCCTTTTGCAGCCCATAATTTACACAGGTCACACACTATCTCTTGCATGTGGCTCTTTCCCGCTGCCAGGTACAAGCTGAGCCCATCCTCAGACTGACCTACACAATAACTCTTTCACAGTCTGATAATGCTTTCAGCTGCATTTTTAAGCAGGAAGCCCTGCTTGTAGAGGAGTTATCTATTTTCTGCTATAAAAATTTACCAATTAAATTGAGTGCATTTGACCCAATTTAAAAGAGAAGAAAATGCTCTAGTATTTTCAGATAAGGCTTTTTTTTTTTTTTTCTTGGCAATAGCGGGGCCACGTTCTCCATTTCCCAAATGCCTCCAGGCAAGGAAACCCGTTAGCAAAGGAGCTAATTTAGAACTGATTTTGAATTTGGGCTGACAACAGTTCCTTGAACATGGATTCTTTAAGAATCTGAAGCTTTGTGGAGAAGCAGGACCATGAGTCCACTTCCCACTCTAATTTGCGGGGCAGTCCTCCTTTCTGGAGCAGGATGTCCTCTGGGAATGGATTTGTCCTTAAAGCACACAGCGACTGTAACAGCAGAGCCTAAATTGTCATGGATTCTGAGATTCTGATCTCTAAAGCCCACAGCAAAAAGCTTCAGGAAGCTTTGGTAGAGATCCCCATGCTAATTCGAAAGCCTTTTAAACATGAAAAGGACATTGTCTTCTTTTCAAATGTGTGTCCTTGCACAGTGGCCAAGAACAGATACTGTGCTCCAGTTCAAGTCAAAGAAAATAGAGTCCAAAATAAAAAATGACTCTATTTAAATCATAATCAGCATGTCCCATCTGCCCTCATCCTCCTTATTTCATCAGAGATGTTAAGTCTTCAAAAGAACACACCTGACCTCAGCACACTTTCCATAATTCCTCAAATTCTCCAGCTTGTCTTGGGCTCCTCCAGCCTGTTCTCTTCACCGCTGCCAGAATAATCCTTCAAAAATTTAACCTCTTCCCTGCTCATTATTCATTGTGAGCTCTCTCTGCCTCTGGGGTAAGTCTAGTCACCCAAGCCTGGCACCCACCTCATCAGCCACATTTTGATGGAAGCCTCATACTAGTGACAGTCTGGGGTCAAATGTCTCATCTGTCTCTAAAGAAGTCGCTCATGTCCGTGGTACGTTGCCCGGCACAAGGGGGATCTTATGCCTGCTGCTGCTTCTGACAACATTTGTGCTTTATTTAAGCCTCAACAGCAATGGAATCTCTCTGAAAACTTTGCAAAACTTTGCTCTCCAGCCAGAAATCGGTCACTTCCTTCTCTCTGTCCTATGGAACATCACAGATCCATTACTCAAAACATTTCTGTTCCAATGCAATACAGTTGTCCACATGTCAGTGCCCAAGAAAGACCACACGCTCCTCCAGATCTGGCTCTTCCCTATGTTTATTTGGAGTCACTCATTTAATAAAACAACAAGAATGGGAAGGAAATGAGAACAACTCCTGAAGAATGAGGGATGAGAAAGACTCAGTTTCACTGTCAGCCTTTAGCATGGAAGAAATGATAGGAGGGGAGACAAAAAAATGAGGTGAGCTATGCAGATATAGAGAAGGCTTTGGGGAAGCTAAGAGGACAAGTTGATCCGTGATGTGGCCTAGGGAGCAGCCAGTGTGGACAGTCGCAGCCTTTCCGCCTATCTGCAGGTTATCAGTTCCGTTTTTATCCACATCTTCAGAAATACCTAATATCCCTGATTCATGAGCCTTCCTGAGGCTCTGAAATGCAAACTCTTTTTCCTTTTCCCACTTCTTCCCTAGGATGAAGCTTTTTTAAAATCTGTTAAAATCAGTTATCACTTGTATATCAGCTTTCCAGATTCCAAGAGTCTTTGCTGTATGTTCCTTTCCCATTGTGTCATTTCTCGAGATTAATGCCAGTTTCACAGGGCTACAGCGCGAAGCCGAGGTAAATGTTTATATTCAAAATGTCACCAGTAAGGGAAATCCAGTTTTTTTCCTTCTGTTTTCACAAGACCAGTTGGCCCCTCTCAAATACTGAGTTTTCTCCCTAGAATCACAGAACACGTGTTTCTGGGATGACTACAGAAACTCCTGAAGGTAGGGTCAGTCACACTGTCTCAACTAGTTATTTCCAGGCAAACACCTTACATTAATAATGTTGCATATTCTCAATAAACATTTACTGATTTGATATTGACTGATTCCTGCTGATACACAAAGATGTTCTTACCAAGTCTCCAGCAGACAAATCCATATTCAGATTTTAAGAAAACACCACTCCGACTGCTAGTCACACGAAGGGTGAGCCCTTAGCAGGGACAATGTACTTCTGTCCAGAGGCAGAAACAGGAAGGAAGCCAGGGGCCCGACCTGCCAGGCATCTGTGCCACGCAACGGTAGGAAACCTGCAACCGGTAAAACAGACAAGACTTTCTTCAAAATGTTCTTTATCCGGTTCAGTTTTATACTCTCCCTGAACATAGGGTTGGGAAAACGTGGTGTGTCTCAGCAGCTCTGACTGGCAACTGCATAAATGGGTTTGAAAAGCAGTGTGCACTGGGTCCCTGTGTGCAGTAAGAACAGCAGCAAGACACAGGGACCCAGAGAATCTCTATCAAGGGCGGGGGGAGGGAGTCCCAGAGGGCAGTCAGTCTTCGGGGTCACTAGCTCCTCTGCAGCAAATGTCCTTCTAGAATGCTGTCCTGTTCCTGGGGGAGTCTGTGTTCTGCTTTAATAAGCGTATCCCTATTCTTACACCGTGAGTCTAACACTGACTTATTCATATTCCTGAATGCACTTGGAGTTCTGCCAGTGCTACCGGGATTTAGAAAATCCATGTGGCCTGTCTTCCTAGAGTGTCGATTTTATTTATTGGTAATTTTAAGAATTCTTCTTTTTTTTGCCCTGTGTTGGGCTCCCTGCTCAGCGGGGAGTCTGCCTGTCCCACTGTCTTTGCCCCTCCTCCCATTGCTTGGTTGCTCTCGTTCTCTTTAAAAAAAAAGAAGAAGAAGAAGAATTCTTTTTTAAAATTTTATTTATGAATTTATTTAGAAAGCGTGCAAGCAGGGGGTAAGGGCAGAGGAGAGGCGCAAAGGCAGAGGAAGAAAGAGAATCTCAAACAGACTCTAAGCTGAGCACAGAGCTTCTTGTGAGGCTCGATCTCACGACCCTGAGACCATGACCTGAGCCTAAACCAAGACCCTGGCACTTAACGGACTGAGCCACCCAGGTGCCCCTTAAGAATTATTCTATATTAAAACAAATAGAATTGTGTTATGGAATGGTGGGGGGAAATTCATTGTGATAATCTTTAAAGATGAAAGAAATAATTTCAAAGAAAAATTCCGAAAGCAGTAAATGCTTGGCTTTCTGACTTGCAGACACCTACTTTCTCCTGCCAAAGACAATGTATCATTTCTTCCTGTCTCCATGACCAAATGTTTGCTAGACTCCTAATCTATGCCAGGCGCTCTTCCATTCGTGGGCATTAGGACGACACAGTGATGTGTCAGATGAGATCCCCAGGTGTCATGGAGTTTGCAGTCTGGTGAAACAAGAAGACACACAGTGCTGACCCCCAAGGAGGAACAGAGAGAGTAACAAGACAGAGTTGGCTGGAGGTGGGAGAGCGGTACTTTACAAAAGGGGATTTAGGGAAGGAAAGCCTCTATAGGAGGGTGTCACTTGTGCCAAAACCTGAATGTTGAGAAGGCAGCCACATAAAGATACAGGTCGTGAGCATTCCAAGCAAAAAACAGAGCAGGTGAAATTTACCTGGGATGAGCTGGTGCATTCAAGGCCAGAAGACACAATCCTGCATGCAAAGCTTAGTGTACGAAGGGAATTTAAGTGCATGGGGAGACCCACTCCACCTTCCCATTAGACACCAGCATCAGAATCACCTGGGGCACATGTATGAAAATGCAGTTTCCCCGGCTCACCCCAGACCTACTGATTCCGAACCTAAGAGGCAAGGGCCCAGGACTCTGCATTTTAAACATTTTTCAGGATGTTTATACACACACATGCACACACACACACACACACACACACACACACACACCAAAAGTTTCAGAACATCCTTTAAAAGAAAATTAAATCAAAATATTTTTGAGGTATGTGCTATGGTGAGTGCAGTGAAGTGTGTCAACCGGGCGATTCACAGACCTGTACCCCTGGGGAAAAAAATATATTATATGTTTATAAAAAATAAAATTAAAAATATATATATTTTTTTTTTTTTTTTGAAACATGGTAATGTCTGCCTGGGTGACTCCCACTGGAACTTAATTCAGACAGAAGTCCCTGCTGCTAAAGCATGACAGGACTGTCTTCCACAACTCCCTCTCCTGGTGAGCCCAAGACCTTCTCAGAGGTCCTTCCTCCAGGGTAACTTCTTGGGGAATATTGAGAAGGTGCTTCATGTCAGAAGACCATGTAACGGAGCCCTGCTGCCTAGTGTTGGGGCGGACAATTCTCCCCTCAGTCTCTCGTATGAAATAAACAAGCACTGACACTGGATTGGGCAACAGCTGTTCCCATGAATTAACTATTTCTGAATTTAGAACATGGCTGTGTTCTACCAGACTATCTTCCCAGCTGGTTAAATGAAGACAAACAGAGTCAATTATTATAATTTTGTGCAGTTGTGGGGCATTTTCTGCAAAAGTTACAGTACTTCTATATTTTTTACATTAAAGATAAAAGAGATGAATGACTTCAATTTTCTTGGAACTTCAATTACAGGGCTCGAATCGTCCCAGAGACAGGAGAGAAGTTGAGAATTCAGAATACACAGCCGTCCTATTAAGGATTACCTCTTGTATCAGTAATGCGCCCAAAGCTGTGGGGTATGCCAGGAAACACAGATTGACTCTCATTTGCAATTATTTTAGGAATTACTTTTTGGTATTTACCAACTTCCCAGGAAGGGGTGTGCCCATGAGATCAGCAGGAATACTCGCTTCCATATGACAGTGTTGTGATTTCCAGAAGGAATCCGACGCAGCTCAGGGTTTTCGCTTCATATGCCTCTAAGCTGTCCTAGGAGAAGAAGAGGGGTCTCCGTTATCACAACCAGAAAACAAAGGGGGTTTAAATGAGATGTGTCATCAAATCTTGGATACAATAGCTAATGTTTGCAAGCACTTTCACAATTTAAAGAGCATCTCCACTGACTTTATTCCTTTGATTCCCTCAGTGACCCTGGAAGACTGAAGTCCTCTGATGAGGAAATTGAGACTCAGAGAGATTCAAGATTGAGAACCCAACATGAAAGCTGCCATGTCTTCTTGATCAAGATACTAGATTATTCTGGTACAGGCTGCACTTCACATGGCTATACTAAACTGACAGACTTGCCCTCTTCCATATCTGAGGGAAAAAAAATATTTAATCCCATACAGGTAACCTTGACCTGAGGTCTCATTATGTATATCCTACTAATTTGGCCTTTCCCTTCTCTGGTCCTGGTATAGGAGAATAAGCAGACTCAGGTGGAGTGATTTCACCTAAAATTAATTGATTCCATGTGGAAATTATAGAATCTGTGTATGATGAAATATGTATATATCTAATATACATACACGTGTGTCTATTTCTTGAAGTCTTTGTCACCCACTATTTCAGAGACTGCTCATAATAATTGGAGTTAACCCTCTCCTATGCCCAGTGAAAGGGATACACGGTTTGAATCCACCAGCTCTTCAGACACATTGGACTTGATGGATTTCCAGAGACTTTTACTCAACACATCCCTTCTTTTTATTTACACATGTTTTTTAAAATGTGATTTTACACTAGCTTGATATATACAAAAAACAGTCAGGAGAATAGAAAGTTCTATTTGTGTTCCAAGCCAAGTTACAGTTGTGAATCAAGTCCACACAAATGCCCATATGATGTATGTTTCGGAGGTGCTTTGTGACCGTAGCCTTTGCATTCTGGGCCGACTGGCTCTCAGTCCCTGAGTGGGCACCTAGTGAGACACTGACAAATAGGGTCCCAGAAGGCTCTGGGAATTTGGGGAGTAATCACTGCTCTAATGTCAGAGTCACATTTCCCTTGTGATATATGCATGTTCTCTTCCAAGCTTCAGGATATATATATTCCCTCTCAAAGTCAGAGACATCCTATTTCTGAGAATCTGCAAGAATTAAGAAACCTAAGGCCTTATGAGTGAAATAGGGAATAACGGTTGGAAGTGAATCTCTAAAAGTCTTCAGAAACATGACTGTAGTCATTGAAATGAAACTGGACACAAACACAGAAGACAGTATGAATAACACTCTATACTAGTTAACCATATCATAGCTCAGTAAAAATTAATTCAGCACAACTATTTTACATTTATATTTGTATCTGTGTATGTTTTTTTAACTAATGGGATGGATTGTCTTTTGGTGTATTGGTGTTTCATTTAAACATTCAGTGTTTTTCTGAATTAACAGAGGTAGAGATTTATCTCTTATAAGACTTTCTTTTTTTAAGATTTATTTATTTATCTTAGAGAAAGAGAGGACACGAGCAAGGTGTAGGGGGCAAATGGAAAGGGAAAGAGAATCCTCAAGCAGACTCCCCTCTGAGCATAGGGTCAGACATGGGGCTTGACCCCACCCCGAGATCATGACTTGGCCTGAAACAAAAAGTCAGATGCTTAATCAACTGTGCCACGCAGGTGACCCTCTGGTTAGACTTTCTAAAAACATTTCCCAGACTCAAACACTGAGTGATTTCATTGTGAACTACTTACCCTATAGTCTCAACATTTAGAAAGACATGATAAAAAGCTTACATTCAGGGAATCATGAACTGTTAAGGTTAGCAAAGTGTTGAGTCCACATAAATGCTTGCACAATTGGTGCTGTCAGGTTTCTTAAGAACAGACTAATCAAAGAATTCTTATTACTTCACAGTATAATTAATCCAGGGTTGAAGTGACATTTGAACTCTCCTTGAAAACTGGATAGTATTCCAAAAAGTTAGTGTGGTTAAGGGAGGGGTTTGGGCCCAGGGAAACCACGTAAGCAGAGCTGTAGTGGGGTAGGAAACTCACAGTAGAGGAAGCTGGTGGCAAGTAAGTCTAGAGTTCAAGACTGTGTTTTTGTTACAGAAGGCCTCTCATTGTGCTCTCAGAGATAAACAACAGGGAGGCTGCACAGGCTACATTGTTAAAGTTTGGAATATTACTAGTATTCCCCACTTGTGTATGGGATGGTTTGCCAGACTGTTTAGTGTGACCCTGGAACCCCTAGAACCCTTCTTATAGCCTCTACATGGCAGGAGAGGAATCAGGAACAACATTTTCCAGACCCCCTTTCACCTTATGGTTCCTGGGTGTCAGGTATTAGGGAGGGGCACTCCAGAGAAACATGGAAGCTAGAAAAGAAAGAGATTCTCATATTCTGGAGAGGCAACACCATCCAGTAAGTTTGCAGGAGTCAGGGTCAAGGCAAAGGCTGAGTGAGTTTCCTAGGAAGCTCATTCTTTACTCCTGCAGACTGATGGCTTTGGCGTGACCTCCCTGACTCGTTCTTTCAGACTCACATGGTCCAGAAGCTTCCAGTTCCCTGTATGAAAGCCCTTCCATGTGGAATACATCAAGTAGCTGAATTTCCCGACTGAAAACTGACAGACGATTTGGACAGAAAGAGACTAGAGGTAGACCAGGTAACTATGAAGACCAGTTAAGAAACATCCAGCCAGGACAGAGTAACAAAGCTCAAAACTAGAAACCACCTTTTTAAAATCATCTCATTGATTTTTCAGCCACTCTGCATTAAAGCACAGCCAACATCACCTTGCGGGGTTGGGGGGAGGGCAAGCATTGTGGAACTTGCCCCTCAGTTAAATTCTCCGGACAGATTCCACCTCTGCCTTTTCCCTCACTTGGCTTAACCAGGCAGGTGTCTACATTGCATCTCTCAGCCTTGTTGGACAACATCTTCATTTAAATCCAGAAGGTTCACAACCTCAGGGAGGTCAGTTATGATGCGCTGTAATGGCTGAACACTTCTTAACATCAGGATGCCAATGAAATTTAAGACATGGTCTGATCAGCCCGGCATATAGGAACCTCATTTACAAGTCAAGCTGATACAGTTCTCAAATGCATCCTTGTCCCATCTCTACTGAGTGACTTAGAAAAAAAGAAGTCTCCATGGCAAAAGGAAGTCAGGAAAGAGGCAGAGCTAGAGACTGCAAGGTGGGTGGCATGGAAACAGCACTTCACAATCAGATAGATTTCCTGGGTTGGAGCCCCAGACATCCCCTCTCCTTCTGAGCTCCTCACACCATGAAAGTTTGGTGTCACCAGCCGAGTTTGCCTGTGAGGAACTGTGGCTCAGAAAGTTGAAATACTTGGCTCTGTCACACCATTGACTGGGAAATGGCAGGACCATTCCCCTTAGGTTCCTGAGCCCACCTGGCATCTTTCTTGCTCCACCTACCAACTTGTCCTGAAACTCAGACCTGCTGATGAGCAGGTTCCTTGAGCCAGTCTCCATGGAAGATCATGTGTAAGAGGGGTAGCACTCATGGCTGTCAGATCACTGGTGTAGAAACAAGTGAAGACTGGTGTGTATTCCACATTTTAGGTAGGACATACTTTAACTGAAAGCTAGTGTGCTTCTATTTTTTTAAAAGATTTTATTTATTTATTTGACAGAGAGAGAGATCACAAGTAGGCAGAGAGTCAGGCAGAGAGAGAGGGGGAAGCAGGCTCCCTGCTGAGCAGAGAGCCCGATGCAGGACTCGATCCCAGGACCCTGAGATCATGACCTGAGCCAAAGGCAGCAGCTTAATCCACTGAACCACCCAGGTGCCCCCCTAGTGTGCTTCTAAAAACAAATTGGAAAATTGGAAATATATTCCAAGTGAGGTACTCTATTCTGGGTTCACTTTGCCATCCTGAATCCAACATTGAAGGGTTCTACTGAACAAAATTCACTAAGGAGAAGCCAGAAACAGGCTCACTATTTTTATTAGCCTTTTAAAGCCTTCATTTTAATCCATGTATTGTAAAAACATCCTACCTTCTGAAATTATAGAATAAAGACTGAGAAACTGGCCCAGGAATCTCACCTGACCTGCTGTGGAGTGTGATATCTGGCAAGGTAACTTTTATGTATGCTCCTGGCATTTCTATCAAAAAGGACAAGTCTCCTCTTTCATTGCTATTCTCTGAGCACAGATATTCATCAGCCAGATCTCTGAGTATCCTGAGGTGGAGAAAGCAAAGTTGGGAAAGTCTAATCCACCACCTGCAGGCAGCGCCTTCACCGGGGCTAAGGACTGCCTTACCTGGAGCTCTCCAGAGCACAAATAATCCAAGTGACCACAGCTGTAGAAGGAACTTCGTGCCCTGCCTTTGTCTACCTTGAGAAAACTCCCTATAACCTCCGAAATGAAGCTGAGGCTCTGTAACTTGGCCACTGTTGTCCCTTGCACAGTGGTCCCCACCTCTTCTTCAGCCTCATCGTCTGATGTCCTCTCCCTCCCACACCACCACTTCCTAGGTCTCAGCTTGAAAAGCTTTCTGAGACCCCAATGCCTTAAGCTGTGACCTTCTCAGGTCTCTGGTCTCTCCATCCCAGCGGAATAACAGGTCTTTGAAAGCTTATCTCTGTAGTGAAAGTGTTTGAATCTCCCCAGAAAGAAATAATTTCTTCCCTCCTTACGGATTTCCCTTGCAGTCAATGAATACCTCATATAAAACAGGAGTTACATACCTTCTGATCATTCCTTTCCATGCAGTCCTCCAGATTAAGCCCAGCTGCTATTCATCCTTGTGTCTGTTGGCCTATCAGTGTGTTTGGCACATGCAGACACACAGTAGTGATTTTTGAAGAGCTGCCAAGTCATGATGTGCTTAAAATGATGAATTTCGCGCTTTCAAGACATTCCCCAGAACTGGGTGTACAGAACAGGACAAGAGAACATCTTCTTCATCTTCTCTCTTTCTTCTTTGGACTCTTCTCTCTTGTGTTGCTCCAGGGAGAAGCAAGCGGGGCAGGCAACATGACATTTGAAGGGAAGCCCTTCCGACCAACATGCCAGGCACAGCCGAGGCCTGACACAGCATTTGTGGCACCTGCCTGTAATTCTCAGAGTCAGGAGGTTTTTAGAGTACTGGACATCCCCCATGCCACTGTTTTGACATGGAATGTTTTCTTCACACTCACCCCTGAAATCCTCAGAACTTGCCTGCAGATGCTACCCAGCACCTAGAAGCTCTGACATCAGAAGGTGCAGATTCAAGAAGAGGCATGCAGAGTCTGGAGTGAGGACAGAAAACAGAAACAAAAGATTTCCAGGGGGAGAGCTGTAGCTTGGCAGGAGCCCTGCAGAAAATGGCCCCAGGCTAGGCTATAAATTAAAAAAAGAGAGAAAGGAGAGAAAAAAGAAATGCAAGTCCCCTGTCTGCACAAGGGCGGTATTTCTCTTTGTTGGAGTGTCTCAGAAGAATCTGACATAATTAGGAATAACAATTTTTCCCTGACTTTGCCACTTCCTGTCTAATGCCTAATTAGCTGAACTGTGTGCTGTTGGAAGAAAGATATGAATAATATTTAAAGACCTTAAGAAAAGGATAGTGGTTGTGACAATAAGCAAGTCCATTGACATATAGAGAATAATACTTGATTTTGGAAGTATATTTGTGTGAATGTCTGTTAAAAATATGTATTGCATGTTTTATAAGATCAGTTAAAACTCTTGGCTGTGGTAACCAAGAGCTCTGTACTTCAATATTCCTGTCCATAAATTGGACCAAGAATATCTATCACTGGACACTGTCATGTTGATATGGTGCGATAACAGTGACCTAACATTGTCAAGAGTGTAGAGCCATTGGGTTAATTGCTAACCAATCACCTTCTGGGAAAATCAGAGAAGGTACCAAGTCCATTTTTTTAAAGATTTATTTATTTATTCATGAGAGAGAGAGAGGGTGGGAGAGAGAAGCAGAGGGAAAGGGAGAGAGAAACTCAAGCAGACTCCACGCTGAGCACGAAGCCGACACAGGGCTCGATCTCGTGACCCTGAGCTCACCACCTGAGCCAAAACCAAGAGTCAGACACTTTACCAACTGCAACACCCAGGTGCCCCCCCCAAGTAAATTTAGATTAGCAATCATCTACCGACCCTGGCATGTTTTCCTAGACATTATGGAGAATACAAAAGTATCTCAAAATCCAAGGTGTCCTAAAGAATTCCAAAGCAAGTAATATCCTGCAAGAACTGATATATTACTGTGCCAGATCCTAGGGGGTTTGCAGTTGCTTCAAACTGTGTTACATTCAATCACCTATCCAAATATTATGTCTGTCATTCAGATGTCTTACTGGTGTCCCACACTGACTGAGATGATTGAGTTCCAACCAGAGAAGAGAGAACAGCATCCATCTAATTAGATAGATGTTTGGTTTACTTAGTCCTGAGCATGTGTACAGCACTCCAGAGTTTATAAACCACTTTCCCATGTGTGCTTTGTCCATAAACCCATGAGGGAAACAGGAACAATTTGAGAACACATTGAAAATGAAAGAAATCCCATGAGCTCCACAAAGTCATGGATGGGACAAAATATCTCTGTGGGCTTTGTGCCTGGGACTCACCCTCCAGTCACCCTGCTGTATCTCACTTCACCATGTAACAGCCAGATGCCAGGGCTATTTCTGACGAGCCCCGTCATCCCCTTTCCGCCCCTTCCTCCTCTTTTTCCTCCTCTTCCCCCAACACATTATCTGGTTTTATAGCATACAGAGAGAATTGTGCCATGGCTCAAAAGGCATTTCCCACAACTTAAACACACACACACACACACACACACACAGTTTCCTGCCTTATTCTTATAGCTGTATCTATTTTCCCTGTACCAGAGACCTTGGTGAAATCATTAGTTTTTTGATCTTCTAAGACTCTGCAGACATACAGAGAGTGAAGTTAGCTCAGAGTTCAAAACCAGCTTCTAAAAACCTGCACATCCTTAACTCTAGTGAACAAACTGAGGGTTGCTGCAGGGGACGGGTGTCAGAAGATGGGGTACTTGGGGGATGGGCATTAAGGAGGGCATGAGCTGGAACGAGCACTGGGTGTTCTACAGAACTGATGAATCACTGAATTCTACCCTGAAACTAATAATACGCTACGTATTAGCAAATTGAATTCAAATTAAAAATTTAACGTAAATAAATAAATGTAATAAGAATAAAAACCTGCACATGCTAAATGCTCCCCGCTGCCCCAAAACAGTTCTAAATCAATGGATTCTAAGCCTTTTTGAAAATTCCCCTCAGGAAAAATATTTTAATCACAGACTCCTTGATAAATGAAAATTTACTTAAATTAAAAATTTTGCCTGCATATTTGTACATCTATACCTATATAAATCTCAGATATAAATAATGAAACATTTAAAAACTGGAACATTTTGGGGGGCGCCTGGGTAGCTCAGTTGGTTAAATGTCTGCCTTCATCTCAGGTCATGATCCTCAGTCCATGATCCTTGGGCTCCCTGCTCAGCAGGGAATCTGCTGTTCCCTCTCCCTCTGCCCCTCTCCACCTCCCCCGCCCACTCTCAGTCATGCTTGCTCTCTCTCTCAAATGAATAGATAAAATCATTTTAAAAATTAAATAAATAAAAAACTAGAACATTGTTAAGTGAAAACTGAAAAAAAATGCTGAATTTTTATTTTCTTTGTTTCATTCCTTAATAGAACAAAGGGTTTATATTATCAGTTAATCAATATTTTAGACAAATGTATATGATTGATAAACTTTATTACTTTCTTGAAAATACTGGTTTAAATTTTTTATGCAGAAATTTAAAGAACTGGTTTTGATTCAGGTTTGTCTTAATCCTTGGGCTTAACAGTTGCCATAGATGAAAAAGATCCCTCAAAAGAGAATATGTACAAAGCAAAGAAGTGCATTGTCATGTATGATTAACAAATTGTGTTACTGATTTTCCAGCTCTTTCTACCAATTATGCAAAGACTTTATTGAAATAACAACTGATGTCAATTGGCAGTTACAGTAACCTGATTTGTATGCACAGATACACATGTACATGGACCATTTGTTTGAGACAACAAATATGCTGTCAACAAACGGGTTTGAGTAAGTGCTTTCTTTTTTTTTTTTTTAAAGATTTTATTTATTTATTTGACAGACAGAGATCACAAGTAGGCAGAGAGGCAGGCAGAGAGAGAGGAGGAAGCAGGCTCCCTGCTGAGGAGAGAGCTTGATCCCAGGACCCTGAGATCATGACCTGAGCTAAAGGCAGAGGCTTTAACCCACTGAGCCACGCAGGCACCCCGAGTGAGTAAGTGCTTTCAAACCCCACTTTCCAACTCTTCATCTGGGAAAGTTTTAACTTGTTAGTAAATTGTGTTAGCAAGTTTTACTTTTTTAAGGCTAGAGGCATGAGCCTTTTTAAAAGTGATTCATTAATTCTAGCAACAAATCACAAAACAATTAAAACATCCTCAACCGCTCATGTCCAAAATGTTCTCTTCTCATCGAGATTAAAATCAGCTATTAAACTCACTTTTTAAACAGCCCATTACCTTGGGGGGACAAATTAAATACCGACATGAGCTGGGAAGTATGACTCTCACTTGTCATCCCATGAGAAGTTCAGGGAATTTTGAGTATGTGTTTTGTTGCTACTAAAGAAAAATGCATCTTTAGAGTCCAAGAGACATATAAGTTTTTGGCCAGGAGAAAATCAAAAATCTCCTTATGACACAAAAAATTAAAATGACCACTCACATCTCAGTGCAAAGGGTTGTGAATATTTTTTAAAGGTATTGTCTTTGTGACATCTACTGCATCGAGTATGACATCTGTCACCAGTGAGCTGTGGTACATTGCAAGCCTCTGACAAATGAATGAACCAGCGACAGTGTTAGACCCACTCTTCCCTCAGGACACCCATGTGTCCCTTGGAACACATCTCAAGCTGAGAAACATAGGCTTGTTAAAAAATCCTCGGTGTTACCTTGTCTTCTACATATTTGCAGAGCTTTATTTCTCTTACTTTTTCAAACACAGCGTATATTATATTGGAAGTCCTGACATGCTCTTCCCACATGCTGGTGGGTCAGCCTATGTGGGGTACAGGCCCCCTCTTTAGGGATCACCTCTCTGGGCAGCTCACACCTCATATGATTTATAATACCTGCACTTGCCACAGATGTGTCACAAATGGTCTCTGGTTCTGGGTGGGTTTCCTCAGGAATTACATGTGAAATGTGTCTTGGGCATCCAGAAGAACATTTTTCTTTTTCTGCAGAGTTTATTATGTTCACAGAAGGGTCCCTGAACCCCAAAAACATTTAATTGCCACTAACCCAAATAATTAAAATATTTTTTTGTTATTGTTAAATGGTTTAGATCATTGCCCTGGTTCTCAGACAAGACAGAGTTGAAACAAATTTTGGTCGCTCAGACCCTGAAAAGGGAAATTTTCCCAAGGGGCAAAGGGACATCTTATGTTCTACTGTTAACATTCTTGTTAAGGATGAGGGCAGACAGGTGTTGTGGAGACCTGGGGCCTTTGTCCTCCTAGTCCTGCCAGCACGGCACCAGCAGGTGAGCACAGGAGCTGTAAGGAGCAGTGGTTTGTCAGACTCGAGGGAACACCAAGGTGAGCCCACAACTTAAGAACCTTGACTTCCAGATAGATAATCCCCACCAATCAATGATAATTAGCCACCAAAGTCTCCCTACTGAAATCACCTCGCTTCTGTATACCCTTCATGCACAAGACGTCAGCTGTCCCATTAGAGTCTATTTCCCTAGTCTATGCTTTTAAATTTGATTTTACTTCTAATTTATCTTTAAGGGGACATTGAGATGCCAAGGGCTGAAAGGAAACCATGAACATCAGGACAGTTGGATTTCCTCTTACTTCGGCAATCACTCTGATTAGAATTTTTATTTTCTTTCATGGCTTCATAGATTTCCAAAAGCAAGACACTTCTGGGCCACCTTCCCCAAGCAGGAGCTGAGCTGATGGCATGTCCTCTGTGCTCTTATGACTTTTCCCTTTGTGTTTATTACAGAGACTGTGGTGAGTGCTCACTCTGGCTCCCCTCCCTTAGTCCCCTTTGGGGCAGGGACTGTGTGTCCCCAACACCAGGCTTTGGGTCTGGCACATGAGGTCAGCAAATGGATGACAGTGTGCACAGACCTTGATCCCATGGATCCAGTGCCTCCCTAGGGGCTCACACACTCACTGCCCCAGACCTGCTTTCTGGAGAATTACACAGGAAGGAGGGCTCACGTAACACCACACTCACTGGTTCTTCGAAAATTCAACAGCACCTCGTATTTTTCATCTCCACATTGTAAGAAAATCCTTGTCCGCAGTTCAGAGTCATGGCTTCAGCTTATCCCGACGCAACCCCTCAGTTCTCACCGGGTGATCACTGAACAAGTTACCTGGGAGGTTATTCTTGCCTTTCACAGATAGTTTTACATCTTTTTTTTTTTTTTAAGATTTTTCTTTTTTTACTTGAGAGAGAGAACGACAGAGAAAGCATGAGAGGGGAGAAGGTCAGAGGGTCAGAGAGAGAAGCAGACTCCCTGCTGAGCAAGGAGCCCTATGCGGGACTTGATTCCAGGACTTCAGGATCATGACCTGAGCCGAAGACAGTCGCTTAACCAAGTGAGTCACCCAGGTGCCCCAATAATCTTTAATTAAGTTTTTCTTTCCAGCACATAAAAGTCCTAGTACAAAAAAAAACAAAAAATCCTAGTATACTTAGTCTCAGATAAGCTGGGGACACCAAATGACAAGCCAGTGTCTTAAACAAGAACAGTTCATATACGTGATACAGATCTAAAGACCTGAAAACAATGGCCAAAGAGACAGCAACTCTAGAAATAGAATGTACCCTAAAAGGCAGGAGCTTTCTGACACCATCAGATTTTCCATACTCTGAAAAAAAAAAGTGGGTGAAATCACCATATCTAATCTTATTTTTCATTTTCAGTGCATTATATTATAAGCTTAAAAATTACATATTAAATGTTACTGATCAGATGAAAGTGTGGATGGATTATTAATGTTCTAGTTTGTTCCTCAAAAGACATAAGCAGAATAAGTAGGGGTGCCTAAGGACAAGCATTGCATGAATGCATCTTAATGGAGGTTGCATTTTATGGGGGGATGCTTTCTAAAGGACAAAATCCTGGCAGCAATCACAAATTCTGGATCATCCTTCTCCATCTGGTTTGATTTTGAGAACTGGAGAATTGCATGTCCCGTGGGCTTGCCGCGAACGTGAGAAGGCCCATGGCCATGATTGTTCCCTCTTAGGTAATGGTCTTTCAACACGCTCTTCTCAGCCCCTTACACAAGCGTACCCACATAGGCGAACCCAGCTTTGTCCTCAGGCCAGAGGAGTGTTTGGCTGATAATTCAGGCTAATCTGATTTTATCTGCACAACAGATGCGGTTGGACAAAAAGAATTACCAAGAAATTCCTTCACATGAAACTAGTTGGGCCCAGAAAGGTTAAAGGAAGTCACAAATCCAGGGAATCAGAGAACACCTTGAAGGACACTTATAGCTTCTGTGAACCAGTGGCAAAAGATAAAATCACCAAAGCAAGAATGTGTGCCCACCCCGCCTCTGGCTTTGCCCAGCAGCACACTGGGAGAGTCCTAGGCAGCCAGCCAAGGGGCCCAAACTAAGATTAGGTCGGGAAAGGGAAGTAACACGGCTCACAGCAACCTTGTTCCTAGGGAAGTACATTCATGAGGAGACCAGGTGTTTCCTATTTGTAAATCTCTCCATATTTAGGCATTTGTTCATAAATGTGCAGTAAGGTGAGTCTGCTCAAGCACTAAACCATGAACTGGGAATTCAGATATGAATCACATGTTGCCCTTGCTCTACTGCAGCGATGGTGTACTGATAACAATGAAAATAACCACACTTGTTCAAGCATGTATCCTTAAATTCATTAGCTCTAAATCTCAAAACACCACTTCAAAGAAGGGATTCACTGTTTCCATTTTCCAGCTTAAGAAACTAGGGCTCAGGGAAGCAGGGAACGCAACATCACACCGTGCCACGTGGCAGAAGGTAGCTCCACCCACCCAGCTCCTGGGCTGAACGTAGTATTCTCATTTCACAGCCCTGTGTTTCTACTTCTTAGATGAAGATCCTTAGCTGCCTACAAGGCATTATTTCCAGGCTCCCCAGATCATATCTTGGATATGTTCTGTCAGTGATCTCATGTTGTCCACCATTTTCCTCCTCCTTCCCAGCACCACGTTTCTGAGGCATCACTGGAGTGGACCACATGGCTGGGTGGCCACCATGCTGGCATCTTACAAGGGACATACAAGGGCTGGGCACCTCCAAGTTCAGCCTTCTGGGCGGCCCAGGTATCTGAGTGTGTTCTGTGCCAATAGGGGAAAAAAGGTCTTCCTCATCTCATCGGTGTCATACTTTGCAACAGGGGAACTGAAGCAGAGTTCCTGGGACCCAGTACCTTATAGAGGTGAGAATAAGATAAGCTCTTTCTATTTGGGGCAATCTGAGTGACACACACCCCACTGTACTCAGAATATCTTTCCAGTTGGGCTTTTTCCCCTAACTTCCTCTTCTATAGGTGATGTTTCTCCAGAAGTCTTGGGTCACACCAATGTGCCAGACATGCCAAGTAGACATAGGTGAACAGATGTGCAGGAGACTTAGATTGGTTTCCCTCACTGCACACATGCACTTACACACAAATACACAAAAATGCACACTTTTCTCAAAGCCTGTGCTTCTTCACTGCAAAGTAGTAACTTCATCATTCTTTCTTCTCCAGGACAGAAGCTGTATTTGTTTGTGTGTGCTCACACTTGGGTCATGCAGTCAACTCATACCTTGAGACTGAGTGTGCTATCACAATTTTAGAAGCATCCTTCCCTGGGATATCCATATGCCATAAGCTTTGTCTCAAAGCTCCCTGCATGAAAAATGCAAAGGAGGAAGCAAAGAAGAATGGACAGAAAGTGATGCTCAGACAGTGGTGAGGGTCCTGTTGCTAGCTCTCTTTAAGAATGGGGAAGATTCTGGGACACCTGGGTGGCTCAGTTGGTTAAGCGGCTGCCTTCGGCTCAGGTCATGATCCCAGCATCCTGGGATCGAGTCCCACATCGGGCTCCTTGCTCGGCAGGGAGCCTGCTTCTCCCTGTCTGCCTCTGTCTGCCTCTCTGTCTGTCTGTGCTTGCTCGCTCTCTCTCCCTCTGTCCCTGACAAATAAATAAATAAAATCTTGAAAAAAAAAAAAAAAAAGAATGGGGAAGATTCTGCAGAGGAATATCAGATGAAGAGGGAGATGAGAAAGGATAGATGCCAGCCTCCCAGTACTGTGAGCCCAAGTTCCCACAAGGACCAATTTACTTCCTCATTCCCACCATGCAGAACAGCCAGAGGTGTCAGTGCAGTGGGTTTGCAGAAAGCAGGAAGTCTCAGACCAGGGAGGCTGGGGTCAGGCCACAGGAGAGAGCTGGACAGAATGACAAGGTACATCAGTGGAGCCTGGGCAGCTGGAAGGCCCCTCTACCTTCCCAGAGAGCGAGCCCAGGCTTCAGCAGGCTTGTCTGACATTTCCTTCTCCTGTCAGACTGTCTCACCTTTCCCTTCTGTGTTTCTCACCATTCACATGCATGCATTAGTTTATTCCTTTATGCAATATTTGATACATATGGGTTGCATGTCCACTCTGAACAGTCATCTAGGTGCTTGGGACACAACACAACAGCAAAGATCTCTACCTCTTTGAATCTTTATTTTATGGGGAAGAAACAGGGAGTAAATATAATCAGTTGGCAATGTATTTGCCAGCATAGAAGGTAGAAAGTCTAAGGAAGAAGGTATTGCAAGGAAGGAGTTAAGACAGAACTAGGAAATGCTGGAATAAGGGAGGGCAATAGGTGACTGAGGTATGAGAGGAAAGGCCTCCCTGCAGAAGAAGCATGGAAGTAAATTCTGAAAGGGTGACTTATGATGCAATGCTGAGGTGGGTGCATGCCTAGAATATTCAGGGATGGCAGGAAGGCCTGGGTAACCAGAAAGGAGTGAGTTGAGAGGGAGATCATAGATGCCAGAGAAGTGGGAGACCGCCAGTGCCTATGAGGCATGTAGACTACCTAAAGCTCTTTGAGTTGGCCTTAAAAGGATGCTGTCACAGGTGTGAACAGGGAAATGACATGACCGGACTTATTTTTGGTCATCATGTCATCTGTGTTGAGAGTGGATGGACAGAATCTTTGGAAAGCAGAGACAGCAAGATTTGCTAGTGAGTGGCACAGGGGATATGAAGTGTATAGGTGACCCTGAGCTCATTTATCTGAGAACCTCAAAGGATGTAACTGTCATTTCCTGAGCTGGGGAAACAATGTAAAGAGCACCTCTTGGGGAGAAATGAGGAATTCAATGTTAGGCACGTAGGGTTTGCAGCGACTAATATAAGTGAAGATGACAAAGAGGTGAATGGATGGGTGAATCTGATCAGGGCCCGGAGAGATGACTGTGTTGGATGCACAAGTCTGTGAAGTGTCTGTGTGTAGGTGGCATTTAATTCCATGACACCTAATGACGTCATCCTGGGAGTAGGCAGAAAGAGCAGAGGCCTGAGGACTGGGCATGGTGTTCTCAACATGAGAAGATCAAGGAGATGAGGAGATGATGGAAAGGAAAACCAAGGACATGAGAACACTACAGAGAAAGGAAATGAGCAGAGGAACAATCCAAGTGCAGAAACTGTTTCACAGAAAAGGGAGGCAAACAACCATGTCTAAGGTTCAGAGGGGTCAAGTAGGATGCAGAATGACTACTGACCATTTGATATATCAGCTTGGGTGTCCTCTTGTTAGTGACCTCAATGAGAGCCACTTCAGTAGAGGGGTGGAAGCAAGAGCAGAATCAGAGCCATGTGATAGAGCTGATGAGATGCTCATCAATCCCATTTCCCTGGGCAGGAGGAGGATCATGTCTACTTGTGCTGATCAGTTTCATCAGGGTCTTCTGTCAGGAACACACCTGAACTTATTCCTAGACTCATGATTTTTAAATGATCCCTCTGCCTCCTCACCTCAGCTCTGCAATCTCCCTCCTCTCTCTTCCTTTCTCTCTTTCCCCTCTTCTCCTTCCCTCCCTTTCTATCTTTGTCTCTCCCCCACCTTTCCTCCTTCTTTTTCTCTCTCTCTCTCCTCTCCCTCTCTCACTTTCTCCCTTTCCCTCTCCTCTCCCTCCCTCTATCCTTCATTCCCTTTCCCTCTCCCTCTCCTTCTGTCCCCCTCCTTTCTCTCTTTCCCTCTCACCCTCCCTTTCTCTCTCTTCCTCCCTTACTCTCTCTTCTTCTGTCTCTCCCCTTTTTCTCTCTCTCCCTCTCCTACTATCAGACTTTAGTGGGAATGTCAGACCCTTAATCTGATCTTTACTGTGCCCCTTTATTCAATTCTGAAGTGTTCTAAGAATGTTTTACTCAAAGCCTCGTTAAATTCTTTATCTTATTGTTCAGAGACTGAAGCAGCAGGCCTTTCCAATTCTGTAAGACTCTATATTTCTTGACTCTTTTTGCTTTGATTTTTGTTCACAAATTATCTAGTTCATATTGAACACATCTCTTGTGTGTAATATCTTGCACATGCAGGCAATAACGGCCTCCACACATCACTGACAACCTATGCTTCAACTTAATCATAGAGCTATGATCTCAACAAAAATGGGGTTTTAACAAATAATTTTTTGCTACATAACTGTATCTCTAACTTTTCTCATCTCTAAAATATCCACTAAGTCAGGGCCATGTGTTTTAGGTTTTTGTTGCAGAAAATGAACTAATACCAATTTCTGTATTAGTCAGGATAAGTAGTACTAGAGGCTGTAACAAAAGTCTTCCAAATCTCAGTGATTTAGCAAAATAAAGTCTTATCCATACCCTTTTTCTGGGCACACTGGGACATTTTTCAGCCTCCCTTAAAGTTCTGTTGGGGCCCTGGGACCCAGATTTCAGAGAAAAGAATGCAAGAAGGATATGTGCCAACTCTAAGCAGTCCCACCCAAAACCTCCTGTGAAACCTTGCTCATGCTCTTCACTTTGTGGTCAATCTGGAGAATGAATATTGAAGATAGAGGTGTCATAGCAGAAGAGCCAACTGACTGGCTGCCTGGGGTTCACCCATGAGATGAAACACACAGGAGAGCCAGCCAACCTACACTGACCAAGATGTGAAAAAAAAATACACATTTACTGTTTTATCACCCAAATAATTCATTGCAGACACTATGTTGATAATACAAAAAGAGAGAATGAAGGCAATGAATAAAGACAATTTCTTTAAGGATTTTTGTTATAAAGAAAGGAGATAAATGGGATAATAGAGGGGTGGTTTAAAAAGAGAGTTGGGGCGCCTGGGTGGCTCAGTTGGTTAAGCGACTGCTTTCAGCTCAGGTCATGATCCTGGAGTCCTGGGATCGAGTCCCACATCGGGCTCCCAGCTCCACGGGGAGTCTGCTTCTCTCTCTGACCTTCTCCTCGCTCATACTCTCTCTCACTGTCTCTCTCTCAAATAAATAAATAAAGTATTTTAAAAAATTAAAAAAATAAATAAAAAGAGAGTTGTTTGTTTATTTGTTTTGGTTTTTGTGTGCTAGGGAAAATGATGGAATGTATGCTTATAGGAAAGATCTGGTAGATAAGAAAAACTAATGGTGAGGTCAGAGACCAGAGAATTGCCCAAGCAACATCCTCTGGAAGGGAGAGGAAATGGAATCTGAAATACATTTACCAGAAATGGCATTGGCTAGGAGCACAGGCAATTCATCTCTGCAGTAGGAGAGGAAGTGGTATATACAGGCACAGATACAGGTTGTTAAGTGGATTAATTGACAGAAGTTTGCAGAAATGCTCTGGAAACTTCCAGTTTTTGTTTTTGTTTTTCCAGCAAGATCACCAACTGATTGAGCATTGAAGAGAAGTTGTCAGATTTAAGGAGAGAGGTAAAGGACAATGAAATAGTTGTGAAGGACAGTGGGTCAGTGATGAGGCAAGAAGACTATAGCACGTTTACTGGGTTCTTTTACTGATCTACTTGAAATTAACAATCACGAATTTTAAAGAGAGACCATAATTTTTTCCAGCAGGTAATATGGATGGGCCATGGAATTTCAGTTGGGAAAGTAGGGCAGTGGCAATGTAAGAAGGAGAGATGGTGAAAAAACAATGATGGGATTCATAAACTCCTGGAGCCATTGGAGGATCGCTGGAGCCATGGATACAAGAAGAGCTGAAAGGGTGGCCAAGAACAGAAAGCAGGATGCTTCACGTTGGCAAGGTCAACAAGTAACAGCTGTTCCTCGCAGTGATCAGGTCTTTCACTTGATTGTAGAAGTGAGTGGTGGAAACAAGTGGAGGAAAAGGAGGAAGAATGAGCAGAAGAGGCCAAAGAATTGGGACCCCAAGTGTTAACAGGGTCACCTGGAGGGGTACCGTGCATCATGGAGATGTTGGCAGTTGACATATGAAAAGTGAGTCAGGAGCAAATATGACGATGGAAAGTGACCTAGGAGTTCGTGGATGGCTTCAACAAGGAGAGGCAATGGGGTACAAACTATTGAAACAGATAGAAAACTGGGGGGAGTGTTAGAATAGCAGAAAGAAAGAAAGAGAGACAGAAAGAAAGAAAGAAAGAAAGAAAGAAAGAAAGAAAGAAAGAAGAAAAGAAAGAAAGAAAGAAAGAAAGAAAGAAGAAAAGAAAGAAAGAAAGAGAGAGAGAGAGAGAGAAAGAGAGAAAGAAAGAAAGAAGAGAAAGAAAGAAAGAAAGAAAGAAAGAAAGAAAGAAAGAAAGAAAGAAGAAAAGAAAGAAAAGGATAGGAAAGGAAGGAAAAGTAAAGAAAAGAAAAAAGAAAAGAAAGGGAAGAAGCAAGGACAGAAGGAAGGAAGGAAGGAAGGAAAAGAAAGAGAGGGAGGGAGGGAGGGAGGAAGGAAGGAAGGAAAGAGAGAAAGAAAGAGAAAAAGAAAGAAAGAAGAAAAAAAAAGGAAAGAAGAAAGGTGTGGAATCTGCAAGAAGAAAGGACACCTGTCTCCCCACATATAAACCCAAGAATGTGAGAATTTGGGAAGGATATCAGCACTGGCAGGGAAGAGGTGTCCATTTGGGAAAGCCATATTTAAGGCAGTAAGAAGTAAAAGAAATCAGGGAAGAGGGACACTAGAGGGGATTTTTGATGATTGCCCATATATTCCAGAGATCACAAGGCAAGTTACAGGAGGTGGGAAAATTTGGAGAAAATCAGAAAGCAGTATTACAGACATTTCTGGGGAATAAGAGCTGACGTGGGCACTCAAAGTGACATATATAAGAAGTGGTGGGACAGATCAGATGTTGGGGAAGAAAGGGAAAGAGGCTGGCCAGGAACACCCCTGCCAGAATTCTGCATGAAACCCCAAAACAGACGGAAAACAGTCTTACAGGAGTATGCCAAACTCCCATTTTGTGCCTTGAATGAATGAATGTGTCAATCAACTAGTCCAAGCCTTTCATTTTAAAGGGGAGGAAAGTAGGTCCTGAGGGTAAGAGACTATCCCTCCAGATGGCTTGCTGAGCTAGGGTCTCCAGGAGAAGGAGCAAACAGTGGTGGTTAGAGCACAGTTTCAGAGACATGCCCCTAGGGTTGATACCACTCCTACTCACCAGCTCTATGTATGAGCTTAGGCAATTTCCTTAGCTTCTAGTAGCTCCAGTTTCTTCCTGTTGTAAAGGTGTGGATAATAAAAACACCTGCCTCACCAATAGCAGGAAATGGGTTAACAAGTTCTTAGGAAAATTCCTGGCATTTAGCAAATGGTTTTTAGGTATTACCTATGACTACAAGTATGAACCTGGGTCAATCTCTTCATATCTAGAGATTAACCCACATGTCTGCAAAGCTTCTAATTCATTGGACTCAATCTTTCTTAGCATATCAAAAAAAAAAAAAAAAAGGCTAGACCCCATTCTACATGCACCCTCCCCCAGATTTCCCAAGATTCCCAAGGCCATTTCATGCTCACTCCCTGGTTGCCCAGACCTGCATCCTGGAGATTCCAAGACTTCCTGGGTGTCTCATTTCCTTGGGCTGCAGGCTCCTCCCCCTTCAGCTCAGCCCCCTCAGTGTATAACCCAGTCTCTCTCCTTTGTTTTTTCAGAATAACCCTAACCCCAGGCTTTTCTGGGAATTGGACATTTGCTCAATACTGGAGGTAATCTGCAGCATGCTCAGAATGGCACATAGCTCAAACTCATATTGGCTATCAGGGTGCTGTCATCTGCCATCCTTGCTAAAGAACTAAATTACTCATTAACCTTAAACTGATGGACCTCTTATCATTACCAAGTCCTTTTCTCTGTTCTTTTTTCCACTTTTTTTTTTTTTGCATACCTCCCCCCCCCCACACACACACACACCTGCACACACCTGCTCTCTCCACCATTCTTATGCATAAGAAAGGCTCCAAACTTCTGCAAAATTCCTGTTACTTTATCATGCAGATCAGTTTCTACTCTCTACTCCAACCTAAAACCAGATTCTTATCCTAAGTTCCTGGCTTACTTTCCTACACAGGAAGGATTGGCTTATCTTTTTTAAATTATTTTGTATGTTTTTTGCACATTCCAGATTAAGTTCCTGAGGGGCTTTCTCTCCTTACCAAGAATGTATCCATGTGTCAGGTGCTGTCTAGAGCACTAGCCCATGCATAAACCTGTGAGATGAGCAGGGAATTGTGTAGCAGGTCTGAGGGACTGGACCCTTCCTGGGAGTTGAGCACTGTCATAGAAGTACCATGAAGTCAGCCTTCATGCTTGAAGTTTCTCTGTTAACCCAGTAGGGGTTGCTGGAAAGAAAGAGGCCCAAACACATGACACAGAGGAAGTTGATTAAAAGTCAGCAGCACACCTTTGGCCAGCATCCAGGCCCAATGTGGGCTGACCCTCCAGTGAAGGGCCATGGGAAGATTTAAGCCACACCACCCTTCCTGTGACCTGCAGAAAATGAACAGGACATGCATGTTTGTAAGAAGAAATAAAGCAACATCGTTTTCTGCACTAACCAGCTCTGGAAGTCTGTGTTTCAGTTTTAAGCCTTAAAGAGAAAACACCCAATCTTCTTTGTGAAAACTCAGAGTTTGATCTATGCTTTACTATTAGTGATCCCATTTAAAGCAGGAAATAAATTATGACATCAAAAATGTAAATCGAACTTCAACACATAGATGAAATTTTCATTTTTTTTCTGTTTGCATCAAACTACCAGTTCCCTTATCTGAAATATATGGTTGGCTACATCCACCTGTTTTCAAACACAGTTCCCATCCTTGACATGAGGTCAAGAAAGCATGCCGGGGGCGCCTGGGTGGCTCAGTGGGTTAAAGCCTCTGCCTTCAGCTCAGGTCATGATCCCAGGGTCCTGGGATCCAGCCCTGCATCAGGCTCTCTGCTCAGTGGGAAGCCAGCTTCCTCCTCTCTCTCTCTGCCTGCCTCTCTGCCTACTTGCGATCTCTATCTGTCAAATAAATAAATAAAATCTTTAAAAAATAGGAAGAAAGAAAGAAAGAAAGAAAGAAAGAAAGAAAGAAAGAAAGCCAGCCAGAAGCCATGTGCCCAGTCATCATAATCCCTTGCACACCCTGGGAAGGAAGGGGGTGTGATGAGGCAACTCTCCTTGTTGGAGTAAACCATTACCATTTTAATATGAACTGTATCCTTTCATGCCAGCTCATAATCTGCAATAATGGGGGGTGGGGTGGGGAGAAAGAATGAAAGAAAACTCTTACATGCGACTGCCCTGAGTTTCATTACCTAGACATGTCTTCAAAGACATGACATTTTTTCTGAATGTTCTAAAAATGGATGTTATGTATCAGCTAAAAATACAATAATTAACAAGTGTGCTTTGAATCACATGATAGCAAATGTCATTTTCCTGTAAGGTAGGAGTGTTAATCATGAGTTGTCAGTTAATCAGAAACCAACTACACCTAGTAGGAGCCAGGCGGGCACCTCTGACTTGGCAAGTAGATGGCAGTGTCCTCTGGAAAACAGTCCTCCCAAGTTCGTGAGAGTATCTGCAGCTAAGGCTCCCTACACCAGGGCACAGAGGGATTTCTAAACCTGGCTCTCCCAGCTGGGATTCACATGCAGGCTTACAGCTATTGGAAGGCAACCTACCACCTTCCAGCTCAGGTTGGATGCTGACAAAGGACAGAAAACATCAGGGTGATGCGTTATTTCTGTTCATAGCTTTGGGTTACAAAGGAAACTAGGATTCAGTACTCTGGTTATCAGCATGGCATCCAACCATCATCTGTCTTTATGGATGAAAATCAGAAAACACCAAGAAGGAAAGTCTGTGATAAATCACTCATTTTGTTTCATTTAACTTTGGCTCACTGAATTCTCATCCCCTGCCTGGCAATGTGCTGAGTGCTGACATTATGCAGATAAGCACACATTCAAGCAAGGAGTACAACAGAGCCCAGGATGGAAGTGGACCTATAGGTACAGCAAGAAGCTTAGCCTAAGAAGAGATTTTCTGAGTTGAGTCTTGGACGATGAGAAGCTGTCACCCTACATGAGCGCTTAGAGGGTCTTCCAGGCAGGAGCAAAGGCCCAGAGGCAGGATTATACAGGCAGTGTTCAGAAAGCCGTAAAAATCCAATGTCACTGCCTGCTCCAGGATTTTCATTTTCCTTTGTGAAAACACCCACTGAAGGGGCACCTTTGCAGGTCACTGGCAGTAACAGGATCCATTCTCCATCCTTCTCTCAATGGACAGACACCTACGTGAATCATGGACTGAAGACAGAGAAGCAGAGGGGCCTACGAGCTGCTCACAGTCCTGTCGGCAAACAAATTTGTGTGAGTGTGTCATAACATAGGCCCCAGCCAGGGACCAAACTTAGGAGAAAGAGATCCATGTCGCAGGAAAGGGGCAGGAAAGATGGAGTAAATGCTTGGACAGGAAAGACAGAAAATGCTTGGACATCATGGTGTCCTTTGACTCTAGGCCTTATACTAGACTTGACCTTGCCAACAGCTCGGAATAGCAGACCATAGCCAGTGGCTCTGCTCACTTCAGCATGCCAAGGCTCCAACTTCCTCCTTTGTTATTCCTCAAATGTGTGTCCTCCTCTTGCTACTCAAGATTGTGACTCAGGAACCAACAGATCCCTTGGTAGCTTTTAGAAATACAGACTCTCAGACTCCACCTTAAATCTCCAGAATCAGAATCTGCATTTAAAAGATCTCTGGGTGATTCAAACTAACAGGAACCCTTTGAAGAGCTCTGGTGCTCAAACTTGGTTACACATTCCAGTCCCCCACTTTTAAAAAATAAAGGTGTCTGGGTCTCACCTCAGAGAATGTGGACTCTGAGAAATAAACTGAGGGTTTTGGAGGGGAAGGGGGTGGAGAGTTGGGTGAGCCTGGTGGTGGCTATTATGGAAGGCGCGTATTGCATGGAGCACTGGGTGTGGTGCATAAACAATGAATTTTGGAACACTGAAAGAAAAAACAAAATTAAATTAAATTTTTTAAAAAAGAATTATTTATTTAGTAAAGGGTACAGCTGGGGCATCATAAATTTTAAAGTTTCCCCAGATCATTCTACCATGTAGCTAACTTTGAGGACTCATCAACCACCCCTGTGGCCTGATAGCCACCAGCATGGGGGAGGGGTGCCAGTGGTTATTCCAGAATAGGTGAGCTGGAGGGAAGAATGAAGGCCAGTAGGAGCGGAGAACAGACAAGAAAGTGGTCATCCAAACAAGACTGAAGAAGTCCTAGAGAAACTCTCTCATTACACAGTTTCTACAGTAATGTTCTCACTTTACAATAAGCCAAGGCCCAGAATGGGTTAGTGACTTGCCACAGTCACAGGTGAGAATCAAAAACAGAAAACAGTTCAGATGAGGATATTGGAGAATTAAGTTAGCAAGAACTTCAGGCCTTCTAAATTATTAACTCTGTGCTGTTCTCATCCCCAGCCCTCATCTTTGGTGCTGAGTAAAATCCACAGTGCTTCCCGTATGCTCATTTCCCATGCCACCCCACCTTGTGCCAGCCATCCAGACCTTCATGGTTCCTGCCATCCACCTGTGTATCTGACTCTGAGCTTCCTGATGGTCAATCCAAGAAGAAAGATACAGCCTTGTTACCAAAAAAGAATAATTGCCCTAGCTCCTAAAAGGAGGCCAAGCTTTTCCTGACCCTTATTTTTACAAAAGAGTTTTTTGCTCTAGGCTCCATATAGAAGGAGCTGAATGACCTAATGCATACTACTTCAAAGACATCCCTACAGTAATAGTTTTTATAAAGCCATTATGTATAATATCCCTGGAAGTAAGCCAAGGAAATAACATTAAAATGCATGAAAATTCTGCTGGGGACTAAGAACATATGGTCCAAGTGCACAGCTTGATGCAGGAATAAAAATTAGCACACTAGAGGAAGGGATAAATAGCATGCCCTTCAAGTAAGTCCTCATAAATATCACTTCCATTATCCAGGCTTTTGATATGGCAGCAGAGGACTGAAGTTTAATTCACAGGCCTGGCATGTCATTGTTCTGTGTCATGGATTGAAGGAAAAGACCAAATAAGCAAACAGTGGAGCCATCAACCATTTGTGAAAGTTTACAAGTCTATCCAAGACTCAAGAGAATAGAGAATCACCCATTTTTGTGTAGTGTCAGAGCAAGGGCATATCCAAAGGACAATCCAGTTTTCTCAAGAGTATCCATTAGGGGACATGAATACATAAGTGATAGATCAGGTCCTAAAGTTCTATACACCATGTGTGGTGCACTATGTGGGCTTGGGAAACACATCAGAGGACTCGGTGAAGTGGGCAATTCTTGCTAGCAGAGAATATAGAACTTGAAATAACCTTGAAAAATGAGGCAGATGTCCAGGGGTCTAAATGGATGAGAATGGTGAGACTGAAGAAAGCAACTACAGAAGAGCTTTAGCTTTAGAGATGGGCATCATTGGCCTCCTCAAGGGGGAGCTAATGTGGCTGGCAGACTACCTGGCTGATAGGAATGGTTTCATGGTAGGTCACGGAAAGTGCAGGTGAGTTCTCTTCAACCCAGTATCTGCTCTTCCACACTCAAGAGCTCAACTCATAGTAAGATCATCATGAGTGGCTCAAGCTAGAAACCTGGACATTATCTGGACTCCCTTTCCTTCACTCACACATCCTACTGTCACTATGTCAACTCTACCCATGGAATGTCTTTTGAATCCATCCCTTCCAATCACCTCTACTTTTCTTAGACCTTGTCATCTCTCACCTACTTCACTGAAAAAGCCACCTACTTTGTGTCCTCTCTGTGGCTCTCTGCTCCAGACCACCCTCCCCATTGTAGCCAGAGTGACTTTTCTAAATGTCTCAGTCAACAACATCTGTTTTAAGATACATAACCCCACTCCAGTTGGTTAGAATAAAAGGAATCTTTTAAAATTTACAATGGAACACAAGAACAGAAGGGCCACAGCCTTGTAGGAAAAGATAGCCAGGATTTGAGCCTCTCTCCCACTGATTTTAGAACCTGTGTGCTCACTCTCATTATTGCTGTTTTTCCCCATTTTTCTCTCCTCTGCTTGCAATATTCCCAAACAGCTCCCATTTCAAGACTATGAGGCCCTACAGACCCAACATACTCACCATAATTGACTTGAGTCTCCACATCTCTTAAATTTTTAAGAGAGAGATCTGATTGGTGGGTGATAAGCCAATGAATTGGCTTGGCTTGGTCCTCATGATCATTCCTAATTCTAAGGCAGGGTTGTATGACATATATCTGGTCACTAAAACCTGGCCTTCAGCAAGGTATATGAGCAAGTCACTCATTTTATAAGTATTTATTGAGCACCTACTAGGTGGCAAACATTTTACTTGGAATTGCGAATAAACGTAAAAAAAAAAAACCACTAACACACAGTGTGAGAGTGCTACAGAGGAAAAGAAATGTTCAGTGCAAAATAAGACTGGAAGGATAAAGGGTGGATTCGGGGAAGATTTGGGGGGACAGATGACATATGTACAGAGATCTGAGAGGTGAAAGGAGTCATCAGTGCAAGAGTCTGAGAGAAGCCTGTGTGGCCCAAAGAAAGGTGCCTATGAATGTCCTGAGGTGGGAAGAAGGTGGAATTGGAGGACAGGAGGAGGGATTGTGTCTCAGGCCCTGAGCCTGCAGCCTCCAGCAAGGTCCAGACCAGATAGGTTGCTATGGGCTACAGAAGGACTTTGAAATTATTAGCTAGAATCCACTAAAATGTTTTTTAACCAGGATGATGTGTCAGTGTGATGGGATTTGCCTTTTTCAGGATGTGTCTTTGGCTGCTGGGTGAAAGGGGAGCTTGGGAGGTATGAGTGAAAGCAGGAAAATCCACTAGAAGACAGTTGCTGGAGTTCAGGTGAGAGAAGACAGTGGTTCTCATGAGGAAGGGGTGGTGATGAGCCAAGTAAAGGTGGGGTAAGCTTAGGAGGTGATGGGATGATTTGGATGCAGGAAAGTGAAGGGAGCATGAATCAAAAGGGCCCCCAGCATTGCAGTTGATCATTTAAATGATAATACCCAGAGAGGAAGGCCAAGGTGGGGAAGCCAAACAACATGGCCACTCCAGGGGAACACAAGATGATAGATTGTCTGCTCTTGAAACCCTGTTGCTGCCTTCTCTGTAGTTAACGGATACATCCAGAGTCTTTAGCATGACATTTATGTTCCTTCACCATCTTGTCCCAGCCTAATGCTCAGCATGTCCCCCTCTCACCTCACCCCAACTCATCTTGTCCACACTCCAGGGACGTGTCAGGCCCGGTGAGCTTCCTGTGCCCCTGCACCAGCCTCTCCTTAACCCTACTCGCCCTTAACTGACTAGCTAACAAAACCAGTTCCCTCTCCCTCTTCTCTGTAGCCATGGCTGGCAATTCAGAATGCATCTAGATGCTTCCAGAGTAACTTATCTGTTCACTGACCCCACATACAACAGTCTGCAGTTATCTCTTCCAGGGAGAATCTAGATTTAATGTGTGCTGTGTACTTCTAAAACCTAGTGCCCATTATAACTGATGTTGATGAGATGTGTGACCTCAGCTCAGCAATGGAAAATCAGGGGTCATTCTTGGTGATCCCTTTGGGTTTTCCCACTCCAGCTTTTATGAATCTTTGATGACTAATGAAATTGAAGAAGATGAGGTGACATATCTGTATGCTTGTGAGAGTGAAAATTGGTTATCAGTCATCACCTCGGGGGATTGGTCATATCATGAGCAGGATTGATGCATATTTTTAAGTCCCTAAATAATATATGCAGGGACAGAAACATCATAATAGATAATATTGATTGAATTCAAACACATGCCAGGGGCTCCCCTTAGTATTTAAAAGGGAAACTTGAGTGGAAATTACCCCAAAATGCACTGTCTTTGGCATGCACGATCTGAACAGTGTGGCAGGAAAGCTGGTATGTGCATCTCGTGCAGATGCCCAATCCCGAGGAGACGCCTGGAGAGCCTGATTCCTGCCTTGGAAAGTTATATGTGCAACTTTGTTGATTTTCCTGCACAAATGACTCAGACTCAAATAGCACTAAGAGATGATGATTTTTTTTTAATTAGAGGAAGAGGATTCTAAAATAGAATCATAATTGAGGATGGAAGAGGTAATTATCATTTTTTTAAATCATCTGTGAACCCAGGGAAGAAGCACCATTTTTTAAAAAACTTTTTGAAAGTCACTATTTTGGAAAAATGACAGGCAACTCCAAGTGAGAGACTGGTCTAGGCTCTAAAAGACCAAATGAAGAAATCAAGTCCACAATCAAGAAAAGAGGTTTCTGAAGTGACATCAGCAAGACCGAGTGAGCAGCTAGATGTAGCTGGTGAGGGGAAGGAAGGGATGAGAATGACTGCCTTGTTTCTGTCTCTTTTCTTCATAGTGAATGAGAAAATTTTAAGGAAAAGATGAATTCCATGTTGGCACTCAAGGTTCCCATGGAAAATGTGACCGAAGGTATCTAATAGGCAGTTGACTATGTGAGCAAAGACTGGATTAGGTTTTTGGATGCAGGAGTTGAGTAGGTGTGTGAAAGTTGAAGCTCTGGGAATGGATTAAAGTGAACTGGGATCTTTAACCCCTTGGCAAGAGCCCCAGGCTGCAGACACAGTGCACATCCTGCTCTGTGGACAAGTGATGGTCAGGAGCTCCACTGCAGGAGGACACGTGACACTGTAGAAGAAATCATTCACCATTCCTCTTCCTAACATCACTGAGGTGTCCTTGGGACCTCATGTCCTCTTGGAAGCTCAGTTTCTCTATCTGTGAAGGGAGACAAAGAGCCCTTCTAGGAACTGCATTGTTTGTAACATGTGTGATGGGACTGTGGGAAAATAGATTAGAAAAAATAATTCTCCCAGTTCCAGTTCTGAACTAGAGCTATGTGGTTGGCATTCACTCAGTTGACATGCATTTATTAAGCACCCACTCTGTGACAAGCACATAACAGATGTGACTGAAAAAACTAGATCAAGAAGTATACATGTGCAAGGGGGACATAGACTTCACATCAACCACGTACTCTAACAAAGACATAAGCCAGTTACTGGGAACATTCACAGAGGGGTTAATTCCTGGCTTGAGGTTGTAGAGAAGGCTTCCAGGAACAAGGGATGATTGACAGAGTCTTCAAATGGTCAATAAGTGCTCACCATGCAAAACTCGGAAGACAGAAGTCTTAAGCAGGAGGCATACTACTCATGTGATTATGTTTGGGGTGCACTGAATTGTCCTATGTAATTGAATTACAAGATGTGGGGGTCATTGGTGGGTGGTGAGGCAAAGTGCATGTGGTAACCAGCTGTGGAGAGCTTTGAAGACCACACCAAGAGCTTGGGTTTTATCCAACTGGAAGGGAGCAATGGGTCATGACCTTGTCCAGACAATTATTCTGTTTCCTAATTCTAGCCATGGATGAGAGGAGACAGTTTTTTTCCTCATAAAGAGCATCCCTTACCTCCAGGGCATCCATTTGCCTTGCATCTGGCTTATTCTTACCTTGTCACGGAGCATGGTTCTCAATGCAGCATGGGCTCACATTATAGATGGGGAAGCACAAAAATAAGGAAGGAAGGAAGGAAGGAAGGAAGGAAGGAAGGAAGGAGAGATGGAGGGAGGGAGGGAAGGAGGAGGGAGGGAGGGCGGGAGGGAGAAAGGTCCCACCTCTGAGCAATTACATTCAATAGTTTCTGTAGGGTTCAGGTACCAGAAGTTTTTATAAAATTTCCCAGGTAATTTTAAGATGCAGCCAGATTTGCAAAGCAGTGCTTTAGATTTCAACTTTCTTACATCACCAGTGGAAACAATTGCCATCCTTCTGAGAGATTATCTATAAGATTTGTAAAGGTCAAAGAGCCATAAGAATCATATTATTCAAAAAGCATATTTGGAAAACATTAGGATAAGCCTAAAGGACTTGACTCTAATACGTTCCTAGTCCTCAGTGACCCTAAGCTTGAGTTAGATTCACATTCCCCTTTTGTTCAAACAAGGCAAATTGAAACAGCAGTCTACGTAGCTGAACCCCTCCAGTCCCTCAGTCTGAATAAGTGCACTGGATTGCTCAGCAGTGTCACTGTGCCCACCCAGAAAACACATGTGCCATCCCCCAAACAGGGAGGCCAGCTGGTAATCAGTTAGTGACCTACACATGAGATGTTTTAGAGGATTGAATTTTTCTGCTATTTTTATTTATGATACTTATTAAAATGTCAGCCAGATGAACACATATCTTGTGCAAAGTTTAATACGCATTGGAGCTTTTGCTTTTCCTGCCCCAGATATAACCTGGACTACCTTTGAGATAGACTAATTAAATACAATAAATAACTTATTGCTAATAAGGGATATGCACGTCCATGGAACATGCTGCTTACATATCTAACATAGTAACTTTGAGGGTTTGGATAGGACTTTGACTATGACCCAGAAGGGCATTTGAAGGCAAGTGTTATAAGGGGCAGAGGCACACATCTTTGAGGATACCAGAGGGAAAGAGTCACATGACTTGGATTCTGGTCTCTGTCCTCTGTTGACACACCATATGACCTTGCACAGGCCCCTTTCCTGGGACTGTTTCCCTTCTGGTAAGGGAAGGGTGGATTAGTTATCTTTTCCAATTCTAAATTAGATTTATACCAATGAGCTACTTTTAATCAGGAAGGAAAAGTCCTTTACTTGGTTCAAATCACATCTGTTACTTATTCTCTGTGTAATGCTTGGGTCACAACTTTTCTCTTTTCTGTGAAATGGGGACATAGCCACTGAGCAGATCTCACATGCAAAGCAGAGCATCCAAAGTTTCTAGGGGCTCCATAAAGGTAAAAGTGAAAACAGCCATCCCATACTGAGTGCCACTGTGTGCGTGTATCTCTGCTGTCTACACATGATTCAATTAACCAACAGCTTCCATTTCTCTGCAACCCATCAATGTTAGAAAAGAACTGACATGTTGTTTTCCAAGCCTCATAATACAGCAATTCCACGCTGAGGAAAGGAGACACATCCCATGTCAGGATGCAAGGACTTCTCACCTGTTGAAAAAGAACTCAAATTTTCATGAAGAAAACTCATTGAAACTTCAGAACATAAACTTTTGGACCTGCGCAGTGGAGTGCAAGGGGGCAGTGAAGGCAAGGGAGGCAGCATGTGGAGCCCTGCCCCCACCCCATAGCCCATGCTGGATGCCTGGCATACCCTGTCACCAAGGCCTCACCTCTAATTCCTGTACCACATGCTCTTCCTTCCACCTGACAGATCACAGAACACAGGCATCCCCCCTAACAACAAAGCTTCCAAGAGGCCTAAACCAAATTCTGTTTGAAGCTTTCATTATGTGATAGGGTCTGGATAGTCCTTCAGAAGCATCTTCCATAGCCACTTGACACAAGATTTTGTACACTACTTTCATATCTTGACATTCGTTCGAGGACAGAATCTTAATATAGCCAGATGTGTGGCCAATACATCAATTCGAATGTTATCTCAGCACATACTTCCAGGAAAAAGAGAGAGAGAGAGAGAGAATAAAGGAAAGGAGAGGAAAATAGAGGAAAGGAAAGGAAAAAAGAAAACTGCTATCCTGTCCACTGCAGGTCAAGGTTCTCCTGAAATCCAGCCCACTGACCCTGTTCCCTAGGGCTTGGATTCTGGAAATCCTTTTCTCAAGGAGCCTGTGAGCAGCACTGCCATCACAGGGATGGCGTAGGCACTCGGAGCTCTCAGCAACGCACCTTCAGTGAATGCCAGCTCTTGTTTTTTTCCCCATTAGAGAAAAAGCCAAGCTCTACTAAATAGCCCTGAGCCCATTGAGAAGAAATCTGGGTCATCTCAATTGGAACAGACAGTGCAAACCTCAGTGGTAAAAAACCAACCATGTCCACTACAGAGAGAAATGTATTCACAGTTACAGCCCTCCCCATGACCGAATGATGGGGTGAGATCTGACTTCATCCCTTCCTAAATTTCAGTAGGAAAACACTGTTGGTACATACTCTGTTAATCACTGTTCCAGGCACTATAGCGGGAAAGAAGCATGAAATTGTTCCCTGGCCTGGGGAAACCCCCTGTTTCTGGGACAAATGGAGACGGGAAACAAGGCAGAAAGGGGGGCAGAAAGGATGGCGTGGGAACAGAGGGAATGGGGGCAGAGAAATAGGGGCTGATCATGAGAAACCTGATTGATAACAAGGGCCCAGGATTTCTTCTGAAGGATATTAAGGAGCTCCTGAAAGGTTCTAAGCAGAAAATTCATTTGGGCATGTCTCTGTTCTGTGCTCACTTTATTCTCACATATGAGGAATAATTATGAGTCCTGAGGCTTCTAGCTGGGTTTACACTTTATCAGATTTTTAAAGGATCCCCTTCCACTCATGGGTGTTCCTGACCCATGAGTGGAAGGTCAAAGTTGACCAGCAAATCCTGTGGCAGAGCTATGGGTCCTTGCCCATCTGTCCTTTAAGGGTCTCTCAACCCCATTTGCTAAACTGCAAGAAGTCTCTTTCTTACCTAAACAAAAGTTTGGTCTAAGCATGGCTGGACCTGAAGGTGAACCATACAGTTCCTCCTATAGTGTCCTCCACATGGTCCAGCTGCAGGACCAACTAATATTTGTCTCATGCCTGCCATCTTGGGGAGAAGGCTCCTGTATGGGAACAGGAAACTTACTTGCCCTTGACCACCTCAGCGATTAGAAACTGGTTCTTAACATCAAACTGAAATCCATCTGCTGTTAATATGCAGCCATTGGTCTTAGTTTTACCCTTTTGAGTCATACAGAAAATGCCAGCTTCCACTTCAGTGGAACATATTCATTTATATCATTTTCTCTGGAACTGTGAGGTCCTTAAGGATGAGGGTGGTGTCTGGTTCATGTGGAATCTGCAGAATTTAGCACAATGACTAATATACAAGTGCTCAATGAGTGTTGGCTGAATTAATGGGTGTGCAAGTGGTAAGACATAGCCTGATGAACTATGCTATCCGAATGTAAAAGCAATATTTGTAAGTACTATTCATATCCTCGAACTTCTCATAATCCTCTCTTCTCATGACTATTCGATGTAGGTCAAAAACTCTCAAAAATAAAAATTGGGGATCTTTAAGTGAAGACGTCTCTGTAGCAATCCCAGTTCAGACTGAAATACTCTGTTTGCATGGGAGAATGCATGACACTCTCAGAGCCCACTCTCCTTTATCATGTGGGTCAGGATCTCAAATTAGCACTTTCTCACCTTGGGAGAAAACAAGAGTCCAAGGAAATGAAACTGAGGGCAAATCCATTTGGCTGAGATAGATGGAGGTGAGAGACATCCAGAGAAGGTGAACTCCCCTAATAACCTTCTTCGTCACACATTTCCTGTGCTCTCCAGAGAGCAGAGTTCCCCCCTTCTCTATGCCAGCATGGATTCTGTCAGCAAGTTCCTTCCTATACTGCACTTCCTATACAGTGGGGGACAGGGGACGAGCTGCCATAGTCAGCCTCCTGCAGCAGAGGAGGGAGCTCTTCAGGAGCAGGTGCCTCTGTGCTTCTGATTTATCTTTATGTCCTTAGCCCAGTACAGGACCTGGCATACTAAATAGCAAACTGCATTCTCCCAGTGCATGCCCTTAGAATTAATTCACACTCTGCCAAATGCAACCAACCATGGCTGTGTGTCTGCCCTTCCGAAGTGGGATTGCCTTGTCAGATGTCTCTGAGGAAGGCTCCTGTTCCCCTATAACATTTCCAGAAATGAAGAACATTTTCATTCCCAGTAGTGCATTCCAATTTGATGCCAGAGCTTGCATTTTGGTACCCTGCCTTTTAAAATCTGCATCCACTACTTGATTCAGAGGGCCTGGAAGACATTAGCTCAACCATTTGTACATATTAAGCAAAGCCATGAAAAACACATCATGCCACTTTGCTGCTTTGTCCCTTCCATTTGGAATGACATCCAAACTCCAGCCTGCAAACCCAGCAGGATCTGTCCCTGAACCCTCTCCAGCTGCATCTCCTGCCACCCCACCTCTCTGTGCACTGAGCTGCAGGACAGTTGGTCCTCTTTTAGTTCCTAGAGTGTGCCAAGCTCTGTTTTGCTGCAAAGGCTTTATGCTTACTTGTCCCTCAGCTGGGACTCACGCTCCCTGGCATTTCTAATGAATGACTCTTCTCATATGTCAAATGGGAGTTTAAATGTCACCTTTCCAGAGACGCTTTCCCAGACACTCCTTCCAAAGTAGAATCTACTTTGCATCTGATAGCATTGTGCCCGTTTCTCTTGCAGTGCTATTGCAATAGAAATTACTTTTTCTTTTTTTGTCATTTTTTTATCATTCACCATCCCTTGGTGGTGTGATGCGTGTCTACCAGGTATGCTGTCCTGTCTCCAGTGTCACCTGCCATAACAGAATACTGTGAGATAAAGTTTCCAAGTGCGGGCCATGGGCCAGGCTCTATGCACTTCAGCAGCATTGCCTCTGGCAAACCTCACCACAAAGCTAAGGGGTAATGACTCTCCCCATTTTATAGATGAGAAAACAGGAGGCTAAGTGACTTGCCTAAGGTCACACAGTAAGTGATATAGTTGGAGTTTGAATCCATACTGTCTGATTCTAGAGTCCCTGATCCTCTGATTCTAATCCAGAGTTATGACATTGAATAAACATGTTCCCAGTAAATAAATATGAAAAGCAACAATAGCACATATCGTAATTTCCACAACTGTGCATTACTAGAAGATAGGAACCATGTCATATATTACTTTGGTGGTTTTTAACACCCGTTGCAGTGAAGGGGAGTAATTCAGAGTGACTGAATTGATACTTGCAAAAAGCAGCAATTTAATAATAATACAACCCATGGTGGTTTGCTGAGTGTAGTGACACTGGGCTTATGATATGAATCGAATCACAGAATGTAGAATAAAATGGGTGCTAAAGATCATTAGCTCGGCTCCTTTCTTTAAAGATTCATTTGCTCCCAGCTTCCAAGGTCCTTAAGCAGACACATGTAGTGGTCTACGGCTTGCCCCTACTTCATTCCAGCTTCATCTCCCGTCCTTGCCCCTACCTACATCCCCCTCAGCAGCTTCAGGAACTTTATGCAGAGGGGCCAGTGAAAGATTTTGTGTATAGCATGATTAGATTTGGTGGATTTAGGTGGACCACTGCAGACCAGATTGAAACTCATAACATGGACCACCATCAGGAGTGCACAATGCTTTTACCTCATTAATGTATACTTAGTAAATAAGTGTGGAAGGAAGAAAGCCAAGAAGAGAAGGGATTGTCCTTGGAATAGTCCAGCTGAGTTGATAACCAGAGATTAGTTGAAGGACATGGTCTTTGTATTTGGGCTACAAATAGGAGAACATCCTAAGGTCAACAGACTGAAAAATAGTAATTCTTTCAAGTGGTGCAATTTCTCTGTCATCTCTTCAGCTAGTCACCACACAAAACCTGCCATAGATAAGACAGACTTCCCCAAATTGAAGAAGCCACAGGGCAGATCTAATCAAAGAAAATCCATAGTCCTGCTGGGAGGAAAAGGAAAAGGTGACGTGAACACAATGTTTGGCTGCTGCCAAAGAAAGCTGAGTTCTAGTCCTGTCTTGGAGCACTTTACTAATCCACTCAGGGTCCACCAGTCAGGAATGCACAAGGAAAATGGACCTGGACCTCAGATTCTCTACCATGGACTCTTCACAATAGGAGGAAAGTGGCCTGTCAGTGAAGCTCCCTACCCTCACCTCGGAAGACTGCTTCAGAGTCCAACAAATGGTACAGGTGCACCAACCAGCTGCACATCTGAAATACTTCTCCTGTGAATCATTCATTATTCCTCTGCAAGTCTCAAGGCTTGGAAACAGACTGCCTGTAGCTTCTGGAGCAGAACCCTTCAGCAATATCACATTTTCTTTCTCATCAGCTCTTGTTACTAAATCAAACCATTTGGAAGCTTGTATAGCCAATGGGCTGGTGAGCCCAGGATGGAAACTTCCACCATCCTCTCCCCTCCATGTCTCCCTTACCCTGTCCCATTCCTCTCTGTCTCTCTCTATGTTTGTGCAAGCCGCCTATGATTATTTCTACACTTGCTCCAAATAGAATGTTGGAAGTTATTTTATTCTTACAGATAATGGCCTGGTTTTTGTCTTATGATGAAACAAATACACATTAAAAAGAGAGGCATGTTTCTGTTTTTTCTCATATAAACAATTCCTAAATTCTCCTCCAGCTCTCCCATTGTGGGATTTCTCCTATTCTAAATCTGGGCCTGCAGATCTCATTACCCCATCATGATTTACACATTTCAGAAGTCCCATTCTGAGCAGAGATCAACACTCAAAATAACTATCCTTATTTCTTTCACGGTTCTTCACTTTGTGCCTACACGATGGGAAGCGAGGATCCATGTTATGGTTCCTGCTTTTAAGATACAAGAATAATAAGGTTTCTCATAGACCTGAGGCTGTTCTTACCATTTCAGATCCCAATGCAGTCATCTTCCCCTCACCCCAAATCAGAGGGATGCATATGTCTGTAGCTACATTCACATTATTAAGAGGTTGCTCTGGTTATAGATCTTACAGGATTCACATTTCATCCTGAAGAACGGAGAGCCTTTGTAATTTCTAATGTCCAGGCAGAGAAAAGGATATTTAAGGACTCTGAAATAACATAGCAGGAAATTGAGATTCACTTACTGCATATAAAGTGATCGAAAAATCCCTCCTTTCACTACCTCTTTTCCCCTTGGGTCTGTGGTTCACAAACTGCAGAGCATAAATCGTGGAGCAAACCATGCTGGAATATCAATAAACCCACATCGACCCGAGGCAGGAACTCAGCTTGCAGTGTTGGGTGTTTTTTTTTTTTTTTTTTTTTTTTTTAGACTTTGGTTGGCAGCCAGGTTGATGAAAGAAGATACCAAAGAGAATAACAGCTTTGCAGCATGAAAAGAGGAATTAGAATTCAGGAAATGTTATCCATGTGCTGCTCTCTAAATGCATGAGGAATGAAGTCAGGGTGGAGGGTACATGGTAAATGGTCAATATTGAAAACACCAACACAGTGCTGGAGGTTGCGAGACCCCAGGTTTGAGTAGTCCCCAAGCATTATGGGTTGAGTTGTGCCCCTCCTGAGGTTCGTATGGTGTATTCCTAACCCCCAGCACCACAGAATGTGACCCTACTTGGGCATAGGGTTTTTAACAGCAGCATTCAAGTTAAAGTGAGGCCATTAGGGAGAGTTCTGATCCAACATGGCTGATGGTCTCATAAAAATGAACATTTACATACAAACACTCAGAGAGAGAAGCTGTTGTGAAAAAATATAGGGAGAGCACAGCCAACTACAAGTTAAAAAGAGAGAGTAGAACAGATCCTCCCTTCCAGCTCCTCCAAAGTAACCAACCCTGCTGAAACCTTGCTCCCAGACTTCCAGCCTCCAAAACTGAGACAATAAATTTATTGTCTAAACCACTCTGAGTGGTGCCTTGCTGTAGAAGGCCTAAAAAACAAATACACCAATCTTCTGGAAATGCCAGAAAAGGAACAAAATGGCTGCCATCTCTTCTGCAGGTATCCTTACTTTGAACTTCCAAACAAATTCTTTCCTGAATTACTTGGTTTCTTTTACTCTGCTCTTAGTCAGTTTTCAAATAATTTCCCCTACCTGTACTAATGTATGTGTGAAATAATAATCAATTTTTATTATCATTCTATAATAAAGACAAAACTAAGTGCCATCAGAATATCTGGTCAACATGAAAAACAAGGGAGACCACCTGGAAATAACATCATTATACCCAAAAGCAATGAAAGATGAAATCGATTTATTTTAGATAGATTCTTAATGAAGAAGTGTAGCAATTCCACCCATCTTTCAGAAATATGAGAAATACCTCATGAATCTCCTGCTCTCTCCCTGCCATCCCCACCCCCATATGACTTTCATGGACACCAAAGTGGAATTAAGAAACTAGATCTGGGCTTCTTAAGGGCTGTTGGCAGACATGTGTAGAACTAGAAGCCCAATAGGTTATTTTCAAAAGCTGTGCCCACCACGCCCACACCCCAGCTCAGGAACATCAACTCCCCCTACATTTTTTTCTTGATAAATGAGAAAACAAAGATTCTCCCATGCAGCCAGTGTTTTGACAAACATTTATGAAGTTTGTACTATGGGTTCAGGACATGCTGGACACGAGACACTTTAACAAGATACAACCTTCAAAAATAATATTAAAAATAAAATTTTAAAAAATGTAAAAGATACAGTCTTCCTACATAAGTGCCCAACTTGTGAAAGATTCGGACATGAAAATGGGCCATGATGATGCTAGTTGGGGTAAAATGAATGCTAAGGAAGGGCTTCTAATCAGGCTCAGGGAGTCAGAAAGCCCTCTGCAAAGTGCCTTCTGAGCAGAGGAGTTAGCCGGACAATGACAAGGCAGAGAGGACACCATAAGCAAAGGTACAAAGTGGGAGACAGCACTGTTGGGAGTGAGAAGGTGCACATGTGCTCAAGCAAGCACACATGCCCACATGGTACAAGCCTCGTGGGAGGGAGAAGAGTATATTTGTGGTTAGAGGCAACAACAGCAGATGATAGGTAGCCTGAGTTGCTGGAAAACCAAGTATGGTCTTGAGAGTAGAATCACGGGAAGCTGCACCTGCTGGCAAGGCTCGGATTGGAGGTTTCTTGGATCCAGCAAGATTAAGTGATTTATCCAAAGCCACCTGGCTGGTTAACAGAGATGAGACTTAAGTCTTCTTTCTCCCAAGTCAGTTCTATCTCCACTGGGTAATAATAATGGCGAACAAGTATTGGTAGTTATGATAAGATATTACATGCATTAAATTTTTTAAGTCTTTACAACAGTCCAATAAAATAGTTGTTGCTATTATTAACCCTGTTTTCCAAGGAAAATATTGAGGCATGGGGAGTTTAGGCACTGCTCAAAGTCACAGCTGGCAAGCGATTATCTGTTTTCTTAACCATTATTTCGTGGATCCTCTGAATTGTCTTCTATAGCAGTAGTGTATACAGAAAAATACATGGTCAAAAAAATATATATATATGCTCAACCTATGGGATATATCTGAGATAGGAGGAAAATATGTCTATGCAACTTTTGCAAGATATAAGTTTATCTTTACTGAGAAAGAGTGTTATTTCATTATTTAATTTTCAATTCATTATTAAATTTTCAATTTAATTGCAATGAAATTTTCAAAATTTCATTATTTAAATTTCAAAATTCTCAAGTGAGAATTTACACTAATTTCAGGGAAGTTTAACATTTGCCTTCATTGGAAACAGCAAAACAAAACTCTGAATGATTTCTCTCTTGTTTTAGCCTTCCACATCCCATGGGCATCCCCAGTAGCACTTTGGTTGGATGTGATTTATGTGTTGATGCCTTTATCTTTGACTACCTTAGATGTATCTATTGTGAGATCATATATGAAAGGATTCTTCTAAGAAGGAAAGGTGATTTGAGAAAAGGAAGGTGAACCTGCAACACCTTTCAGGATTGATACGCATCACTTGTCAGAAAAGTCGGGGTCAGGCAGGGAGATTACACCTTGAACATGAGCTCCAATTCCCTCTTGTGCTCTATCAGAGCTCTGGCAGTATGCTTGAATTTACTATATTGCAATCATGACTTGCAATTAATAAAAAATAAAATACACTCATCACTCTTTCTAGGACAATGCTGCATGTGTATGTGTTCTATGCCTGATACTCTGTTAGGTAGAGAGAACACAAGATGGTGGTCTACTCCTTTCTTGATGAAGAGCATGTCGAAAGAAAGTAAAAACAAAGGATGAGTAAGATGTTGGATTGGCAGAGATGAGGCAGAGTGGAAAAAAAGAAACTATAAAGGCGATGACCAAAGGCTGGGGAATCCAAAGTACAAAAAGCAGAGATTTTTTTTCCTAGAAGACTGGCCTGGCATTGTTCGTTAAGTTGTTATTGCTAATTCTGAGCTGGAGTCATGAGGAAGTGGCTGTGGTAGTTACTGGAGGGTTTGCATATTAAGAGTTAGCCAGGGCAGGTGCTGGGCCTTAATAAAGAGAAGGGCTGGCTGTGTCTGGAGAGAGTCACAGGTGGCCTCAGAGGGAGACAGTATGTCCTCATGATTAAAGTCCCACTGAAGTCAAGCCTACAGTGTTCTAACCTATGAATCACTTAATGTTGGAGCTCCAGCGACTATGTTACCCCTGCAATCTTTAGCTTCCTCAGCTGTAAATTTATAATGAACAACAGTCCTGATTTGTTGGAGATTTGAGAACAGCAAGGGACATAATTTCTGTAAAACAGCACAGTCCCATCCCAGAGTTAACACTCTTTAGGTATTAGCTGTGATTATTATCATTTGAAGAGCTGACATTTGAGCTGGGCTGTGAAAGTGAAGCGTATTTTGCTAGGTGGAAAAGGGTGGGGGAGGACATTCCAAGGAGCAAGATTAACATTGAAATTGATTTTCCAGGCCAAGAAAAATACTTCTTTTGTGAAAAGATCCTTTTTTAGCTTTACTGTTAGAAAAAGCAAGCCAAAAATTCTCAAGGGAAATGGGATCTGAAACGCCACCTTTCATTCTGAAATTCGGGAGAAATAAGTTTGCATTTTCTTATTCTCGGTTGTTTTCTTTTCTTTAACCTCCATTCCACCCCACCCCAAGTGCTTTGCTAAAGCCTTTTGCTCTCAGGTTAAAAAATGAATAAATTATTTGGGAGTGTAAAGGACTGATGTAAGAATGCAAGTAAATGAAAACAGAAGCTACTCAGATTAATCAACCCTCTAGTCATTTCGTTTGTCAAACATGTATTGGGTTTCTACTCTGTGCCAAGCATTATGCTTGTTGTAGAGGATATAAAGGTACTTACATCATCGTCCCTGTCCCTGAAGGGCTGTGACTAGTGAGGGGAAAGTGCAGGTAACCAGAAAATTTCAACTTCAAAGGACAGAGGGAACAAACAACATAAGCCCAGCCTGCAGGGTCAGGGGAAAAGCCACATGATATTAAATTCAATATTGACATCCCTTAAATCCCCCTTCTTTTTAAAGATTTATTTATTTGAGAGAGAGAGAGAGAGAGAGGGTGTGTGTGTCTGTGTATCTGTGTGTCTGTGTGTGTCTGTGTGTGTGTGCACGCACGTGTGTGCACGCGCCCACGCGTGCACGCGCCCACACAGGGAGAAGGGGCAGAGAGAGAGGGAGCAGAAGACATAGAATCTCAAGCAGACTCCCCACTGAGTACAGAGCCCAGTGAGGGTCTCAATCCATGACCCAGAGATCATGACCTGAGGTAAAATAAAGAGCTGGACGCTTAACCAACTGAGCCACCCATGTGTCCTGTCCTTAAATCTGCCTCTTGAAAGAATGTTGGAGGGGTACCCAGGTCGCTCAGTCAAGCGTCTGCCTTCTGCCCAAAGTCCCAGGATGGAGCCCCAGGTTGGGGTCCCTGCTCAGCATGGAGTCTGCTTCTCCCTCTGCCTCTTCTCCTACTACTTCTCTCTCTCTCTCTCTCCCTCGAATAAATAAATAGAATCTTAAAAAAAAAAAAGAAAGAACGAAAAAAAGAATGTTGGAGTGAGAACTAATTAGGCAAGGTGGAGGTTGTTGTCCAGCTATCACCTGGTGTGCATTATAAAGTGTGCACAACTCAGCACTATGTGTAAGTGATAGAGACCATATTTCCAATGGATATCTGCACACACTTTTCAATTTCCTCCTTTTGAAAGAAAAAGTTCAATCAGGACTAAATTAAATTATAAATGTTAATGCTGAGATAATTGCCACTGCTTTCCAAAAAATTATCTTTAATAATGCATTTCAATCATCAGCCTAAATGCAGTTTTGATCCCACCATCTCCTGATGTGATAGAAGCAATCCAGAGGTGCGTTTGGATTTCCATACCAAATTGCAACTTTCAAGCATTCATCACACCAAGGGCCTGTATCCACAATAGAGGGTGAATTCCAATCACTGCTCACTTGAGTGTTAAAATTCAATGTACAGACACACAACAGCTCAGGGATTCTTTGAATTTAATGAAGTTGACTCACAGAGCTGGGGGTGTTAGAAGGGCAGGTTTTTGAAGCTGTTGGCATTTGGGGAAATCAGGTGAAGAAAGCTGAGCCAGGCTTCTTGGGTTGTCTCCATGGGAGCAGGATATCTGAGACAATGTTTTTCCATTGCAATCCTATGGAGTCTTTTCCAAGTTGAAAAGTAGTGGGCTCAAGCACAGGAGGCCGAATCAGACTTGCCTCTTACTCTCCTTCCCACCAACTCTGACACTTACTAGATATATTTTGCCTAATTCACTAAAACCATAATTTTTCATCTATAAAATGGGTTAATACAACTTATAAGGTCGTTATGATAATAATATAAAGAAATACTTCTCTGCTTGCCATAAATACTGAAAGATAAAATAAGAAGTGACTGGCAAACACTGCTATCATTTACTTATTAATTTTCATTATAGATAGGGAGCAGAATCCATGCTTAACACTTTTGTATAACCCATATCCTAACAAAGCAGGGGCTTGGTGAATATTTGATGAGTAGTTATGTTGTAAGGATATCTATGCAGGAGGCTCAGATGTATAAGTCTCTATTACATCATTTTTTCATTTTTTACCACTGCCACTAGAGAATTCACTTTCCATACTAAGGAAATTAACACCTGGAAAAAGTGGAGAATAAGTTTATAGACCTGGAGACAGGAGTTCTAGATCTGCATGTCATTTCACCTCCTTGGGCCTCAGTTTTCCCTTTAGACAGTAAAAGTTTGGACTTGTAAATATATTAAATGCCTTCTAGCTCTACCTTCTGTCAGGAAGAAAAGATGCAATAGCTAAAGATGACTCCCAAATGCCAAATCCTGTAGTGGGCATCTATACATGTTATCTCATTTAGTACATTTCAAAAGCACTTATTTTTTAGAAGTTGTAATAATTTTTATAGGTGGAAGAACAATGACTAAGAGTGTATACTAGTCAGAGACTCTTCCTATTGCAAGAGATAGACACTTACTCACACTACCATAAGTCAAATTCTGGATTTGTTTTCAGAGTCATAGAGAAGTTTCACAGAATCCAGAAGGGAAGCAGGAATATCTACTGAGCATAGCAGCTGAAATCCAGGGCCTTGCATTCCTGATCCCCTTCACAGGACACACTGATTACGCTCCCCAAATGCCTGGCCTCGGCAGAAGAATTAGAAATTGCTTCTGTGTTTCCTAACTTTGTCTGTCTTTTCAGGGACTACTTCAGATGACTTCTTTCTGATTTTGCAGATTTAAATATATGAAAAATATAATAAAATATATGTGAAAATACATGAAAAATATTAAATATATGAAAAATCAAATTTTGGTCATTGAACATCGTGATCCAGTAGAGTTTATATCCACTATATTTTTGGAAAGTGATGAGGAAACTGTAACAGAGAATCCAAAACATTTGGCCAAGGGTTCTAGGCTGAAAAACAAATGGCAAAAATAAAATAAAAATTTTAAAGGGCTCTGAGTATTTTTGGTTGACAGGGTATTTTGTTGTTTTTGTTTTGTTTTGTTTTTTTGAGCACTTTGAACATATCATCCCATTCTCTCCCGGCCTACAACATTTCTGCTGAGAAATTGCTGAAAGCTTTATTGGTATTCCCTTATATCTGATGAATATTCTTTCTCTTGCTGCTTTCAAAATTTTCTCTTTGTCTTTGATTTTTGAGAGCTCGATTATAATGTGTCTTGGTGAAAATCTCTGTTTGGGAATCTTTGAACTTTATGTGCCTACATGGCCATATCTTTCCCCAGATTTGGGGAGTTCTTAGGCATTATTCCTTTAAATAAATTTTCTGTCACTTTCTCTCTCTCTCTTCTCCTTCTGGGACTCCCATAATGTGAATATTGTTCTCCTTCTTGTATCCCATAATATTCATAGGCTTTCTTCACTCTTTTTAATTCTAATTTTTGCTTTTCTCCTCTGACTAGATATCAAGAGATCTGTCTTCAAGTTCACAGATTCTTTCTTCTGCCTTATTGAGCCAGGTACTAAAGCTCTCTGCTTTACTGTTTCATTTTATTTATTGTATTCTTCAGCTCTAAAATTTCTGTTTGGTTCTTTATTAAGATATGTGTCTCTTTGTTGAACTTCTCATTTTGCTCAGATATAGTTTTCCTGAGTTCATTGAAATGTCTATCTGTGTTCTCTTGAATCTCACTGAGCTTTCTTAAAATTTATTTTGATTTATTTTTCAGGTTACTTGCAGATCTCCATTTCCTTAGGGTCAGTTACAGAAAAATTGTTATGTTCCTTTGCTGGTGTTATATCTTTTCATCTTTCTTATGGCTTTACACTGCTGTCTGTGCATGTGATGGTACATTCACCTTTTCCAGCCTTTTCATACTGGCTTCAGTGGGGAAAGACTTTCACCCGAAGGTGGAGAAAAGGGCACTGGCTGAAAGGGATGCAACATCTTTGGTTCCTGGGAAGGCACAACCACACAGTCTCCATGCAGCTCTGTCAGCTGAGGTCAATATCAGTACAGCTAAATCTAGATGTATGAAATGAGAAAGATAAATAACTACAATTTTGTAAAATAAATAATACAGCAATATAGGCCATGATGTGTAAACATAAAGGAGATAGTTAATAATTGTGCATCAGGGGCTTTCCAGATCAGATAGCTTTTGAAAAGACTTTGAAACCTAAATAAGTAATTCTATGTCAGTTAAAATATAACCATCTACATAAATCCTTAGTTGTACCAAAATCAAAAAGCCTTTGATGAGTGATAGAAAATTTTTTTAATCTGTGTTATATATATACGTATATATATATACATATATATATATATGTATATATGTATACACACACACACATTCATTCCTCAATTATGTTCCAACTGTTCATTGTTTGCCAAGTACAAGATCATGAGACATGGTTCCTGCCTCCAAAAAGTTCATATTACAGGAAAGGATACAGAGAAGTAAGTCAATTGAACTACAGAAGAGTATGCTATATGCTAAAAGGAGAGGTATGTACAAAATATATATACAGAGGAGGAAATTGACTCAGACTAGGGAGATCAAGATAATATTACTTTCTAAACATATTGAAATACATGCAACGTACTCCATTAATATTTGACTCAATTAGAATACATTACAAACAGGAGCCCCTGGGTGGTTCAGTCTGTCAAGTGCCTGACTTCAGTCAGGTGTCTGATTCCTGGGTTCCAGAACTGAACCTGCATCAGGCTCCTTGCTAAGTGCAGAGCCTGCTTCTCTCTCTCTGTCTCTGTCTGTCTCTCTCTCTCTGCTGCTGTTTGTGTCCTGTTTGTGTCCTCTCTCTATGTTTGTGTCCTCTCCATCCTGTTTGTGTCCTCTCTCTCTCTCTCTCTCTCTGTCAAATAAATAAATAAAATCTTTTTACGAATGAATACATTACAAGCTAGTATAATAGTAGTTGCATTCTTACAAACCTAGGCATCAGTCTCAGCTCTATTGCTTTATAACTGTATGATTTTAACCAAGATATTTAATCTCTATTAGTCCCAATTTCCTCATCTGTAAATTCTGGGGGCAGACAGGATGAACCTATCTCACAGAATTAATTGAGATAATAGATGTAAGTATTATTCATTGGAAAATAACTAAGAGATTTTAGTTACTAGTCGTATTATTGTTATTAATAACAATTCTTCCACCAATTAATTCCATTCAAATTTAAAAGGAATATTGACTCACTGGGAACCATCCAGTGCTACCTTCTGTTGTCATAATAGCTATGTGAAGGGTCAGTGTTGGATCCTTTGAAATCCTGAGGGACATCTTTGTTGCAATCTCATCCTACTAAGGAGGGTTACAGATAAGATCAAAGTAAATCTGATAGTGATTTTAGCACTAAGATACATTTGGCACCCAAAGAGATCCTTCCTTACCAAAGCAAATCCTCCTTGTCAAAGTTCCTGACATTAGCTATCCACAGATAAGTTTCAGTCAATTCTTGCCAAATAGATGAATGAATAAATAAAGGAATAATAGGGTGTCTGAATGAATAAGTATATGAATAACTCTTGTCTTTTGGGGCAATTCTCCCAAATAACAAACCATTCAGTGTGAAATCTTCATCACTCCTCAGAGTCAGATCCACTAGCACATATGAATTTCTGTCATATACATTATCTCCATCCACTTTCTCAACAGCCTTTGAATTAGGATAGCATTAACCCCATTTTGTGAGTTTGGGAATGGAAATCCAAAAAGGTAAATTGTCTCATCCAAGAATTACAGAGCTGGTTTGGCAGAATTTGAATCCAGCCAAGTGCATTTTCCATTTAGTAATACAATTCTTAGAAAAGCTGTGAACTCAGTCTTTTCACCAAAACACACCCGTCTTTTTTTTTCAGTGTTCTGAGATTCATTGTTTATGTACCACACCCAGTGATCCATGCAATATGTGCCCTCCTTAATACCCACCACCAGGCTCACCCATCCTCCCACCACCCTCCCTTCCAAAACCCTCAGTTTACTTCTCAGAGTCCATAGTCTCTCATGATTTGTCTCCCCCTCTGATTTCCCCCAACTCACTTCTCCTCTCCATCTCCCAATGTCCTGTGTTATTCCTTATGTTCCACATGTAAGTGAAACCATATAATAATTGACTCTCTGCTCGACTTATTTCACTCAGCATAATCTCTTCCTGTCCCATCCATGTTGATACAAAAGTTGGGTATTCA